>NW_025767066.1:600000-1039788 GCF_003918875.1 Haliotis rubra | reverse complement strand
TGTGTATTTCCCCTGTTTCCTCTGTCTTCCTGTATATGTGTGTGTTTCCCTGTTTCTCATCTTCCTGTCTTTCCTGTTTTTCCTCTGTCTGTAATGTGTGTCTATTTCCCAATTCCTCTGTCTTTCCCTGTATATGTGTGTATTTCCCTGTTTCCCTGTCGTCCTGTATATGTGTGTGTATTTCTCTCTGTTTCTCTGTCTTCCTGTATATCTTGTGTGTGTCTCTCTGTTTCTCTGTCTCTCCTGTATATGTGTGTATTTCCCTGTTTCTCTGTCTTCCTGTATATGTGTGTATTTCCCCTGTTTCTCTGTCTTCCTGTATATGTGTGTATTTCCCTGTTTCTCTGTCTTCCTGTATATGTGTGTATTTCCCTGTTTCTCTGTCTTCCTGTATATGTGTGTATTTCCCTGTTTCTCTGTCTTCCTGTATATGTGTGTATTTCCCTGTTTCTCTGTCTTCCTGTATATGTGTGTATTCCCCTGTTTCTCTGTCTCTCTGTATATGTATATGTGTGTATTTCCCTGTTTCTCTGTGTTTCTGTATATGTGTGTATTTCCCTGTATCTCTGTGTTCCCGTATATGTGTGTGTTTCCCTGTTTCTCTGTCTTCCTGTATATGTGTGTATTTCCCTGTTTCTCTGTATTCCTGTAATGTGTGTCTATTTCCCTATTTCTCTGCCTTCCTGTATATGTGTGTACTTCCCTGTTTCCCTGTCGTCCTGTATATCTGTGTATTTCCCTGTTTCACTGTCTTTCTGTAATGTGTGTCTATTTCCCTATTTCTCTGCCTTCCTGTATATGTGTGTACTTCCCTATTTCTCTGCCTTCCTGTATATGTGTGTCCTTCCCTGTTTCCCTGTCGTCCTGTATATGTGTGTATTTCCCTGTTTTACTGTCTTTGTGTAATGTGTGTGTATTTCCCTGTTTCTCTGTCTTCCTCTATATCTGTGTATTTCCCTGTTTCACTGTCTTTCTGTAATGTGTGTATGTATTTCCCTGTTTCACTGTCTTCCTGTATATCTTTGTATTGCCCTGTTTCTCTGTCTTCCTGTATATGTGTGTGTTTCCCTGTTTCACTGTCTTCCTGTATATGTGTGTATTTCCCTGTTTCTCATATGTGTGTATTTCTGTCTCTGTCTGTATATATGTGTGTTTCCCTGTTTCTCTGTCTCTCCTGTATATGTGTGTATTTCCTGTCTGTTTCTCCCTGTCTCTCCTGTCCTGTATGTGTGTTTTCCCTGTTTCTCTGTGTTCCTGTATGTGTTTATTTCCCTGTTTCTCTGTCTTCCTGTATATGTGTGTATTTCCCTGTTTCTCTGTCTTCCTGTATATGTGTGTATTTCCCTGTTTCTCTGTCTTCCTGTATATGTGTGTATTTCCCTGTTTCTCTGTCTTCCTGTATCTGTGTATTTCCCTGTTTCTCTGTCTTCCTGTATATGTGTGTATTTCCCTATTTCTCTGTCTTCCTGAATATGTGTGTGTTTCCCTGTTTCACTGTCTTCCTGTATATCTGTGTATTTCCCTGTTTCTCTGTCTTCCTCTATATCTATGTATTTCCCTGTTTCTCTGTCTTCCTGTATATGTGTGTATTTCCCTGTTTCTCTGTCTTCCTGTATATCTGTGTACTTCCCTATTTCTCTGCCTTCCTGTATATGTGTGTATTTCCCTGTTTCACTGTCTTTCTGTAATGTGTGTCTATTTCCCTATTTCTCTGCCTTCCTGTATATGTGTGTACTTCCCTATTCCTCTGCCTTCCTGTATATGTGTGTTCTTCCCTGTTTCCCTGTCGTCCTGTATGTGTGTGTATTTCTCTGTTTCACTGTCTTCCTGTATATCTGTGTATTTCTCTGTTTCTCTGTCTTCCTGTATATGTGTGTATTTCCCTGTTTCTCTGTCTTCCTGTATATGTGTGTATTTCTCTGTTTCTCTGTCTTCCTGTATATCTATGTATTTCCCTGTTTCTCTGTCTTCCTGTATATGTGTGTATTTCCCTGTTTCTCTGTCTTCCTGTATATCTTTGTATTTCCCTGTTTCTCTGTCTTCCTGTATATGTGTGTATTTCCCTGTTTCTCTGTGTTTCTGTATATGTGTGTATTTCCCTGTATCTCTGTGTTCCCGTATATGTGTGTGTTTCCCTGTTTCACTGTCTTCCTGTATATGTGTTCATTTCCCTGTTTCTCTGTATTCCTGTAATGTGTGTCTATTTCCCTATTTCTCTGTCTTCCTGTATATGTGTGTATTTCCCTGTTTCCCTGTCGTCCTGTATATGTGTGTATTTCCCTGTTTCTCTGTCTTCCTGTATATGTGTGTATTTCCCTGTTTCTCTGTCTTCCTGTATATGTGTGTATTTCCCTGTTTCTCTGTCTTCCTGTATATGTGTGTATTTCCCTGTTTCTCTGTGTTTCTGTATATGTGTGTATTTCCCTGTATCTCTGTGTTCCCGTATATGTGTGTGTTTCCCCTGTTTCTCTGTCTTCCTTTTCTCTGTATGTGTGTGTTTCCCTGTTTCCCACTGTCTTCCTGTAATGTGTGTCTATTTCCCTGTTTCTCTGTCTTCCTGTATATCTGTGTATTTCCCTGTTTCCCTGTCTTCCTGTATATGTGTGTGTATTTCCCTGTTTCTCTGTCTTCCTGTATATGTGTGTATTTCCCTGTTTCTCTGTCTTCCTGTATATGTGTGTATTTCCCTGTTTCTCTGTCTTCCTGTATATGTGTGTATTTCCCTGTTTCTCTGTCTTCCTGTATATGTGTGTATTTCCCTGTTTCTCTGTCTTCCTCTGTATATGTGTGTTTCCCCTGTCTCTGTCTGTGTATATGTGTGTATTTCCTGTTTCTCTGTCTTCCTGTATATGTGTGTTTTCCCTGTTTCTCTGTGTTCCTGTATATGTGTGTATTTCCCTGTTTCTCTGTCTTCCTGTATCTGTGTGTCTTCCCTGTTTCCTGTCCTCCTGTATATGTGTGTATTTCCCTGTTTCTCTGTCTTCCTGTATATGTGTGTATTTCCCTGTTTCTCTGTCTTCCTGTATATGTGTGTATTTCCCTGTTTCTCTGTGTTCCTGTATATGTGTGTATTTCCCTGTTTCTCTGTCTTCCTGTATATGTGTGTATTTCCCTGTATCTCTGTGTTCCCGTATATGTGTGTGTTTCCCTGTTTCCCTGTCGTCCTGTATATCTGTGTATTTCCCTGTTTCACTGTCTTTCTGTAATGTGTGTCTATTTCCCTGTTTCTCTGTCTTCCTGTATATGTGTGTATTTCCCTGTTTCACTGTCTTCCTGTATATGTGTGTATTTCCCTGTTTCTCTGTCTTCCTGTGTATGTGTGTATTTCCTGTTTCTCTGTCTTCCTGTATGTGTGTGTGTTTCCCTGTTTCTCTGTCTTCCTCTATATCTGTGTGTTTCCTGTTTCTCTGTCTTTGTGTAATGTGTGTGTGATTTCCCTGTTTCTCTGTCTTCCTGTATATCTTTGTGTTTCCCTGTTTCTCTGTCGTCCTGTATGTCTGTGTATTTCCCTGTTTCTCTGTCTCTCCTGTATATGTGTGTATTTCCTGTTTCTCTGTCTTCCTGTATATGTGTGATTTCCCTGTTTCTCTGTGTTCCTTGATGTGTGTATTTCCCTGTCTTCATGTGTATATGTGTATTTCCCTATTTCCCTGTCTTCCTGTATATGTGTGTATTTCCCTGTTTCTCTGTCTTCCTGTATATGTGTGTTTTCCCTGTTTCTCTGTCTTCCTGTATATGTGTGTTCTTCCCTGTTTCTCTGTCTCTCCTGTATATGTGTGTGTTTCCCTGTTTCTCTGTCTTCCTGTATATGTGTGTTTTCCTGTTTCTCTGTCTTCCTCCTATATGTGTGCTATTCCTCTGTCTTCCTGTATGTGTGTATTTCCCTGTTTCTCTGTCTTCCTCTATATCTGTGTGCCTGTTTCTCTGTCTTCCTGTATATGTGTGTATTTCCCTGTTTCTCTGTCTTCCTGTATATTGTGTGTTTCCCTGTTTCTCTGTGTTCCTGTATATGTGTATTTCCCTGTTTCTCTGTCCCTCACTATGTGTGTATTTCCCTGTTTCCTGTCTTCCTGTATATGTGTGTATTTCCCTGTTTCTCTGTCTTCCTGTATATGTGTATTTTCCCTGTTTCCCTGTCTTTCCCTGTATATGTGTGTGTATTTCCCTGTTTCTCTGTCTTCCTGTATATGTGTGTATTTCCCTGTTTCTCTGTCTTCCTGTATATGTATGTTCCCCCTGTTTCTCTGTCTTCCTGTATATGTGTGTATTTCCCTGTTTCTCTGTCTTCCTGTATATCTTGTATTTCCCTGTTTCTCTGTCTTCCTGTATATGTGTATTTTCCCTGTTTCTCTGTCTTCCTGTATATGTGTGTATTTCCCTGTTTCTCTGTCTTCCTGTATATGTGTGTATTTCCCTGTTTCTCTGTCTTCCTGTATATGTGTGTGTATTTCCCTGTTTCTCTGTCTTCCTTGTGTAATGTGTGTGTGTTCCTGTTTCTCTGTCTTCCTCTATATTGTCTCTGTCTTCCTGTATATGTGTGTATTTCCCTGTTTCTCTGTCTTCCTGTATGTGTGTATTTCCTGTTTCTCTGTCTTCCTATATATGTGTGTATTTCCTGTTTCTCTGTCTTCCTTTATATGTGTGTATTTCCTGTTTCCTTTTCCTGTATATTCCTGTATATTTGTATTTCCTGTTTCTCTGTCTTCCCACTGTCTTCCTGTATCTGTGTATTTCCCTGTTTCTCTGTCTTCCTGTATATGTGTGTATTTCCCTGTTTCTCTGTCTTCCTGTATATGTGTGTATTTCCTGTTTCTCTGTCTTCCTGTATGTGTGTATTTCCCTGTTTCTCTGTGTTCCTGTATATGTGTGTATTTCCCCCTGTTTCTCTGTGTTCTCTGTATATGTGTGTATTTCCCTGTTTCTCTGTCTTCCTGTATGTGTGTTTTCCTTGTTTCTCTGTCTTCCTATATGTGTGTATTTCCCTGTTTCTCTGTCTTCCTGTATATGTGTGTATTTCCTGTTTCTCTGTCTTATGTATTTCCCTGTGTCTCTGTTTCCTCCCTGTGTTTCCATCTCTGTGTCCTGTGTGTGTGTGTATTTCCCTGTTTCTCTGTCTTCCTGTATATGTTGTGTATTTCCTGTTTCTCTGTCTTCCTGTATGTGTGTGTATTTCCCTGTTTCTCTGTCTTCCTGTATATGTGTGTATTTCCCCTGTTTCTCTGTCTTCCTGTGTCTGTGTGTTTTCCTGTTTCTCTCTGTCTTCCTGTATGTGTGTGTTTTCCCTGTTTCTCTGTCTTCCTGTATATGTGTGTGTGTCCTTGTTTCTCTGTGTTCCTGTATATGTGTGTGTTTTCCCTGTTTCTCTGTCTTCCTGTGTGTGTGTGTTCTTCCTCTGTTTCCTGTGTGTTTATTCCTGTGTGTGTCTGTGTTCTCCTGTGTTTCTCTGTGTGTGTGTGTTCTGTGTATTTCCCTGTGTGTGTTCCTGTGTGTGTGTGTGTGTGTTCCCTGTTTCTCTGTCTTCCTGTGTGTGTGTTTCCCCTGTGTCTCTGTCTTCCTGTATTCCTGTGTGTTTCCTGTTTCTCTGTGTTCCCTGTGTGTGTGTGTGTGTTTCCTGTTTCTCTGTGTTTGTGTGTTCCTGTGTGTTCCTGTGTTTCTCTGTGTCTGTGTGTCCTGTGTGTGTTTGTGTGTTTCCTGTGTCCTGTGTGTGTGTGTGTTTCCCTGTGTTGTCTGTGTGTGTGTGTCTTCCTGTGTCTCTGTGTGTGTGTGTGTGTCCTGTTTTCTCTGTGTGTCCTGTGTGTGTGTATTCCTGTTCTCTCTGTTTCCTGTGTGTGTTGTGTGTTCTGTGTTTCTCTGTCTTCCTGTGTGTGTGTGTATT
Organism: Haliotis rubra; assembly: GCF_003918875.1. Taxonomy (NCBI): domain Eukaryota; kingdom Metazoa; phylum Mollusca; class Gastropoda; order Lepetellida; family Haliotidae; genus Haliotis; species Haliotis rubra. The sequence continues at coordinate 1,033,913 of NW_025767066.1, read as the reverse complement.
TCCCTGTTTCTCTGTCTGTCCTGTATATGTGTGTGTTTTCCTGTTTCTCTGTGTCCCTGTGTGTGTGTGTATTTCCTGTTTCTCTGTCTTCCTGTGTGTGTGTGTGTTCCCTGTTTCTCTGTCTTCCTGTGTGTGTGTGTATTTCCTGTTTCTCTGTCTTCCTGTATGTGTGTGTGTGTTTCCTGTTTCTCTGTTCTGTCCTGTGTGTGTGTCCTGTCTCCCTGTATGTGTGTATTTCCCCTGTTTCTCTGTCTTCCTGTATATGTGTGTATTTCCCCATGTTTCTCTGTCTTTCCTGTATATGTGTGTATTTCCCTGTTTCTCTGTCTTCCTGTATATCTGTGTTCTTCCCTGTTTCTCTGTCGTCCTGTATATGTGTATTTCCCCTGTTTCTCTGTCTTCCTCTATATCTGTGTATTTCCCTGTTTCACTGTCTTTTGTATAATGTGTGTATTTCCCCTCTGTTTCTCTGTCTTCCTGTATATCTTTGTATTTCCCTGTTTCTCTGTCGTCCTGTATATGTGTGTATTTCCCTGTTTCTCTGTCTTCCTGTATATGTGTGTATTTCCTGTTTCTCACTGTCTTCCTTTGTATGTGTGTGTGTATTTCCCTGTTTCTCTGTCTTCCTGTATATCTTTGTATTTCCCTGTTTCTCTGTCGTCCTGTATATGTGTGTATTTCCCTGTTTCTCTGTCTTCCTGTATATCTGTGTATTTCCCTGTTCACTGTCTTTTGTATATGTGTGTATTTCCCCTGTTTCTCTGTCTTCCTGTATATGTGTGTATTTCCCTTGTTTCTCTGTCTTCCTGTATATGTGTGTATTTCCCTGTTTCTCTGTCTTCCTCCTGTTTCTCTGTCTTCTGTATATGTGTGTATTTCCCTGTTTCTCTGTCTTCCTGTATATGTGTGTATTTCCCTGTTTCTCTGTCTTCCTGTATATCTGTGTATTTCCCTGTTTCTCTGTCTTCCTGTATATGTGTGTGTATTTCCTGTTTCTCTGTCTTCCTGTATATGTGTGTATTTCCCTGTTTCTCTGTCTTCCTGTATATGTGTGTATTTCCCTGTTTCTCTGTCTTCCTGTATATGTGTGTATTTCCCTGTTTCTCTGTCTTCCTGTATATGTGTGTATTTCCCTGTTTCTCTGTCTTCCTGTATATGTGTGTATTTCCCTGTTTCTCTGTCTTTCTGTATATGTGTGTATTTCCCCTGTTTCTCTGTCTCTCCTGTATGTGTGTGTATTTCCCTGTTTCTCTGTCTTCCTGTATATGTGTGTATTTCCCTTGTTTCTCTGTCTTCCTGTATATGTGTGTATTTCCCTGTTTCTCTGTCTTCCTGTATATGTGTGTATTTCCCTGTTTCTCTGTCTTCCTGTATATGTGTGTATTTCCCTGTTTCTCTGTCTTCCTGTATATGTGTGTATTTCCCTGTTTCTCTGTCTTCCTGTATATGTGTGTATTTCCCTGTTTCTCTGTCTTCCTGTATATGTGTGTATTTCCCTGTTTCTCTGTCTCCCTGTATATGTGTGTATTTCCCTGTCTGTCTCCTGTATATGTGTGTATTTCCCTGTTTCTCTGTCTTTCTAGAATATCTGTGTATTTCCTGTATATGTGTTCCATGTTTCCCCTGTATATGTGTTCTTCCTGTTTCTCTGTTCCTGTATATGTGTGTATTTCCCTGTTTCTCTGTCTTCCTGTATATGTGTGTATTTCCCTGTTTCTCTGTCGTCCTGTATATGTGTGTATTTCCCTGTTTCTCTGTCTTCCTGTATATCTGTGTATTTCCCTGTTTCTCTGTCTTCCTGTATATGTGTGTATTTCCCTGTTTCTCTGTCTTCCTGTATATGTGTGTATTTCCCTGTTTCTCTGTCTTTCTGTGTATATGTGTGTATTTCCCTGTTTCTCTGTCTCTCCTGTATATGTGTGTATTTCCCTGTTTCCTGTCGTCCTGTATATGTGTGTTTCTCTGTTGTCCTCTCTTCCTGTATATCTGTGTATTTCCCTGTTTCACTGTCTTTTTGTAATGTGTGTGTATTTCCCTGTTTCTCTGTCTTCCTGTATATCTTTGTATTTCCCTGTTTCTCTGTCGTCCTGTATATGTGTGTATTTCCCTGTTTCTCTGTCTTCCTCTATATCTGTGTATTTCCCTGTTTCACTGTCTTTTTGTAATGTGTGTGTATTTCCCTGTTTCTCTGTCTTCCTGTATATCTTTGTATTTCCCCTTGTTTCTCTGTCGTCCTGTATATGTGTGTGTATTTCCCTGTTTCTCTGTCGTCCTGTATATGTGTGTATTTCCCCTGTTTCTCTGTCTTCCTGTATGTGTGTGTATTTCCCTGTTTCTCTGTGTTCCTGTATATATGTGTATTTCCCTGTTTCTCTGTCTCCTTCCTGTATATGTGTGTATTTCCCTGTTTCTCTGTCTCTTCCTGTATATGTGTGTATTCCCTGTTTCTCTGTCTCTCCTGTATATGTGTGTATTTCCTGTTTCTCTGTCTTCCTATATATGTGTGTATTTCCCTGTTTCTCTGTCTTCCCTGTATGTGTGTGTGTATTTCCTGTTTCTCTGTCTTCCTGTATATGTGTGTATTTCCCTGTTTCTCTGTCTTCCTGTATATGTGTGTATTTCCCTGTTTCTCTGTCTTCCTGTATATGTGTGTATTTCCCTGTTTCTCTGTCTTCCTGTATATGTGTGTATTTCCCTGTTTCTCTGTCTTCCTGTATATGTTGTGTATTTCCCTGTTTCTCTGTCTTCCTGTATATGTGTGTATTTCCCTGTTTCTCTGTCTTCCTGTATATGTGTGTATTTCCCTGTTTCTCTGTCTTCCTGTATATGTGTGTATTTCCCTGTTTCTCTGTCTTCCTGTATATGTGTGTATTTCCCTGTTTCTCTGTCTTCTTGTATATGTGTGTATTTCCCTGTTTCTCTGTCTTCCTGTATATGTGTGTGTTTCCCTGTTTCTCTGTCTTCCTGTATATGTGTGTATTTCCCTGTTTCTCTGTCTCCCCTGTATATGTGTGTATTTCCCTGTTTCTCTCTCCTGTATATGTGTGTATTTCCCTGTTTCTATGTCTTCCTGTATATGTGTGTTTTTCCATGTTTCTCTGTGTTCCTGTATATGTGTGTATTTCCCTGTTTCTCTGTCTTCCTGTATATTTGTGTTCTTCCCTGTTTCCCTGTCGTCCTGTATATGTGTGTATTTCCCTGTTTCTCTGTCTTCCTGTATATGTGTGTATTTCCCTGTTTCTCTGTCTTCCTGTATATGTGTGTTCCCTGTTCCCTGTCTTCCTGTATATGTGTGTATTTCCCTGTTTCTATGTCTTCCTGTATATGTGTGTTTTCCATGTTTCTCTGTGTTCCTGTATATGTGTGTATTTCCCTGTTTCTCTGTCTTCCTGTTTATTTGTGTTCTTCCCTGTTTCCCTGTCGTCCTGTATATGTGTGTATTTCCCTGTTTCTCTGTCTTCCTCTATATCTGTGTATTTCCCTGTTTCACTGTCTTTTTGTAATGTGTGTGTATTTCCCTGTTTCTCTGTCTTCCTGTATATCTTTGTATTTCCCTGTTTCTCTGTCGTCCTGTATATGTGTGTATTTCCCTGTTTCTCTGTCTTCCTGTACATGTGTGTATTTCCCTGTTTCACTGTCTTTTTGTAATGTGTGTGTATTTCCCTGTTTCTCTGTCTTCCTGTATATCTTTGTATTTCCCTGTTTCTCTGTCGTCCTGTATATGTGTGTATTTCCCTGTTTCTCTGTCTTCCTCTATATCTGTGTATTTCCCTGTTTCACTGTCTTTTTGTAATGTGTGTGTATTTCCCTGTTTCTCTGTCTTCCTGTATGTCTTTGTATTTCCCTGTTTCTCTGTCGTCCTGTATATGTGTGTATTTCCCTGTTTCTCTGTCTTCCTCTATATCTGTGTATTTCCCTGTTTCCCTGTCTTTTTGTAATGTGTGTGTATTTCCCTGTTTCTCTGTCTTCCTGTATATCTTTGTATTTCCCTGTTTCTCTGTCGTCCTGTATATCTTTGTATGTATTTCCCTGTTTCTCTGTCGTCCTGTATATGTGTGTATTTCCCTGTTTCTCTGTCTTCCTGTATATGTGTGTATTTCCCTGTTTCTCTGTCTTCCTGTATATGTGTGTATTTCCCTGTTTCTCTGTCTTCCTGTATATGTGTGTATTTCCCTGTTTCTCTGTCTTCCTGTATATGTGTGTATTTCCCTGTTTCTCTGTGTTCCTGTATATGTGTGTATTTCCCTGTTTCTCTGTCTTCCTGTATATGTTTGTATTTCCCTGTTTTTCTGTCTTCCTGTATATTTGTGTATTTCATTGTTTCTCTGTCTTCCTGTATATGTGTGTATTTCCCTGTTTCTCTGTCTTCCTGTATATGTGTGTATTTCCCTGTTTCTCTGTCTTCCTGTATATGTGTGTATTTCCCTGTTTCTCTGTGTTCTTGTATATGTGTGTATTTCCCTGTTTCTCTGTCTTCCTGTATATGTGTGTATTTCCTTGTTTCTCTGTCTTCCTGTATATGTGTGTATTTCCCTGTTTCTCTGTCTCCCTCTATATGTGTGTATTTCCCTGTCTTCCTGTATATGTGTGTATTTCCCTGTTTCTATGTCTTCCTGTATATGTGTGTTTTTCCATGTTTCTCTGTGTTCCTGTATATGTGTGTATTTCCCTGTTTCTCTGTCTTCCTGTATATTTGTGTTCTTCCCTGTTTCCCTGTCGTCCTGTATATGTGTGTATTTCCCTGTTTCTCTGTCTTCCTGTATATGTGTGTATTTCCCTGTTTCTCTGTCTTCCTGTATATGTGTGTATTTCCCTGTCTTCCTGTATATGTGTGTATTTCCCTGTTTCTATGTCTTCCTGTATATGTGTGTTTTTCCATGTTTCTCTGTGTTCCTGTATATGTGTGTATTTCCCTGTTTCTCTGTCTTCCTGTTTATTTGTGTTCTTCCCTGTTTCCCTGTCGTCCTGTATATGTGTGTATTTCCCTGTTTCTCTGTCTTCCTCTATATCTGTGTATTTCCCTGTTTCACTGTCTTTTTGTAATGTGTGTGTATTTCCCTGTTTCTCTGTCTTCCTGTATATCTTTGTATTTCCCTGTTTCTCTGTCGTCCTGTATATGTGTGTATTTCCCTGTTTCTCTGTCTTCCTGTACATGTGTGTATTTCCCTGTTTCACTGTCTTTTTGTAATGTGTGTGTATTTCCCTGTTTCTCTGTCTTCCTGTATATCTTTGTATTTCCCTGTTTCTCTGTCGTCCTGTATATGTGTGTATTTCCCTGTTTCTCTGTCTTCCTCTATATCTGTATTTCCCTGTTTCATCTGTTTTATTTGTGTGTATTTCCCTGTTTCTCTGTCTTCCTGTATGTCTTTGTATTTCCCTGTTTCTCTGTCTTTTATATGTGTGTATTTCCCTGTGTAATATGTGTGTATTTCCCTGTTTCTCTGTCTTCCTGTATATCTGTGTATTTCCCTGTTTCTCTGTCTTCCTGTATATGTGTGTATTTCCCTGTTTCTCTGTCTTCCTGTATATCTGTGTATTTCCCTGTTTCTCTGTCGTCCTGTATATCTGTGTATTTCCCTGTTTCTCTGTCTTCCTGTATATGTGTGTATTTCCCTGTTTCTCTGTCTTCCTGTATATGTGTGTATTTCCCTGTTTCTCTGTCTTCCTGTATATGTGTGTATTTCCCTGTGTCTCTGTCTTCCTGTATATGTGTGTATTTCCCTGTTTCTCTGTCTTCCTGTATATGTGTGTATTTCCCTGTTTCTCTGTCTTCCTGTATATGTGTGTATTTCCCTGTTTCTCTGTCTTCCTGTATATGTGTGTATTTCCCTGTTTCTCTGTCTTCCTGTATATGTGTGTATTTCCCTGTTTCTCTGTCTTCCTGTATATGTGTGTATTTCCCTGTTTCTCTGTCTTCCTGTATATGTGTGTATTTCCCTGTTTCTCTGTCTTCCTGTATATGTTTGTATTTCCCTGTTTTTCTGTCTTCCTGTATATTTGTGTATTTCATTGTTTCTCTGTCTTCCTGTATATGTGTGTATTTCCCTGTTTCTCTGTCTTCCTGTATATGTGTGCATTTCCCTGTTTCTCTGTCTTCTTGCATGTATGTGTATTTCCCGTTCCAGTGTCTCTCTGGGGGAAAACAGAGAAATGGAGACGACGTTAGAATACAAAGGGAATGCACAGTCATACATGCACGAACAGAGGCATAAAACGATATACAGACTGACACACGAACTGAAGAATACAAAGATATACAGACTGACACACGAACTGATGAATACAAAGATATACAGACTGACACACGAACTGATGAATACAAACACATACAGACTGACACACTACAAACACATACAGACTGACACAGGAACAGATGAATACAAACACATACAGACTGACACACGAACTGATTAATACAAAGAAATACAGACTGACACACGAACAGAGGTTAAAACAGCCACTCGATCTAATGCATTTGCTACTTTATTCAAACGAAAATCGATGCGTTGTTTATTAATTGCATCTGCTTTGTAAAAATGCAGAGTTTCTGCTGCTTTTAAGTAAGGGATTTGGTTCGAGAAGAAAAGGACGAGAGAGGATGTGTATATTCATTCCCTTTCGGTGGTTTGGACGATCCGGAATCTACATCAATGTCGCCAAAAGTCCCTACAATGGTGATACATGTAAGCAGAAAGGGAATTCCATGGCAATCCGGAACATGGTGAATGTAATGCGCTTTGGTGGGCAAGGCGTACTTTTTTAACGTTCATTGGGAAATAATTGCAACAACACGTGGACAGGTCAGCTAATCAGAATGAAGGAATTAGAAAAAAATACAACAAATTTTAATTATGTACTATTAAAAAGTAGGGGAAATTCAATAAAAACATGTCACAACTACTGAAATTTTATATCTTTAATGAGATAAATATTTCAAAAGTTTAACAGGGACGTCTGACAGATTTGCATCAGTCCTTGAACGTCAGATGGCCATAGGTTTTGTTGAATGATCGGCCAAACCGCCCAAAGGCTTCTCTCCATCACGTCATTTAATGCTGTTCAAAACGTCACACTCATGAACTTTTAACGTGTAACTCGCGACACTTGGACGAATGAGTTGAATTTCCGAATCCGATAAGTGCTGCTTTAGTCTGAGACCGAGTTTCAGGCACGTTCAAGCTGAGATTGAGATGGTCAAAGGGAGGTAATCACATGTTTGCCTGAAGGTGAAGACTGTGAAACAACAAAATATGGACGAACAAGGTTGTCCAAGATGTAAAACAACAAAATATCGGAATCCTTCACTGAAACTACTCGTCAACGTTTGTGGACACTCATTGTGCGTTGATGTTTCATGTGTATCCAAGTAATATTTACTCTTAAGTTTCCAAAGACCATAAAATATGTAAATCGTCCTTTTTTCGATCAGGATATATGTATCCTCGTTTTGGGATGATTTTGATTTCATTGTGATATACGGGTAGGGAGATACCAGGTACTTCGTAATGGCTGGTCTTATTGTCATAATAAGTGCACTAAGCCCTACAATAACACTGAAATGTTACAAGGAGAGTCAAAAGTATTCGGAAGGAAAAGACGATGTCAAGACATAAAGTTATACTGTATTGTACATGGGGTTAAGAGTACATGTCCACACATAAAGTTATACTGTATTGTACATGTCAAGACATAAAGTTATACTGTATTGTACATGTCAAGACATACAGCTAAACTGTATTGTACATGTCAAGACATAAAGCTATACTGTATTGTACATGTCAACACATAAAGTTATACTGTATTGTACATGTCAAGACATACAGTTATACTGTATTTTACATGTCAAGAAATACACCTTGTTGTACCATGCGGGCCATATGATTCCGTGGTACTTACGTTTCCGTGGTACTTTCTAATGACATAATTTCTCACGAGCCACTCACCAAATTGCGACACCTATCGATTGTTTACGTTCATCAGTTGATCATCACGGCTGAGAGCAAAAAATGTTCAAACTTTCATCAATTTGCGTACATACAGTCGTCGACTATTAAGAACTAATGCAACTTTATGTCTAGCACGTAATGCACTTTTTGTGCGATCTTTACAAATATTTTCTATAAACTTAATCAGCTTCAAAGTTTTCCAAACATCGCTCGTCGGTTAGCAGATGTAATCAATGAAAATAATCACATGACCTAAGGAGGGAATCCCTGCTCTATTTTTTTAAACTTGGAAGCCCAATAGGGTCATCTCTTAAGTCGTTTTTTTCACTTTTCATTTCACGTATTCCGTTGATCAACTACATATTTTGTGAACTGGAAATTTAGGCTGAAGAAATGTGACTATTCTGTTAATTCTATAAAATCATTGACTGTATTACAGCTTATCAACTTTGTTATTACTGTAAACCTACATGGTGTGAGGTTGTGACGTGCTGTGCACCCGTAAGTTGATCTGTAGGGAATACCACGGAAACATATGACGTCACCAGAGTTTGTGCACAATGGCAGCCTGACGTCCGATACAGACAAAGATGAACTTCAGAATGACAAAAGTGTTTTATTGACATTAAATGATACAAAGTTATGTCGTCTAACATTTCAAGAAATACGGCTATACTGTATTGTACATGCGGAGACTTACTATCAGTTTATGAACTTTTCCTATCTCATGTTATGAACTTTCTCCAGTTTTTACAACCCTGGAGTGGAAACAACCTGGATCAGTGGTTTCAGCCTCTTGTAACTGCCAAGCCCAAACACACCCAAGTTCCATCTATTGGCGTAGGCACCCATGAAGGTCCGGGTTAGAATATTGATCTTCAGTAACCTATGCTTGTCGTAAGAGACGACTATCGGGTTCGGGTGGTCAGACTCGCTGACTTGGTTGACACATGTCATCGGTTCCCAATTGCGCAGATCGATGCTCATGCTGTTGCTCACTGGATTGTCTAGTCCAGACTTGATTATTTACAGACTGCCACCATATAGCTGGAATATTGCTGAGTGCGGCTTAAAACTAAACTCACTCACTCACTCACTCACTATTGGTGTAGGCAGTCACAGTAAGCTCATGCAAAGCATGTGTAGCACTCTAGTTCACCATACAACTCCCAATTGTCTTCCTTCTCTTTTTTGTCGTCTGAAGGTGCAGACGTCCTGTCTTTTCCTCTTATTATTTATTATGTTCAGGGGCTTGGACACACTTTTAATATCCAAGAAGTTAGCAAAACGATGTTCCACCTGTGATAGCTTGCAGGATGACAATTTTGCTGTGTTTAGAAAGGGTCCAAGTACCTTCAAGCAGCTATATATACGTCCTGAAGTTTTCAAGCCTTTGTACAGGTCAGTATCAGCATATTGACAGATGCTCTATTGTCCGCTCCTTCCTCTTTTATCAAACAATATGTCTTGCTTCATCAAGTTTGTATAATAGTTAGTGGTTTTATTCCGTTCTTGCATCTGGACGTTGTACAGAGTGTTCCAAGTTGGAATATCCCGCTTTCTTTTGTATGGGGGAAAACTGAGGGAATTTACTTATTATGAAGATGATACATGGTGTTGGAATGGATGCTAGAATCCTCTGAACACAATGGTGGGTCATTTTGAAATAGCACTGATGACCCTTGAAGGCTTGAGGTTCCAAATGTGATTGAAAATGGGAAGTGGTTGAAACAGACAATCAAACTTTGTTTGCTGACCCACTTGCTAATAAAGACTAGAGGAAGAAGTTACTTTCTCTCCTCCTCTCCACTGTTCGGAAGCAGGTTCAATGATTTCAGAGGACATCTCAACACCAAAGGGTAGCATTGAAAGCATCGATCCTTCCACTTTGTGACATGGCTGGTGGATAAACTTCAACTTCCCAGGAGAATCAGTCAATTTTTCCTTAGGCCTAAAAAAAAGAAGCTTGTGGTTCCGATTTCCCGACCGACCCTAAATATTCCCGCCGCGCCTAACAATTTTACTCACCACATAATAAATTAAATTTATTTTCTGACACATGAGTAATGTAAAAATATTTTGCAAAAAAAACAACAAACCCTACCTACCTACCCTAGTTCTGAAATGTAGGAAATCGGAACCATAACATTTTTTTTTTTGGCCTTATCCTGACTGATGCTAAATGCTTGTTTCCTTCTTCTTGCGAATGATAGTGGAACACTTGAAATCCCTTGAAGTTCCCTTCTAAACAGCGGACGTAAAATCATCACTCACCCATGAGTAGTCTCCCTTGCCTGCTTTGGCGCCCTTTTGGGTCACATGACCAGCCATGTTTGTCACTCTCTCCTTCTTCGCCCTTGAGGACGGTTGTGATGCACCTGGGTCCCTATACGGCACATATCCTTTTCTCTTTTGGACCTTTACATCAAAATTAAATCAAAATTATTGCTGTATATAGTTTTTAGGATTGTATACTACTATATGGTTTGAAATTTGATCTAAATTATACGTTGTTGACATATTTTGTCATCGTGTTTACATTTGATGAAAACTTGTATTCGTTGTAGGTACCGGCTGTCTGTGGCTGACCCGCATATATTATGTCCTGATTGCAGTACTTCATGTTCTTCCAGCTCTCGCTGTAAACATTGTCTGAATTTAACCACTTTTGAATTTAATAATTACCTTTTTTCCATTCATAGACTTGCAAAGGACTGGGTAAGAAGGTATTCACAAGCAATCGAGTGATTGCGCTGATAACTGTGTGTTAACTACTGCTGCCGATATTCATTATTCCAGTGAATTGCCGAGCGTTTTACGGGGGCAGGTCGCTGTTCCAGTGATGAACTCTGGAGCCAATAAGACATCGTCGTCAACGGAGCTGACCTCTTCTCAAACGAAGAAAGACTAGATCGTCTTCAACGCAGAAGGCTACTACCCCTAAGACTTCATCGAAGTCTCTACACAGCTCTACACAGAAGACGAGATGCTTCTCTGCCGAAATTGTACCTCCGGAAGAAGCAGACGTGTATGATGATCCCCCCCATCCTCATACCTGAAGTTGGGGGGGTCGGTGGGGTAGCCTAGTGGTTAAAGCGTTGGCTCGTCACGCCGAAGACCCGGGTTCGAATCCCCACATGGGTACAATGTGTGAAGCCCATTTCTGGTGTCCCCTGCCGTGATGTTGCTGGAATATTGCTAAAAGCGGCGTAAAACCAAACTCAGTCAGTCAGTCACACCTGAAGTCACAGTCGTCAGCAAGAAGACGGAGCCTGCTTCTACAGCTACATCGGAAACTTTCTCAGCGCAGACATTGACAGAAGACCTATCAACGCAGACATCGGGTACCAGAGATAGCAGCAGCGTCAACTCTTCACAAGTGCAGCATACCTTAGAAGACACCTCATCGTTGTCAGGAGCATCATCAACCCTGCAGCAGTCTCATCGGACATCGCAGAACTTAAACCCGGGCTGTTTATGCAACAATTTACAGACCAGATGATGTCGATGATGGAACGTCGCTTCGCGCAGGAGAAAGCTGCTACAAAGACCACTACGATGACTACTAGCCTGCGTGAAGATTCAGCAGTCTCTCCAACGCACTTGGAAGAAGAGGGAAGCCTGCGCGAAGGCTTACGCACCCGACGATCTTCCCCATCTGAAGTTAGGAGCCTGGACAATGTACTAATGTCAGCTCAGCCTTAGACGTCTCTGAAGAAGATGCTAAGAATTCTCCACGCAGAAGCAGATCGAAGCATTCTCCTGAACCCTACAGACGTCGTAGATACGGATTGTCATCACCATCGGACTCAGACGCACATCGGGAACCTGCACGCAAGCACTCCACATCTCACAGAGGGGAAACTACGCCTAAGAATCAACCTTCACGCAGGCCTAGAGAGAGATCTCAAGACTCCAGGAAGGATGCACGATCACATCGGGATTGTTCACCTGCACGCAGTTCGTCATACAGATATTCATACAGAGACTCACATCGTCGTGGTTCGTCAGATCGGGAGATGTCTAAATCAGAGGAAGAAGGTGAAGTCATATTCTCCGATGCAGAAGTAACCTCATGGATTGCTAATAGCCTGGACCTAGCATCACTTTCCAAGGACACAGACGAAGCACTTACATACAAGATGTCCAATGATGATTTCGACACACTCACCTTTCCACCGATCGACCCGATCTCCCAAGTACCGGACAGTCTCAGCTCAGCCTTTGATAAGGCTACCAAGTTTCAGAATCAACATATCCTGATGTTCAACGCCAGGAGATTCCCCTTACATCACATGGAACCCTTCCTGAAGGCACCAGAGATTGATGAGGACTACAAGATCATCAACGACTCCCGCTATAGAACTTACAAGATAGAGGACAAGAAGCTAGCGCAACTGGATACGACTACTAGACATACCTTCTTCGGACTAGCCAGGTTATCAACGAAGCACTAATCTCGAAGTTCAAGAACTCCACCGCCGCAGTCGACCGGATGATATATTCTGCTCTACTGACTCAGAAAAAGGACCACCAGTTTATGTTGGAGCATCTAGCATCCACATCAGCGGGCCTGACTCTCCTGAGGAAGCAAGGTTTATTGTCAGCGTGCACCTGGAGTGAGCGGTTCACCAAGTCCTTATACAGAGCCCCATGGTCAGCATCATCCATCTTCGGAGGAGGAATTGAAGAAGTCACCAAAGAGGTTACACACGAATCAAGGGAGATCATGATGATAAAGTCCATAGATACCTTGGCAAATGTGATTCGCCAGACGTCCTAGCGCTACTCCAACAAATCCAAGTTTGCAGGAGTCCAGAGAGCCAGAGAAAAGAAAGAGGAAGAGGTTCTTTTCGTCGCCCAACCGGAGCCCCCAGAAGCAACCCCGGAAAAGGCCAAGCACCCAGGGGTGCCAGGGGAACCAAGCGCTCAAGGACAGGTTTAGAACGACTGGAGTCTTCCACCCCCAGCCGTTCCTGTACAACCTTCGACAGTGCGTCTTCAACGATACTGGGAGATTTGGAGAATACTACAGGACGACTACGTATCCCAGATACTACGCAGAGGGTACAAGATACAGTTGGAAGCCACTCCGCCGCTTACAAGCAACCGGCTGGCCTTCAGTTACGCAGCCGACCAGACAGAGAAACTGGACGTCGCAATCAAGATTCTACTCGGCAAAGATGAAGTAGAAGAGACGACAATGCTGCAACTGATTTGGGTCACGCCCTATTGGCCAGCAAGGGTATGGTTTCCCGTCCTCATACAAGAACTCGGAAGTCCAACCCTGAAACTACCAGAGTGGACGAACCTGCTCGTCCATCCACACACCAAGCAAGCTCACAGGAATCCGGCATTGTTCCAGCTACACACGTGGAGCGTATCAAAGCTTGCCTGAAGACTAGAGGGTACTCCGCCAGAGCAGCGAAAGCAGTGACACTAGCTCTACACAGATCAACTCACAACTTGTATGACGAAAATGGCAGAGAATTGAACAGTATGCAATGAGGAAAGGCTTTACAGCGGTAAAAACAACCTGTCCTCAAGTGGCGGAATACCTGTGTCATTAGCGACAGACGAGACACTTAAAAGGTTCAACACTCTCAACGTACCTGGCTGCTCTCAGCACAGTTATCACCCTGAAGACATGTGTCAAGCTGACCAAAGTACCAGAGATACTGGCACTACTACGCTCGTTCAAGTTGGAAGACCAACAAAAGAAATTCAAGGTACCTTGATTGAGACCCCAGGCTTCTAATCCGTGATCTTTCTTGTTCCAAAGGGGCGGTGGGGTAGCCTAATGGTTAAAAGCGTCGGCTCGTCACGCCGAAGACCCGGATTCGAATCCCCACATGGGTACAATGTGTGAAGCCCATTTCTGGTGCTCCCGCCGTGATATTGCTGGAATATTGCTAAAAGCGGTGTTTCTGGTGCTCCCGCCGTGATGTTGCTGGAATATTGCTAAAAGCGGTGTAAAACCAAACTCAGTCAGTCAGTCTTGTTCCAAAGAATGATTGGGACAAGCATCACATGATTTCCAAGAAGAAGATTTTCAGTGCACAGTAACAACCTTCACTCTTCAGGATGATCTCCTTTGTGCTTTTCCTTACCTGGATTAAGCCAGGGGATTACATGAATGACCTCAATCTCCATGACAAGTATCTACATGGAATACACAATGCCATTTAGAAAGTGGTCAAATGTAACACATTATATTTGGGATTACACTTTCTCAGTAAAGTACAGATTTGAGTACTTTTATTCGAATAAGTCCCATCTGGGATTTGAACCCACGCCCTCAGAGTCAGGCACCTAATCGCCAGCACACAAAGTTAGCTGCCTAACTACGTCAGCCACCACACCTTCCACAACAATGGAAGTTCGAAACTGGTAGTCTGGACCATTGACTTTGTGTATCCCTGAGATACACGGCTCATATCTACATGGAATACACAATGCCATTTAGAAAGTAGTCAAATGTAACACATATTATATTTGGGATTACACTTTCTTTGTAAAGTACTAGAATCTGTACGTAACTGAGAAAGGGTAATCCCAAATATAACGTGTTACAAGGATCCACATGTATGATCTTCCCAGGTCATCGGAAGTTTCTTCGATTTGTCTTCCAATGAATACACAACCAATGAAATGGCGCTTCTATGGCCCTTAGACTATTTACCTGCTTTACAAAACCCACAATTCCCTCATCAGAGGGGGGTTCGAAGGGTACCTAACATACAAGCATGTCAATTCCCCAGATGCTTCAGAATCAACTTGGCCACATAACCACAACTACATCAACTTGGGTTTATCATCAATCTCCAGAAGTCGAAGCTGGTCCTGACACAACCTTAATTCATCTGGGTTGTATTTAACACTGAGGAAGGCAAGATGTTCATTCCCCCGACAGGTTGGCAAGATACAGCGTCAAGTAATGTTGGCACTCAGCCAAGCAAGATCTTTATGGCAGTGGCAGGAGTTTCTGGTCTTCTTAAGTCAACTAACTCTCTCACACTCAGAGGAGTGCCCAAAGCATGTCTTTTAACTGCTGTCTCTGCAGAGAACAGATCTGTGGTCCGAGATTCATCTACCTTTGTTCCTAAAATGATGTGTCCCTACAAAGATGTGGAACACATCCTCTCAATCTACAAGTGGCTGCTCGATTATCAATCTCTTCACATCAAGATCAGAGCCAACCACTTAACAAGGGTTCAGAATGTCATTGCAGATGCTCTGTTTCATCTAGAACATCCTTCGCTGACCAAGTGGAAACTCCATCTGGAGATATTTTGACTACCCACCATTTACCAACCCTCACATAGACCTCTTTGCAACTGATTCTCTGATACAAGACACATTTGCCTGTGATAAAGATGTTGTGGCAATATCATGTGTAGGACTGAACTCTGAAGAATTCCCACGAATAGGCCTACTTTATCGGGTTCAAAACAAACTTCAAGGCAAGCAAGAACATACTTCTGCTTTTGGTCACACCCTTTTGGCCAGAGGGCAGTTGTTTGAAAGTAAACCTCATAAACAACTAACCTGAATGAAATGACATCCACATCCATCCACACTCTGACCATCTACATTGTCCCCATTACATCTTACATATCCGCTCATCACACCTCTACCTGCTACCTTGACGATTACAGATGGAAGAGCTTTTAGATATACTGCAAGGTGCATTGTTTCCAAAACTGTTTTAGCACAGATGGTCACAGATTACCTTCAACATCTCCATATTTCAAAGAAATTGAAGGGTTCCACCTGTCAAGCTACCTTGCTGCTGTTAACTTAGTAGTGGCAACGATGACAGATCATAAGGTATCTACAGTTCCAGAAGTTCACTCTTTGCAATCTTATAGACTGGCTGACCAATCTATGGAGTTTCATCTACCTCCTGAGACACTTGACCTCAGCTGACTACAAACTGCTTGATAGTTTTCCTGGTAGCTCTCACTACAGCGGCCTGTATCTCATAGATACATTGCTTTAGATGTCAACTGGGTATGCTTTGAACAGAAGAAACATGGCAAGGTGTTCCTTATGGTCTCAGGTGGTATCCACTGCTGTCTTCTATCTCCAGGCCTAAAGATCTTGATGATCTTTCCCTCTGTCCAGGTAGAGCATTGAAGATCTATATTGCTGACTTGCAAGACTGCCAATGACTACCCAAACAGATCTTCATCCCACTTTCCAAAGTGGCAACACTATTGCCTTCTGGATGTGTTCAGAGATCCTTAAGGCTTACACTTTTGTGGGTGTAGCTCCTCCATTTGCTTCCAACCCTCACTAGATGAGAGGCAAGCCTGGTACAATGGCATCAAGGAGATCTGGTGACTAAACCTTGGGGGTATTTGTGAGGGTCAGTGGATGGGATAGGACTGGGTTGAGGACCAGATGGTTCTTGTTGGATTCTGCTGATGGTTAAAATTTGGGTGAAGCAGGATTATCTGAAGCAACCCATCACAAGACAATCCTAAGATCTGAGGGGCGGTAGGGTAGCCTAGTGGTTAAAGTGTTTGCTCATCACACGGAAGACCCAGTTTCGATTCACCACATGATTACAATGTGTGAAGCCCATTTCTGGTGCTCCCGCCGTGATATTGCTGGAATATTGCTAAAAGCGGTGTAAAACCAAACTTCATCTTCATACAGACTAGGGTAATCTGTGGCCCTCCATCTAACCGTCGGATGAGTGCATAACATGAGAAAGAATAGGTTTAAAAAATTGAAAAATTTAAGCTTAAAGTGGATATTTATCTTGTCTCACACAGTGGATTCATACATACATACTAATATTTGTATAGCACCAATAACCAGCTCAGCTGCTCACAGGGCCTTTGTTTTTCCCTCAATCATTGGATGTCAATCTCAATGACAATTCATATTTTCAATCTCAACTCCCAGGGGATCATACAACTCGTGCAGCCATTAGGCGCACCAAGTTAATGTGGCTTTCCCATCCTTATGAGGTACCCATTCACAGCTTGGTGGACTTGGACACATAGTCACAGTAATTTGTCCAAGTTTACTGCATGCTGCTGTACCTACAACTAGGTGTTTGCACGTATTCATGTGGTCACCATGTGGCCATTTACCAACGGATTCATGGGTTCTTTTAAGTGCACAGGGTTGTGTACTGTACACTTGGGGTTGTGACAACACTTAAAGAGTCTGCACACAAAGTTGACTCCAAGGTTTTTTACACCCGGTTACAGGTGGGCTCAATCCTGGCACCTTAAGCTCACTGGATCAAAAGCCTGGCACCTTAGACAGCTTTCCCAATGCGCCCCCACTCCTGACCAATCCTGTCACGCATGAAGACAATTGGGTGTCTCATGTTCGGCTGGAGCAATAGAGGAGCAAGAGAGTGTTCGGGAAGAAGTGTTACAAGAGGCTGAAAACATTGTTCCATGTAGTTTCAATTCCAGGGTCATGACAACAAGCAAAGGTGCATAATGTGAGATGGGATAAGTGTAAGAAATATACAGTTTATAGTTACAGTTTTCAGTGTTGTACTTGTCATGGCATACAGTTCTACTGTTACACTGTTGTAGATGTGAGAGCTGTGTGGACATGCTGTTCATCAAGGGATCAGGTGCATGTCCGGAATGTGGAACAGCTCTTAGGAGGAACAACTTTCGCCTACAAATCTTTGAGGACTCCAATGTGGAGAAAGAGCTTGACATCAGAAAGAGAATACTTAGAGAGTGAGAAACATTTGAATATTTTTAAAACAAAGTTTGTTTAAAATAAATGTATAAAATACCTGACTGTACAAAGAAGAAAAGGTTAATATATGGCAAGTGAAGGATGTTTATAAATGCAGGGTTTGAATTTTGAACAGAATAGTTAACATCGTACTGGCAGGGTTTGAATATGTTTTGGGTGCCTACACAGAAAATCATACTAATTTAGTACCTAATCTGGTAATCTACATGATGTTGAAGGCTTGTATTCCTCGAAACTAAAGGTAAAAACATCACACTAGAAATGTGCAGTGGTATGTAATGATTTCCTTTACCTTCTCTATTCATTTTCTAGATTTTTCCTTATCCTGACTCATGCTTATTGCTCACCTCATGAGTCAGGATAGGTATAAAATATCAATTTTATTCAGAAAATTACATATTTTTCCCTATCCTGACTCATGAGGTAAGCAATAAGCATGAGTCAGGATAAGTATAAAATATCAATTTTATTCAGAAAATTACATGTTTATAATGGTTCTCTCTGGCAGCTGTTTCAGTTGATTGACGCGTGCTGCCATGCCATTTTTACCAGAGGTGGACACTGAATGTTTTTAAACAAACATCTCTACCAATGCATATTTCTATTCTTATTGGAGCACTTAAATTTCAATGGGTAAGCCTAGGCATTTTAACACAGAAGGTTTCTTCATTCAGACTAATATTACTTGCTTGCCTCCCCCTCTGCCTCAAACATTTCTGTATTGTGTTCGCCAAGAACAGAAAAAAAACATCTCACCTGAATGCACCCCTCTCCTGAGCATACACACAGGCCCCCACATGACCAGCCAGTAACTCATCACTCTCTGCATTTTCGCCCAACGGGATGGTAGAGGAAATTTTCTTTTGTGTTAATCCAAGCCATTCTATCAAAATTATTAACTTTTTTCAAAATGTTTGGCTTGGATTGTCTTTATTAATCTTTGGTACATCATATCTACAAGGTATTCTTTGGTGGTTAATTAGTGAAATTTTTAGACATAATTACACCCCATATCTTCTTCATGAAAAACACCCCATATCTTCTTCATGAAAAACACCCCATATCTTCTTCATGAAAAACACCCCATATCTTCTTCATGTTCAATTTATAAACAAGTGTCGGGATCCACACCCAATTTGTTTATCATGTGTCCCGTAACATTACAATATAGACAGTAAATCCAGTTTATTGTGTCTCCATGGGGGATTAGAAGTTAGCAGATACTATCATGTCTATGGACAGCCTCAGACCTTCACACAGCTGCTAGCCTGCACACAGCCTCAGACATTCATGCAACTGCTTGCCTGCACACAGCCTCAGACCTTCATACAGCCTCAGACCTTCACACAGCCTCAGACCTTCACACAGCTGCTAGCCTGCACACAGCCTCAGACATTCATGCAACTGCTTGTCTGCACACAGCCTCAGACCTTCATACAGCCTCAGACCTTCACACAGCCTCAGACCTTCACACAGCCTCAGAATTTCACACAGCCTCAGACCTGAGCACAGCCTCAGACCTTCACACAACCTCAGACCTGAGCACAGCCACAGACTATAAAGCAGCATAGAATTCTTCCCGGTTGGATGTAATAGCTAACATTACTTACATATACTACATCAACAACAACGTCATCAAGAGTTTGATGCATTCCACACCCTTGACGTCAGTGGTGGACAATTGTTCTAAGCATTTGTCAACAGCACCAAAACTAAAGGCTTCATTTTTGGTTGAAGACAAAGATGTAATTGAACCGTTAGTCAGTGAAGATTCAGTGCAAGATGACAAGAATTTATGAAGATCATGAGGTTTTGGTATGGATTGCTGATGTAATTTCCAATTGCTTTACCTTTTGAAGGGTTTATCTCCTGCTGATACATATTGTATCAAAGGTGAAGACATGGACATGCTACTGTACTACCCATAAAGTCTACTTTTAAACTTATCTTATCTGACTTTATGCACTTATATTGTTCTTTTGACCCTGGAGTGGAAGTTACCTGAAACAAAGTTTTCAGCCCTTAGTATCACCTCACTTGACCACATCTTAGTTCAGTCTGTTGTTGTTGGCAGTCACTGTAAGCTCATCCAAAGTTTCCCTCTTGCCCAGGTTGATCATGTGACTAGCTTACATCATTTCTTTCTCTGCAGTCCACCTGTCTGATATAGAGATTCTATTTTCTATTACATCTCTTGAATACCTTCAAATATTGGGATTTTGTTTCATCTTGAAAAAGAAAAGAAGATATGAGAAACTGTAGAAAGAGTAAAAGAGATGACTAGTAAAAGAAAGATAAAGATATATTGAAGAGGATTGGTTCAGACATGCAGCACACCCAAGAGGACAGTTTGTGCTAGATGTAACAGACTTTTTCATCACACTTCACTCATTCATCTAGCATTGATTGTATCAGAATCTGTTTTGGGGATAAAGGTTGCAATGCCCTGTAATTGTCTTGACACTTATAGGAAGGCCAGCTCTCAAAGTATGAAGGACAGAGACTATAAGTCACATTCAGAAGATTTTGTCCTGTCATCAAAAAGGAACCCTTTATGAAGATACCCCCACCGATGACACATTCTTGGATACTTCCCCAGACTCTTATCATAGCAAGAACCTTAGGTGTCTCGTCATCCAATCCTCCGACACCCATCGTGTCAGTCCCTTAGAGAGTGTTAGTTGTGAGAAGATCGCCATGGTTCATCGAGCATCCTAGAATCGTCAATCCATTCATCTCCTCACTGATCCCCCAAGTTGTTCTGTTGTGCAGTTTGGAAATCCCTCCTACTCCGGGGTCAACAATCACTATGATCTCTTTGTTTTTCCCGTCTTCATCGATCATGTCTATCGTTAGAACCTCAGTTGACAATCCCTTTTCCTTCATCTATGATCCAGCAGCAGTCTATCCTAGATCATCGTGAAGTGAGTTATGGCAGCTCCACATGGCAACTGCTCCCTCGCATCTATTACAGAAGGTTGTTTCTGGCGATACCGTCTTTGCTAACCACTATCTCGGGAGAATTCAGAGGTGTTGTTTACATCCATCAGTTTGGTCCATTAGTGGTAGCACAACAACTGACAGTCCCTACAAGGATAACAACTCACCCAATATCACATACACTCATAGAAGTTACTGTTTTACTAAGTGTTTCAGGACATGCATGATATGATTCAGTCAAGTTTACGACCTGTTCTTATCATTTGCATTGTCCTTGAACAAGCAAGAATCCAATTCTATGCAAGTCTAACAAATCCACACAATTTAAGATATTTTTCTTTTACTCTAAAAAGAAGGTGGTACCCCACTAATTAGAATATAAGAAGAATAGAAGTTTCAATTTCCCAAAGAGTTATCTGAACATAACACAGAAAGTTGCCATTCTATCTCAGGCAGAGGAAGAGACAAGCAATTTTGATTAAGTATTCAATAATATTTTTACTCTAGAAAATGCATTTTTGATCTCTGAAATGAAATTAGCATTATTTCTATAACGAGGATAGGTTCAGAGTTTGGTGTGTCAACTGGAAATGTATAAAACCATTAAAGGGTTTGTGTCCTGTCATGTTAAGAATGGAATTATACCCCATTGCTAAACATTCCTCGGGTATCAGACTCTACCCTCCTCTGTGACAAGTCATCAGACTGAGGCACTCTCAATGTACAGGACATTAGATTCACACACTGTCAGGCTGTACAACTCTGTGGCTATACATAGGATCAGATTCACACTTCTCTGGTGCCATACTTGGCTTGAGACACACTTATCTCTGTCTATACTTGGCATGAGACTCACCTACTCTCTTTCTATACTTGCCTTGAGACTCACCCATTCTTTGCCATACTTAGCATCGGACTCACCCATTTTCTGGCTATAGATGACATCAGACTCATGCTCTTGCTTTGGCTGTATTTGGCATCAGACAAACCATTCTCTGGCTATACTTGGCTTCAGACAAACCATTCCCTGGCTATACTTGGCATCAGACAACCCATTCTATGCTACACTTTTCCATCAGACATTGTAAACCAAAAGTCACTGTGTTCTTTAATCTGATTGGTTGAAGAACGTGATCAAATGGTATTCGATTCCCGGAAATTCACTGCGTATTAATACATGCAAACATCGCTCACACCATTGTATTGTTACGTCGTCAGCTGTGATGACGTCATTAAAATCATATTGTGACGTAGAGTCGAATGACGTCACAAATGAGCAGCTCCAGATGCTACCATGGGAAACAGCCGAAACAGCCGGCTGATGACATTTCACTGCTGTACCCGTACTCGATGTCATTGAGTGCAGACACAAAAACGTGTGTGGACCTTTTGGTTTACTTTTGTGTTAACAATGTCGATAAAAATCATGTGTTGGCCAATTTCCGGGTGTTATTGAGTATTTGAAGCACGGGAATATTTCATTTGAAACCTCCAGCTGACGCCGTCGGTTCCAAATGAATTCCCGTGCTTCAAATACTCATTGTAAACCAAAAGTCACTGTGCTCTTTAATCTGATTGGTTGAAAACGTGATCAAATGGTATTCGATTCCCAGAAATTAGCTGCATATTAATACATGCAAACATCGATCATACGATTGTATTGTTACGTCGTCAGCTGTGATGACATCATTAAAATCATATTGTGACGTAGAGTCGGAATGACGTCACAAATGAGCAGCTCCAGATGCTACCATGGGAAACAGCCGAAACGGCCGGCTGATGACATTTCACTGCTGTACCCGTACTCGATGTCATTGAGTGCAGACACAAAAACGTGTGTGGACCTTTTGGTTTACTTTTGTGTTTACAATGTCGATAAACATCATGTGTTGGCCAATTTCCGGGTGTTATTGAGTATTTGAAGCACGGGAATATTTCATTTGAAACCTCCGGCTAAAGCCGTCGGTTCCAAATGAATTCCCGTGCTTCAAATATGGGAATTAATTCCCGTGCTTCAAATACGGGAATTAATTCCCGAGCTTCAAATACTCAATAACACCCGGAAATTGGCCAACACATGATGTTTATCTCCTAAATAACACCCGGAAATTGGCCAACACATGATGTTTATCTCCTAAATGCATTCTCTGGCTATACTTGGCACTAAAAAACCCATTCTCTGGTTATACTCGGCATCAGACTCACACTCTTGCTCTGGCTATACTTGGCATCAAAAAACCTATTTTCTGGCTATACTTGGCATCAAACAACCCATTCTCTGGCTATACTTGGCTTCAGACAAACCATTCCCTGGCTATACTTGGCATCAGACAACCCATTCTTTGCTACACTTTTCCATCGGACAATGCATTCTCTGGCTATACTTGGCACTAAAAAACCCATTCTCTGGTTATACTCGGCATCAGACTCACACTCTTGCTCTCGCTATACTTGGCATCAAAAAACCTATTTTCTGGCTATACTTGGCATCAAACAACCAATTCTCTGGCTATGCTTGGCTTCAGACAAACCATTCCCTGGCTATACTTGGCATCAGACTCACCCATTATGACTTGTGTTCTAGTTTCAACAAGAAAGAGGAAGACTTCAGTTCCTTGAGGGATTACAATGACTATCTGGAGATGATTGAAACAATAGGTAAACACATATTTTTGTCACTTTGGTTTTAACCAGTAATTCAGATATCACTTCTTTTTTCTAAATATGCGCTATTCCAAATCGATATAATACTGCTTTTCTGTTTACCTATAAGCATGTTTATGCATCTTAGCCTTTTGTGTAAGTATTGATTTCAGTTTATTAACTTTAGTGGTACTGAAATTATTCTTCCATATAACTAGGCGTGTAATGTCTCCCTTAGGTGCCCAGTGACAGCAGAACAGAGTGTCTTGAAGGCAAATGTCGGATGTGTACTCCATATCTTTGCACTCTCCTGTTTTTCTGCTTGTCCGGTGAGGTTATCTCTGGCTGGACTATCTCCTCTTATTACACATACAACACAAGAATGAAGTTTAACTTATTTTCTCTGGTTAATTAGTAAAACCTACATACTTCCTGTCTGCTGCCTACGTATAACTTCAGCAACCAATTCTTTAATACATGTAATTAAACAAAACTTAAATAATTAAAGATTTTAACCACTCCTCTAACTTAATACCCAAAATAGAATATCACCCAAATACACCTTCTCAATCTTAATCTAGTTCTCCCCCATCCATTGCTTTCATTCTTCTAAGATTTATCCCTGAAAAGCATAAAATATAAAGGTCTTGCTGCGAGACACAAGAGTTGCCTAATCCTTACGAGATACTGGAAGAGGGATGACTCATGATTCCCTACTCAGGTACACTTACATAGGTGACTCTGAAAATCACACAACCACTCTCGTTGCTCTTTACATCTCCCAATAAACAGGTGTGGTGAGATGAAATTGGGTTTTACGTCATGCTTGAGAATATTTTGCTCATGTGACGACGTGCATGTGTGTGTATGTGTATGTGCGGCTGCTTGTATTAGCCCACACTTTAGCTGGTTTTATAGTGCTAGCCCACTGAGATACCATGCTGCAGTGAAGCATGAATACCCCACTCAGACACATTATATTGACTCCGAGCCAACCAGTCCTTGTTATACCCATTAATGCCGAGCGTCAGGCAGGGACCAACAAGTGCCATATTTTAACATCTTTTGGTATGACGCGTCCGGGATCGAACCCGCAACCTTCTGCTCTCAGGGCGGACGCCTACAATAAACAGTCACATCGGTCTTAGCCTGTTTACCTACCTTGTGTCATTGTTCATAACTAACCTTTCCTTGCGCGAATAAAGGCAAATGCATTCACATCTTGCCATTGCTGGCCAGTGATGCATTGTGCTAGTGGGTAGGTACTGGTCCATCTGACAATTTTTATTTTTGTGTAATTTCCAACTCTGCTTTGGAGAAAATGGTGAGATACAGTTGTTCTATCTACCTGTGGATGACTTGAGATGTTTGTCCTGTATCACATCACTTGTTAGTGCCCCAGTGGCCAGGCCTTAAAGTGACATCTTTAACTCTGACATGACTTACAATACCTGGACACACCAACATTGTAGGGCATATCATTTGGCTGCACAATCAAAACACATGTATGGGTTGTTTCAAAAACAGTTTGCTTTCCATTCTTTTTCACCTTTTGGAAATACCCGTTTCACGAAGACTGGAGCTCAGGAACAATGAAAATTAAGTTGTTGCTGTCTTTATGTGCATTTGTGATACAGAAATCAGATCTGCAGGTCTGAATGCTTTGGTAACTCAGAGAATTTCAAAGCCAATTTGCTGATTGACTGATAAAAAGCATCTTATCCAAGTTAACAACTTGTATGTTATGATATTGTACGGTGATACTGGTAACAGAGGCAGATCAATGCCTCAATATGGCCTTACTCATGTTTGTCAACAATGGTGTAGTTTGCTTGTATGTCAAATATTGTTTATCTTTCTTTGGGGAGCAGTTTTCAATCTGACCAATGGTATTGATGTTGAGAGCACACGAAAGATGATAGAACAGTACAGGAAGGACAACAAAGATCAGATCAAGAAAAACCTGTCAAAAATGGTAAACAAGTTGGTTTTTTAGTTCTTTCTAACAGTGACATCAGTACCTTGCAGTGTAAACATACTTCAGTACCTTACTCCAGTGTAATATACATCAGTACCTTACTGCAGTGTAGTATACATCAGTACCTTACTGCAGTGTAATATACATCAGTACCTTACTGCAATGTAATATACATCAGTACCTTACTGCAGTGTAATATACATCAGTACCTTACTGCAGTGTAGTATACATCAGTATCTTACTGCAGTGTAATATACATCAGTACCTTACTGCAGTGTAGTATACATCAGTACCTTACTGCAGTGTAATATACATCAGTACCTTACTGCAGTGTAGTATACATCAGTACCTTACTGCAGTGTAATATACATCAGTACCTTACTGCAGTGTAATATACATCAGTACCTTACTGCAGTGTAGTATACATCAGTACCTTACTGCAGTGTAGTATACATCAGTACCTTACTGCAGTGTAGTATACATAAGTACCTTACTGCAGTGTAGTATACATCAGTACCTTACTGCAGTGTAATATACATCAGTACCTTACTGCAGTGTAATATACATCAGTACCTTACTGCAGTGTAATATACATCAGTACCTTACTGCAATGTAATATACATCAGTACCTTACTGCAGTGTAGTATACATCAGTACCTTACTGCAGTGTAATATACATCAGTACCTTACTGCAGTGTAATATACATCAGTACCTTACTTACTGCAGTGTAATATACATCAGTACCTTACTGCAGTGTAGTATACATCAGTACCTTACTGCAGTGTAATATACATCAGTACCTTTACTGCAGTGTAATATACATCAGTACCTTACTGCAGTGTAGTATACATCATCAGTACCTTACTGCAGTGTAGTATACATCAGTACCTTACTGCAGTGTAGTATACATCAGTACCTTACTGCAGTGTAATATACATCAGTATCTTACTGCAGTGTAATATACATCAGTACCTTACTGCAGTGTAGTATACATCAGTATCTTACTGCAGTGTAATATACATCAGTACCTTACTGCAGTGTAGTATACATCAGTACCTTACTGCAGTGTAATATACATCAGTACCTTACTGCAGTGTAGTATACATCAGTATCTTACTGCAGTGTAGTATACATCAGTACCTTACTGCAGTGTAGTATACATCAGTACCTTACTGCAGTGTAGTATACATCAGTACCTTACTGCAGTGTAGTATACATCAGTACCTTACTGCAGTGTAGTATACATCAGTACCTTACTGCAGTGTAATATACATCAGTACCTTACTGCAGTGTAGTATACATCAGTACCTTACTGCAGTGTAGTATACATCAGTACCTTACTGCAGTGTAGTATACATCAGTACCTTACTGCAGTGTAGTATACATCAGTACCTTACTGCAGTGTAGTATACATCAGTACCTTACTGCAGTGTAATATACATCAGTACTTTACTGCAGTGTAGTATACATCAGTACCTTACTGCAGTGTAGTATACATCAGTACCTTACTGCAGTGTAATATACATCAGTACTTTACTGCAGTGTAGTATACATCAGTACCTTACTGCAGTGTAGTATACATCAGTACCTTACTGCAGTGTAATATACATCAGTACCTTACTGCAGTGTAATATACATCAGTACCTTACTGCAGTGTAGTATACATCAGTACCTTACTGCAGTGTAGTATACATCAGTACTTTACTGCAGTGTAGTATACATCAGTACCTTTACTGCAGTGTAGCATACATCAGTACCTTACTGCAGTGTAATATACATCAGTACCTTACTGCAGTGTAGTATACATCAGTACCTTACTGCAGTGTAGTATACATCAGTACCTTACTGCAGTGTAGTATACATCAGTACCTCACTGCAGTGTAGTATACATCAGTACCTTACTGCAGTGTAGTATACATTAGTATCTTACTGCAGTGTAATATACATCAGTACCTTACTGCAGTGTAGTATACATCAGTACCTTACTGCAGTGTAGTATACATTAGTATCTTACTGCAGTGTAGTATACATCAGTACTTTACTGCAGTGTAATATACATCAGTACCTTACTGCAGTGTAGTATACATCAGTACCTTACTGCAATGTAGTATACATCAGTACCTTACTGCAGTGTAGTATACATCAGTACCTTACTGCAGTGTAATATACATCAGTACCTTACTGCAGTGTAGTATACATCAGTACCTTACTGCAGTGTAGTATACATCAGTACCTTACTGCAATGTAATATACATCAGTACCTTACTGCAGTGTAGTATACATCAGTACTTTACTGCAGTGTAGTATACATCAGTACTTTACTGCAGTGTAGTATACATCAGTACCTTACTGCAGTGTAGTATACATCAGTACTTTATTGCAGTGTAGTATACATCAGTACCTTACTGCAGTGTAATATACATCAGTACCTTACTGCAGTGTAGTATACATCAGTACCTTACTGCAGTGTAGTATACATCAGTACCTTACTGCAGTGTAGTATACATCAGTACCTTACTGCAGTGTAGTATACATCAGTACTTTACTGGTGATATTTCAGAGTAAAGACCAGGAGTACCTTGACCAACTGATTGAGCAGGAGAAACATGACACAGCAGTTCGAAAGCAAATGATTGAGGAAGAGGCCGCTAGGGATAAAGCTTTCAAGAAGAAGAACAAGGCTGCCCTGATAGATGAACTGGTGGGTACTGAAACTTTCTACGGAAGGTGAAGGCCAGCTATTTTGTATAGCAAGTGTGTTTCAGATCCAATTCTGCCTTGCCTCCATACTGTATTTAACACATGATGTATTTCAACATAGATACTGCCAGAGTGTAGTGCTTGTGTTAATGATCATAACTTTGGCTATTGTAGATGTTTTCTGACTTGTCTGCCACGGACATCGTGGCCACCCACAGAGAATGTGTGAACCAGCTTGAGGCAGCAAGCCGTGCATCCGCTCCCACCACCTTCTCCACCGGGATTAAGATAGTCAGTATATGCTTTATCTTTACGTTTTTTTAACCTTGATATAAACATACATTGCACTATTGAAGCATTCAAATTTTTCCTTATCCTGACTCATGCTTAATTGCTTGTGTCTTTCTTCTTGTGAATGATATTGGAACACTTGAATCCCCTTTGAAGCTCCCTTAAAAAAAGCGGATGTAAAATCACTCACCCAGTTTTATCTCCCTTGTGACTTTTGGCGGGAAAATGTGTCACATGATCAGACATGCCCCTCACTCTCTCCTTCTTCGCCCTTGAGGACGGTTGTGAGAGTGCCTGGGTCCCCTATACAGCGTTATATCCTTTAATTTTGAGGCCTTTGCTACTAAATTAGCTGTATACGGTTTTAGGATTGATATACCAACAATATGGTTTGAAATTTTGTCAAAATTATCTGTATTTGTTCACGTTGTTGACATGTGTTTTCATCGTGTTTAAACAAACTGATTGCGTTTATAACCGTTTGTTGTTGCCTACTGACATTCACCATTCTAGTGGTTTACCGGCTGCGTCTACGGAGCAGGTCGCTGTGACTGATGGCAGCTCCGGCTCCAAGAAGAGGTAGTCTACATCAACTATAACTTCATCGCAGTCGAAGAAGACGAGGGCATCGTCTTCCCAGAAGAAGAAATCGTCTACTAACAAGACTCCGGCTAAGTCTTCACATGGGGCAGCTCTTAAGACGAGGTCTTTTGCTACAGAGATCATCCCAGCAGATGAGCCACCCATCCTCATCCCTGAAGTGCCAGTGAGGAAGAAAACGAGGTCTTCATCTACAGTAACATCAGCAGTCATCTCAACGCAGTCAGACGTTTCATCAACGCAGACATCAGATAGAGATGGCAGTTCGTCACAAGTGGAGCAGTCCTTGGGAGAAGTCTCGGTACTCTCAGATGCATCGTCTGCAGTGCAGCAGCAGCAGTAGTCGTCGCAGAGCTTCAACCCCAGGGTCTTCATGCAGCAGTTTACACAGCAGATGTTGGACCTGATGGAACAGAGGTTCGCACAGGAGAAAGCAGCGGCGGAGGCCCCATCCACATCGAGCCTGCGCGAAGGTCAAGCAGCCTGCAGATCACATCCCACCGATGACAGCAGCCTGCGCGAAGGAGGAAGCATGCGCGAAGGAGGAAGCCTGCGCGAAGGTGGAAGCATGCGCGAAGGAAGAAGCATGCGCGAAGGAGGAAGCCTGCGCGAAGGCGGAATCCTGCACGAAGGAGGAAGCATGCGTGAAGGAGGAAGCATGCGCTGGCGGAAGCAAGCATGCGCGAAGGATCGCACACTCTACGACGTACTAGGACACCTTCACCGAAGGTGCATTTGCGAAGGAACAGAAACAGACGTTCACCGGAGAATCGCAGATCATCCTCCTCTGATATGGACAGCCATCAGGAGCCTTCGCGACGGCACCATAGAAGAGAATCTACACCTTCGCAAAGGCACAGAGATACATCTCCGCGACAGGTTTCCACGCAGGTCTCCACGCAGATCTCCACGCAGGAAAGAGACAGAATGGCAACCATCTCCAGAACTAGAAGCCTCTAAATCCGAAGATGATGGGGAATTATATTTTCCGATACAGAAATTAAATCCTGGATGTCTAACGAGGACTTCGATACACTTACTCTTCCACCCATCGATCCTGTCACAGATGTACCAGGAAACCTCAGCACAGCCTTCAGGAAGGCAATGAAGTGCCAGAGTCAGAGCGTCCCACCATTCAACGCCAAGAAATTCTCTCTTCACCACATGGAACCCTTCACAAAGGCCCCAGAGGTAGATGAGAACTACAAGATCATCAACGACTCCCGAGCCAGGACTTACAAAGTGGAAGATAAGAAGTTGGCACAACTAGACACAACTACCAGATGTACCTTCTTTGGCTTAACCAGGTCAAGAGCCATCAACGAAACTCTCATCGAGAAGGTTAGGAACTCGACCTCGGGAAGAAGATAGAATGATCTACTCGGCATTACTAACCCAGAAGAAAGATCATCATTTCATGTCTGAACATCTGGCATCTACATCAGCAGGACTGACACTATTAATAAGACAAGGATTGCTGTCTTCCTGTACGTGGAGTGAATGCTTCACCAAGTCACTATACAGAGCTCCGTGGTCAGCACCATCTATCTTAGCAGGGGAAATTGAGGATGTGGCCAAGGAAGTAACGAAAGAGTCAAGGGAGGTAATGATGATCAAGTCCATCGACACACTAGCCAGTGTTATCCATCAGACCTCGCAACGCTACTCTGGCAAGTCGAAGTTTACAGGAATACAAAGAGCCAGGGAAAAGAAATATGGCAGATCCTGAGGAGGCAAGGATTCTTTTCATCGCCCAACCGGAGCTCCCAGAGGTAACCCCAGAAGAGGCAGGGCATCCAGAGGTGCCAGGAACTTTAGACGCTGAAGGACCCCCAGCCGTTCCCATACAACCTTTAACAGTGGGTCGACGTCTACAACCCTATTGGAAGAATTGGGGAATTCTTCAGGACTTCTATGTATCCCAGATCCTACACAGAGGATACAAGATGTAACTACTAGCAGTACCACCATTGACAAGCTACTCTCTGGCCCACAATTATGCTGCCGACCAGAGGGAGAATCCACTCGACGCTATCACAACTCTACTCGAGAAGGAGGCGATCAAAGAAATAAAACAGGAGTTCGTCACGCCCGGTTTTTACTCCCCAATCTTCTTAGTACCAAAGAAAAGTTCCGACTTATATACAACATGAGGAAATTCAACCAAGATTATCTACGCAGTCCCGTAAAGTTCAGAATGATACATCTGCCTCAACTGCGACAACTCGTACGTCCATTAGACTACCTCGCCAGCATAGATCTACAGGATGAGTATCTTCACATCCCGATTCATCCAGACTCAAGGAAATACCTACGATTCCTCTTCAACGGACGTCACTTCCAATGGAAGGTGCTACCATTTGGAATATCGTCGGCCCCCCTGGTTGTTTACTCAAGTGACAAAGTCAATCATCTCAATTCTCTACATCATCGAGGTCTACGCAGTGCGTTTTACCTGGACGACGGGATTCAAGCTCATCAAGATCCCAGTCAACTCAGACTGCAACTAGTCTTCACAATCAGGCTGCTCACACAACTAGGATGGCTAGTAAATCTCCTCAAATCGGAACTAGAACCCACACAGGATCTGCAATTCCTAGGAATACGGTTCATCACATCGCAGAATCGCATAGTCGTCCCAAAAGAGCTTTGGGTCAAGAAACAACAAATGATATCTCAAGCACTATTCTCTCCGTTACCACTACGAAGTTGGCAGAGCCTACTTGGTCTCCTCACGTCAGCACAAGACATGACACGCAGAGGTAGACTACATCTGCGCACACTACAAGTGTTCGTGAAAGCTCATCTAGACAGTCCGGACTCCTTCGGACTTTCGGACGGACTGAAACCATATCTCCTATGGTGGACTCGGAAGTCAAATGTTTGCGGAGGAACCTACTTATCAGAGCCAGAGTACAACACTCATCTCTACGTAGATGCATCACTTCAAGGATGGGGAGCCCACCTCAACAACGAGGTGGCAGCAGGGAAATTGTCGAGTCAGGAGCAAAATCTGCAAATCAACATGCTCGAGATGAAAGCAGTCATAAACACCTTACTACATTGTTCCAGCATACTAAGGAACGCACAACTGATGATCCATACGGACAACTCCACAGTGGCGTTCTATGTCAACAAACAAGGATCAACAAGATCAAAGAATCTACTAGATCTCAGCTTTCATCTGTTCAGCATAATAGACAATTTGAACATCGACGTGAAAGCATGTCACATTCCCGGAGCCAAGAATGTGATAGCAGACGCCCTATCTCGTCCAACACAACCATCCCCAACGGAATGGATGTTACACCCAGAATCATTCAGATGCATCATACAGAGGATAGGATCTCCACTGATAGACCTGTTTGCTACAAGGTTCAACAAACAAATACCAACATATGTCTTTCCGGTTCCGGATCCACAAGCATGGGCAACAGATGCTCTAAGCATCTCCTGGGAAGGATTAAACGCATCTACGCGTTTCCACCTCCAGCTCTAATACCGCACACAGGGGCGTGTCACGCTTAGAAACAGCGTTAGAAAGACATATAGGTATATAGACCTTACCCTAGAACTATATAAAAGGAAAGGGATGTAACGACGGAACCACACCCTCCTCAATCAAAGTTAGATTTCACCATGTAAACTATTTTTCAGGCCCCGTCGAGGCCTACGGATCGAAAGCGAGATGATTTCCCTACAAAATGAGCTATAAATGGTCACAATCGGATCATTATTTCAAAAGTTATATGCCACGACTCACCGAAAACAGCTACCTCCGCAATTCCAAGCCAAAATCAAGACAGCGAAAACTCACCTGTTAAATTCGTTTATTAATTCCAGTCACGTTGACAGCACCTATGTAGGGCTAGATTCGATTGGCAGCGGCATTCCAGGGGTCTAAAAACTTATTGCAACATCTACAAATCATTTCCTCGACAATAAGCAGGCATTTTCTCCAAAACCATCGGCAATCATACTCACTTGTTTTCGGTGAGTCGTGGCATATAACTTTTGAAATAATGATCCGATTGTGACCATTTATAGCTCATTTTGTAGTGAAATCATCTCGCTTTCGATCCGTAGGCCTCGATGGGGCCTGAAAAATAGTTTACGTTGTGAAATCTAACTTTGATTGAGGAGGGTGTGGTTCCGTCGTTACATCCCTTTCCTTTTATATAGTTCCAGGATAGGGTCTATATACCTATATGTCTTTCTAACGCTGTTTCTAAGCGTGACACGCCCCTGTGATACCGTAGGTATTGCAGAACATAAAGCAGACGAAGAACCTGCAACTGATTTTAGTTGCGCCCTACTGGCCAGTGAGGGTGTGGATTCCCATCCTCATACAAGAACTCGGAAATCCAACCCTACAACTTCCAGAGTGGCCGAACCTACTATTTCATCCGCACACCAAGCAAGTACACGGCGATCCAACAGTATTCCAACTACACGCATGGAAACTTGCTTGAAGAAAAGAGGATACTCCGCCAGAGCAGCGAACGCAGTCACATTAGCTCTACGTAGAGTTTTGAGAAATATGCTTTAAGGAAGGGCTTCACGGCAATGGAAGCAACACATCCTCAAGTGGCGGAATATCTTTGTCATCTAAGACAAACCAGGCGGTTAAAAGGTTCAACACTCTCTACATACCTAGCGGCCCTCAGTACAGTTATCACCATGAAGACGGGTGTGAAACTGACTAAAGTACCAGAGATACTAGCTCTACTACGCTCCTTTAAGTTGGAAGACCAACAAGAGAAATTCAAAGCACCTGCTTGAGATCTCACCGTAGTCTTACAGCATCTCACCAGTGATGCTTACGAACCACTAGGAAGGACATCCTATGAGTTTCTAACACATAAAACTCTGTTCCTGGTCGCCTTGGCAACAGCAGCTCGGATGTCAGAAATACATGCTCTGGACTTTGAACGAATACGATTTGATGCACATCGCAATATCATACATCTGGGATTGAGATGGGATTTCATAGCAAAGAACCAATTGCCCAGTCAGCCAGACAGGCAATTCCACATCCCAGCACTTTCATCAGCTCTTGGACCACAGGATACCCAGGATCTATCCTTATGTCCAATCAGATCATTACAAATTTACCTACAAAGGTCTAAGATGAGGAGACGAAAATTCAAGCGCCTTTTCATCCCTTTATCTACGGAGACACCTACAGAAATCTCACATACAACAATATCAATATGGGTGAGAGCCGTCACATTGAGAGCCTATAAAGCAGCAGGACTCAAGCCACCACGAGCCTCCAATCCTCATGAAGTTAGAGCACTGGCGTCGACACTTGCTCTACATGGAAATTGCTCAATCAAGACAATAATGGAAAGCTGCTTTTGGAAGTCAGAGACGGTGTTTGCCAACCACTACCTCAGAGACATTGCTACCGAGGATGTCTCCGGTATCCACCAGTTTGGCCCTCTTGTTGTAGCACAACAATTGACGGTTGCTCAAAGACGCTGAGATGAATTTCACCCTTTATCACATGACTTGTAAAAGCCGACACTCGGAAGAGTTGGAGCTTAGAGTCCGTGCGCATGTCTTAGATAGGCTAGCATGAGTGACAGACCCTATACTTGTAAGGACTTACTCGTATATGAAGAAGGGTCACTTCTCCATTGATGCGGAAATCAAATCATGGAGTCGTATAAATCCAATTTTACTGTCAGGAGAAGCGGTTCCGGAAAATCTGACAAGTTGTGGTCCCCCCAAAACTCATCAGAGGAAGCTGGAAGGAAGGATCAGCATAGTACTACAAGAAGTTCCCTCAGGGGGGGTATGCAGGACGTAAATCAGCATGGAATCCAGAGTGGCTTGACCCACCACCGTTTCCGTTGGATTCTACAAGCAA
This sequence comes from Haliotis rubra, assembly GCF_003918875.1. Taxonomy (NCBI): domain Eukaryota; kingdom Metazoa; phylum Mollusca; class Gastropoda; order Lepetellida; family Haliotidae; genus Haliotis; species Haliotis rubra. The sequence goes on along the minus strand of NW_025767066.1, from coordinate 999,198 downwards.
TTAAGCATGAGTCAGGATAAGGAAAAATATGTAATGTTTTTATTAAAATTGATATTTTATACTTATCCTGACTCATGAGGTAAGCCCTCCCAACCTCCCCTCATGGCACTCTGGATTCCCTGTAATCCAGGTGTCGGGCGCTTATTCAGGAGAGAGTGAGGGGCATGTCTGATCATGTGCCGCATTTTCCCGCCAAAAAGTCACAAGGGAGATAACACTGGGTGAGTGATTTTACATCCGCTTTTTTTAAGGGAGCTTCAAAGGGGATTCAAGTGTTCAACTATCATTCGCAAGAAGAAAGAGACAAGCAATTAAGCATGAGTCAGGATAAGCATAAAATATCAATTTTAATAAAAAAATTACATTTTTTTGTATTCGTAGTATGAGTCCAGTTTGTGGTAAACAGATTTAATTGTTGAAGGTTTGCTTGATGACAGCAATTTTCAGTTCATCTGAATCCGAAATAAGTGACAAAGAAAGTTCAAATTTTTAAGCTTAAAATGTCTCACACTTGGTATCTCTCCCATCTCTATCAATCCTGAGTGGAAACGGCTTGGAACCCTCAAAACGTTACCAGTTTCAGAATATCTCACAAAAATGCACCCAGCAGTTATCACCACCTTCTTTGAGCCCTTATTCCAGTAAATTATGAAAAGGAAACATTGTAAGAAGTGTAGAGTTACTTTTTCACTGTGGATGTGGATCCTCTCTCGTATTGCCCTGATTGCAGAGAAACTTGTTTTTGGCAAGATCATTATCCAGCTTGTGTGTAATTGGCACAGGTTGATTTCAGGATGTATTTGGACAAGTTTATTTAAAAAGAGTGTCAGATTAAGGCTCAACTTGGGAGTAAGGGCATTGAAGAAGATGAAAGTGGTCGTCGGAGAGCGAAGGGGGCATGAATGAAAGAACGATTAGTAGAGGATCACTCCTTATCTCTTAACGAAGAATCTGACTTCTTTTTGACTGGAGATTTGATTACTTCTACAGATTATGAACCATTTGCTGTCAGGGATCTTGAAACTATCACCTAGTGTTTACCTGGGAGATAGTGTTTTTGCTTAGTGAAATCCATAATTTGTCCTTATCCTGACTCATGCTTTATTGCTTATCCCCCTTCTCCTTTCAATGGTTACGTGGAAACTTGAACCCCTTAGTTCCCTGAAGAATTGTAAAATCACTCACCCAACGAGTTGCCTCCCTTTTCCCGACAAAGCTGTCCCAGGAGACTTGAGCCCAGCTCTCATCCCTCTCTCCTTCATCGCTCAAGCAGACAAATGGGTGGTCACTATGGGTCCTTTTGCGCCTAATATCCTTTATATTTTGGCCTCTTTATCCAAATTAAGGCCATGAATTGTATTTCGGTTTTATATATATGAAGCCACTAGTTAAATATGCAAAACTTGACAAAAATGACTTTAAAAACTACCGCCCGGTTTCTAATCTGACTTTTCTCTCCAAACTTATTGAGAGAGCAGCTACCAAGAGGTTGATGGATCACTTGTCAAGCAACAGCATCTTAGACGAGTACCAATCAGCTTACCGCCCACACCACTCTACCGAAACTCTCCTTCTAAGAGTGGTAAATGACCTAAGATGCCTGGTTGATAGAGGTGACGTGGCAATTCTGACACTCTTAGATCTGAGTGCGGCATTTGACACTGTGGACCACAAGATTCTTCTCCATACTCTTGAACATAACTCTGGAATCGGCAGACAAGCACCGGCCTGGTTCTCTTCATACCTGTCTGCTAGACACCAGTCAGTCACAGTGTCGGGCAGCATCTCACAGAAGATTACTCTGTCATGTGGACTTCCACAGGGATCTGTTCTGGGCCCAGTGCTCTTCCTGATTTACATCAACTAACTCTCTCTGATCAGTGACAAATTCTTAACACCACACTTTTCCTATGCAGATGATAACCAACTCCTGACAAAGTTCAAACCAAATAATGCCCAATCAACGTTGAAAGAGATTGAGAATTTTACTTTGGAAATCAAGACATGGATGCTTGGCAGAAAACTAAAACTGAATGACACTAAAACAGAGGTTCTCGTTGTTGGGAAACCAAAGAGCTTGGAGAAATTGAACATTGATAGTGTGAAGATTGGTTCAGCTAACATCACACCGTCAGCTGTGATAAAAGATCTTGGTGCTTATATTGATTCGGGCCTGTCTCTAGATTCGCATGTGGATAAGTTGTGTCATACCTGCTATTACCACCTCAGACTCATTGGGACAATTAGGAACATCCAGATTGGATTACTGTAATAGCCTTCTATACGGACTCACCAACGGACATCTCAATAAACTACATAAAGTCCAAAATACACTAAACGAGACCATATCACCCCTGTACTCTCATCATTACACTGGCTCCCAATCAAGTTCCGGATAGACTTCAAACTTCTTTGCATTGTGTATAAATGTTTGCAGAATCAAGCTCCTTCATATCTCTCTGAACTTCTCACTGTGTACTCCCCTACCAGAACTCTCAGATCTTAAGACCAATGCCTTCTCTCCATTCCGAAAGTTCTCCTTTCTTCCTTTGGCAAGAGGTCTTTCCAGTATGCTGGCCTACTCTCTGGAATTCTCTCCCTCTCCACATAAAGCAGTCTCCCACATTGGAAACTTTCAAAATTAAGTTGAAGACTTATTTTCCAAAGCCTATCCCTAAAATCAATCTTTCTGTCATCAATTTCAATGTATACTTATTTACTATTTTATCCTCTGTAAACATTGTATGTATGCCTTGAGCATGTATCAGTGGGTGGAAAATGGTGTGCTAAAAATATCCATTTTTATTATTATTATATATTATCTTCACGATGTAAAAATTTGTGCAAATTTTAACTAATTGTTGTGTTTACACTCCGTTGCAGGTGACTGTTTACATATGGTAGTGTGTCAACAATGCAGGCTACGGTTTTCTGCGGCTGATCCACACCCTGTGTGTTCTTCCTGTGTCATTCATTCATGCTCTTTAGTCTCATGTTGTAAATATTGTGCGAATTTATCACCACTTCAATTTAATATATATTTATTAGCACGTTTACACAAGGAAATGGAGAAAAGGAAGCATGATAGCAGGGCAGCTGCTGATATGGGTGCCTCTCAAGCATCGGAGTGTGAGTTGTTGGAGCAATCTTTGGAGATTCATTCCAGGGTTTCTCCCTTCTCCGTCGCTCTTACTGAGACAGCTACACAGCCAGCCCTAAGAGGAAGTCCCCTCTTAGGGAAGAGACTGAACTGCAGAGGTTAATTAACTGCAGAGGTTAACTAGATCAATGAAGTCCACAAAGGTAGCTACATCGTTCGAGTATGCCTTGACGGCATTAGATAATCACCATCTCAAACCGCAAATCATCATAACTTCTTTTCAGAAGTCGTCGACTTCCACCTCTACGGGGTTCGCGAACCCTAGCACACAATCACAATCATCAAAATCTTCAACGTCGAGAAAGAAACATTCATCTCAATGTAGATCTTCGTCTACAACATCAGGGTTCACGAACCCCTCGGAGAACAATCAACCAGCATCACCTTAGTCTGCTTGTTCTACTATTGTCTCCACACAGTTCGCAGAAGGGTTCGCAAACCAGTCTACCTGTAATCAATCGACTTTGTCTCTACCGGTGAACCCATGTATGCCTAACGGAGTAATACAGACTGCATTCGTGAACACTTCAGGTAATCCTACACTACCGTTGGACCAGGATTTTGTGGCTAATGTCACACGACAAGTGGTTTTAGCCGTGCAACAACAACAAATCAGCCAATCCACTTCAACGAGGAAGCAGCGGCCTCAGATACTAGTGTTCATGAATTACAGGATTCAACTATTTTCACAGACTCTGAGGTCTTATCGTGGATAGCAGATGGGTTACCGATAGCATCGCCAATACATACCTCTAACCCGGCAGAGACTTACTGCATAGTCGACGAAGACTTACACTGCCGATACCACCGATTAAGCCAATATCAGAGGTCCCGTCTAACCTCAAATCAGCATTCGCGAACGCTACCAGATCTCAAGGACAGTATATGCCACCGTTTTACGGGAAGAAATTTCCCTATCACAAATTGGATCCATTCTTCAGGGCGCCAGATATAGATGACGACTTCCGTCTCCTAAGCGACTCTAAATCACGCAGCTATAGAGTTGAAGATAAGAAATGACAACATCTACACACGACTACAAGAAGGATTCTTTTTCAGACTAGCTAGATCCCGGGCTATTAATGAAGCCTTTATCAACACATTCCAGAATCCTGAAATGGACATGGAAAGGATGGTCTTATTGGCACTTGTCACCCAAAAGAAGGATGAAGAATTCATGTCCGACCACCTTGCATCTCACATTGGCGGGCCTGACCTTATTGAGATGACAAGGGCTCCTCTCGTCCAGTAACTGGCCAGATTGTTATACTCAGTCGTTACTGCGTAAATGATGGGCAGCACCAACTATATTTGACAGCGGCATTAGACCAGAGTCTCGGCCAGGATACCAAGGATCAGATGCTCATCAGATCACTGGAGACTATGAATAACATGTACCGGCAGACATCACATTGAGACAATTTAGTTCAAAATTCCAAGGCATACAGAGAGCCAAAGACAGGAAACCAGCAGGATTTCGAGGAAGCAAATCAGGCAATTTTCATCGTCCATTCGGCAATTCAAGAGGACGCTCCGGGAGAGGTCGTTCTTCAGGAACCTCCCGATTCTCTCGCCAATGACCTAGTATGGTGATCTACCTAGACTATCAACGAAAACCAGACAAGTTCAAGATGGTGCACTTACCACAATTGTGACATCTAATCAGACCCAACGACTACCTAACAAGCATAGATCTTCCAGATGTCTATCTGCACATCCCCATACATCCGACCTCAAGAAAGTATCTACGATTCCTGTATCAAGGGCAGCATTATCAGTGGAGGGTCCTCCCCTTTGGAATTTCCTCGCCTCGTGGCTATTTACACGTGTGACAAAGCCCATAGTCTCCTTTCTACATCAGAAGGGAATTTGCAGTGCTTCTTACCTAGACTTAGGTCAGCACAAGACAGAGGAAGGTTGCATGCAGTTACACTGCTTCCTTCAACCTCACTTAGACAGTTTACAGAAGATATCTACCTCTCAGAATCTGAAGGAATATCTTCTTTGGTGGACAAACAAGTCGAACATCTGCAATGGAATGTATTTACAAGAGCCGTCCTACAATCTACATCTCTTCGTAGATGCATGGAGAGCACACTTCAGTGAAGAGGTTGCATCAGGAGTTTGGTCACTAAAAGACCATAAACATAAATCAACTGGAATTCAAGGCAGTTCTCATCGAGAAATCAAATACTTATGATTCATGTGGACAGCTCAACAGTAGCTTCTACATAAATCTTCAAGGTCAACGAGATCAGCGCCACTACTGCAACTGATGTTCCAACTCTTCAACCTAGCGGACAATCCCAACTTATGGATGAAAGCTTATCACATTCCAGGAACAAAGAACGTCCTAGCAGACGCCTTATCCAGACTGGTCCGACCATCTCCCACAGAGTGAATGCTGCATCTGGAGGATACTTTAAGATGTTCAATTTGAAATCTCTACGATGATAAATGGAAAAGTTTTGATCTGTTCACTACCCGCAATCCTCAAGTAGCAGAATACTTATGCCATTTGAGAGCTACTAGACACTTGAAGGGATCTACACTCACAACATACTTGGCTGCAATGAGCTCCATTATCACCATGAACACAGGAGTTACACCCACTAAAGTACCCGAACTCGTTGCTCTACTGAGATCATTTAAACTAGAGGATCAGCTGCAAAAGGTTAGAGCTCCAGCATGGAATCTCAACATAGTGCTGCAACATCTTACCAGCGACGACTATGGACCACTAATAGACATAACTTTGGAATTGCTAACTCAGAAGACATTATTCCTCCTTGCCTTAGCTACAGCGGCTAGGATGTCAGAAATACACGCCCTCGACTATGGGCGAACTAAGTTCAACTCCAGAGAGCATGCTGCAGTCCGTCTGGGACTAAGATGGGTTTTTACAGCTAAGAATCAACTACCTGGCCAACCAGATCATCAATTCCATGTCACGTCATTGTCTTCAGTCCTCGGACAACATGACACAGAAGACTCGTCATTATGCCGAGTCAGAGCTTTAAAAATATACTAACAACGGATTGCTACAAAAAGGAGGGAGTTCAAACGTCTCCTTATACTGCTATCAACCGCCACGACTATTGAAGTCTCCCGAACTACTATCTCGTATTGGATCAGAGCTGTCATCCTACAAGCTTACAAAGCAGCAGGGCTGGGCCCTCATGGAACCTCCAACCCACACAAAGTTAGAGCATTAGCCTCGACATTCGCCCTACATGGGAATCGCTCTTTATCTTCCATCAGTGGAGGCTGCTTTCAGAAATCAGACACTGTGTTTGCCAAGCACCATCTTCAAGTCATCGCTACAGAAGATGATCCATCAGTTTAACCCACTTGTGGTAGCACAACAACTCATGATTCCAGCTAGAATATGAGAAACTCACCCCTATCACGCAGGCTCATTGATGCTAAGGTAGCAGACACGTTGCCATCGGCGGAGAGTCCATGTTCCCCTGTCTTACAAGATAAATCAGTGCATGAGTGATATAGACTCAGTTATGGTAACGCCCTTGTTTTAAAGAACAAATAAACTTTGTTTTTTTGTACTCTTTTAACTATTACATATGAAAGATTTATGGTTAGACATATGCGGAACACCAAATTCATTCTTAAAAGACTTGTGGTTAATTAATACCGAGCGATTAAAAGTTGCCAAAAAGTCGCCTGCTTCACTCTCGCCCGCCAACTAACGAAACCACAGACAGGTTACGTAACTCTGTCGCCAGAGCACTGCAGTGACGTCCTCGTACTTTAACTATAATAGTTCAGGGCGAAAGTGTGCTTTATATTACTATACATGGTGGTAGAGCGAACTGTATTTCTTAAATTGATATTTTATACTTAATCTGACTCATGATATAAAGCCCTCCCAACCGTCCCCTCTCAGCACTACAGGCTTCACTGTAAGACCCAGTGTAAGGCTTTATCAGGAGAGAGTGATGAGAGTCGGGCTCCAGTCACATGGAACAGCTTTGGTGGGAAAAGGGAGGCAACTTGTTGGGTGAGTGATTTTACGATTCTTCAGGGAACTAAGGGATTCAACTTTCCAAATAAACATCAAAAGGAGAAGGGAGATAAGCAATAAAGCATGAGTCAGGATAAGTATAAAATATCAATTTTATCATAAAAATTACATTTTTGGATGTGAATAGAAAGTTTGAGACGGCTTGACAAGGGAATGTTTATCTTGGTCTCAGATGGGAATTTGGTTCCATGAATCAAAAACCTGGACAACTGAATAGATTGCTTACTATCCATCCTTTGTTGATGATCCTGGGCCCAGATGTGGAGGATCTGTATTTGTGTCTGGTTCATGCTTTACTATGTTACCGTGACGATTGGAAAACTCCGATGTGCTGGGAGGACACTGTTCATGCCTCTGTTGTAAGTGTCTACATCACAAGTATCGAGAACTTCCTCAACCATCTCAACACCAAGTATCCTCGCCCAGTTCACTCTGGAGAAAGACTCAGACAACCAACTAAATTTCCTGATGTCAGAGTCAAGAAAAAAGACAACAACAATATTGTAGACCAGTGTGTACCGTAAACCCCCACACAACAACGAGTAACATCACCATTTATCAAACTATCCCCCACCAATCAAGAGAGGTATAATGGCTCCAAAACCATCTACTCAGTACCTGAACAACTACAAGCAGAACTCCAAAACCTGCACCTCAAACTACCCTTCTGTTTAAACAGCATCGTCAAAACCACCTTCAACCCAAAAGATAAGTCCCCACATCAACAAACAGCCTGCTTTAGATAGGTACAGCTTGTCTCCAAAACAATGCACTCCTCAAACAGCAAGTCAACAGCAAGTGGGCCAGAGAGACAAAAACCAACAGGACAATCTCCAATCCAATGGCCGACCAGCCCCAACACCTACAGGTGACCCTACAGGTGCAGTTTACCATATACAAAGTGACATTGGTCACTCATATATCATTGAAACTTCAAGGCTCTTTACTGTAACAAGTAAGGAACACCAAACCTGGGTAAAAAACAAACACTCTAAATCCGCCATCTCTGACCACATCCAAGCCCAGCCAGACCGCCGCATGAAACCAGCAATCAGGTCCACTAGAAGATCAAGAAACTACTAGAAACCATTCACATCAAGAGACTCCAACAAGCCATCAACAGAGACCAATGATATTACATCCCTACTACCCACCATCAACTCACCACAAGCAATCTTGATGCTATCTCTCATTATTCTCATTGTCCATCACATTACAGGCTACCTCAATAATCTCTCCCTTGTTTATGCTTTATTGTGTAAACATCCATGACACTTTGTACATCATCCTTGTCTATTGTGCAAACATCCATTAGCATTATCATCCTATACATTACTGTACATTCGTAAGTGTACTAATATATAAAGCCTTTGCCAACAGTACTGTGCATCGCTTGCTTGATAATGGTGCTAGCATCTACACCAAAACGTCGAATATGTTGTAATAAAAAAGTTGTACATCTATAGAACTATCTCTCTTGTTCTGCATTGGCATAAATGCAAAGTGTATGATAGATGAAGTTTAAATGAACTGAAGATTTGAAATTAGCTTGCATGTTTATGTGCCTATCCTTTTTTACATACTAAACTCTACCTGCCCCTCTACGGTAATTACCAGCCTTGGCTCATGACTCATGAGGTCACACAACCAGAGGGGCAAGTTGCACATACTGTATGGGCAGTCAGAGCTGTGATATTGACAAAGGTGGTGATATCTGCTGGGTGCTTTTCAGTGAGAGGTTTTGCAACTGGAAACATTCTAAGGATTCCAAGCATCTTTCCACTCAGGATTGATACAGAAGGGAGAGGTGGAAAGTGTGAGATAGAATAAGTATATTGATATATAATTTATTGGGAAAGACTTCCGTCTGTATCCTCCCTTAACCCTAACCCTAACTCTGAGCCTGATAATCCAATGTCTGTATGCACAATGTCATTTTTAAACTTATTTTATGGCTTCTAGTCATATCATATTACCTGAATATATGTATGTATCTTTTATTAATTGTAAAAAATTTAGGGGGGATACCGGTGGAATGTTACAATTTATTATAAAATTTTCAAATTTACACTATGGGGATTTCGGAGCAGAATATATCCCTTGTACCCCATGCTTTGTGCGAGAGAATTGTGGTGTATAACCAGGCTCATGAAATGTCGGGGCGGTGGGGTAGCCTAGTGGTTAAAGCGTTGGCTCGTCACGCCAAAGACCCGGGTTCGAATCCCCACATGGGTACAATGTTTCAAGCCTATTTCTGGTGTTCCCCGCCGAGATGTTGCTGGAATATTGCTAAAAGCGCGTAAAACCAAACTCAGTCAGTCAGTCAGTCATGAAATGTCACCTTGCCCCAAGAACTCTCACAATCAATCTCTGTTTTACCTGGCCAACATTCAAATCTTGGGTCCATCACCATATGCTGCTTGAATATTGCTGATGGTAAAGTAAACCAACATTTGCTCACTTTTGGTTTTTAATATTCATTTGAACTTGCCTTGCAGGGTCACCATGACACTGTGCTGCCGTTGCCTGGTTGTGAGGACAATGGAGATGCATATATGTACCTGCCTTATGACTTGAACAACAGCGGCCCCAGCCTGATTGACCAGGAAGCTATACATAACCTAGGGTAAGACTCACAAGGATATATCTAGTGTACAACAGGTAGCAAAGCATAATGGACATTACAAACTGCACAGTGACTGCTACTATCCTCGTGGATATTTGGTAGATAAACCCTATATGTTTTCAATTTGGATAAGTGTAGTTATTCCTTGTATTGCCAGTGTTGTTGCAATTTTATTAGCTGGAACGCTTGTTCTGGAATCCAAAAAATGGAGTAGTGCCCAAACACTACCCCACTTCATCTGCCTACATCTTGCTAAGCCTGGTTTGTGGTCAGTGCTACATTTTTTCCTGAATCCTTGATGTGATCCCTTTTTACAAAGGTTAATGTTTTGTATTGACTATTTGTTGTTTGTACACATGTGTATTCATTTAAGTCTCAGTTATGTTTTATCCATGTGGGTTTTCATGTTTACATGATTGGTAGTTTGGCCACGTGCTGGTAGTTGCATCAAACCTGGTTGTCATGGCCCCTCATGTGAATTTCCCATTGTACATTTTAGATGGAGTCTCTTTTACAGACGGTGATCCGACCAATAATCTGTTTGTGGATGCTTTATCATCTTGAAACTCAAGTACAACACTGGTACATACAATAGATTGGAGTTTGTAGCAGTCATTTGGGTCTTTCAGCAATGTGCAACATTCTCTCAGTTTCCCTTGTATGATGACAGATGACGCTGCAGTGGTGTACAAACAAATAGGGATCAACTCTCCCCCAACTGCCCTCAATCTGGCAGCTTGAATATACCATCTGATTGGTACATCTTTAGATGAAGCATCACCCTCATCACATACCATTAGCTGTGCACAAGTATGCTTTTTATTGTGACAAATAAACCGTGGAGAAACCCTGAAAATATTACCACCACAGTGTTCGACAAACGACTTCCAGTATTTATCTCTCCAGTTGTGGATCAACCAACAGTTGGGAAGTTCCACATTCATACCAGCCTCCACCTATGATGCTTCCATGAGTTCTGCAAAAGAGCTGAAAAAAGACTACTCTTTGATTGATTATAGTCACGCCTTATTGGCCAACTGGGATTTGGAGCTGGTACAAAGTGGCCCAGAAATCCCGTCCAGTTGCTAGAATGGTGGAACCTCACTTACACTGACATCATCAGCCTGCAGAGTTGTTTGGTCTGCATCTGTAGCACATCTTAAAAAGCCCTAACTAACAAAGGCTTGTCTAGGAGTGCAGCAGAGATGTGAAGGTGTCTTCATGACATGAAGTGGAACTTGTTTTTTTGTTATGCAGAGGAGGGAATGTATGGCATCTGCACTGAACTCCATGGTATCAATCTTAGTCAACCTGCAGTGGAATATGAACCTAAAAGTGGTTCTGTCATTTCTGTATGCCAGGGGTCAACTCAAAGCTGCGAAGGGTCACAAGGTGAACACAGCTCCAGCAGATGAGGTGATTATCAAAGGCTTATGACAAAAGAATCTGACACATAAATTTCTATTCTGGTGGAAGAGAATATATTTAAGATTTGTCATGTTGCCCAGTTTAGCTTGATGTTTCCAGTCATACCTTTTCTTACTGTTTGAGAGTTATATTCTGGAGGCTTATGCTGGCTATTTCATCTCAAGCTCACAAGCCTCTTCACACAAAGTGCTTGGCTACAGACTTTGTCAAGTGCTGCTCCTAGTCTCCGGACTCTACCTTCACCAACTTTACAGAAGGAACTTAGTTAAGCACCCCATGACATATCTCATCCTTGAATGAGCCCCGATCTTAACCCTTTGGAGCATATCTGGGACATGATTGGTCGTCATGTGCAACAAAGGAATCCTCCTGTACAGAACCTGGTTATTGTTTCGGGCTTGTTGTACAGAGGTAGTAGTTATGTCAGTAGCGCAGGCCTCTACATTACGGCGGTGATTGATGATCCCGGATTTTTAAGATTCCTCCGTCATCTACAATCCGATCTTCAACTTTGATGAATGATTCGATTCAATGAATCTACCCTTCGACAAAGATATCAGCTCTACAACCACCCGGTTTGACATATTTGTCGAGAAACTTGACGATGATGTGAAAGGAAGGGTGCTGAGGTTGACGAAACAGACCATGATTACACCCAGCGATACACCACAAAGCTGCTGCGAGTAGTCTGTATACAGTAACAAGACTCAGTGAAGCGTTGCACAATATTCCTGAATATCAAGCTGGTCTATTTATGCACAGTTTCTGCGTGTGGTATCAGCAGTGATGTTTGGTCAAGTAGCTAGCGTCACTTTACCCAGATTCTATGGGTTTGGACTCGCCTGGTTAATTGATGTCCGTGTTGTCCGTTTTTTTTACACTATTGCATTGTGGGTAGCATTTGCAATGGCGGACTACTGTTTGTTTACCGGAGACTTTTGATGATACAGTCACTATGAAGTGCCCTGACAGACTTGTCTTGAACCCACGAAGCGGATACCTATCCCAGCCTTTAATAGACCGATCCAGTCCCGGCCGATAAGCCCCGCCCACTTCGTTTTTAACGTTAGGGGGGACAACCACGGACTAATCACAATGGCGTCACCGCCGGCGAAATGTACGTGATTGCGAATGTTGTTGATGAATTATGCTTGTTGTACTTTGGTATCCGTCGTTTGTGAATGATATTTTAAAAGGAAAGTTATACGTATTTTATTTTCAATATATTTTAGTTGACAGGTTGTATAATTGGCGAGTGAAAAAGTACTTAGATCTACATGCCCGATGAAAAATCGTCTCAGACTGGGAAGCGTATTTTCTACCAAATAATCGATCCGGCAATTCACGTTCGTCTAACATATTAGCAGGGGAAAGGTAACTGAATTATGTTTGTTGTTTTTTTCTCAAAAATTCCCATCGTAATATTATAAAAACCGTGAACACAACCACATGTTCAAGTTACAGATCGTTCCGGTATCTATAAAATAAATTGTCAAAACTGCGCGTGCCACCTTTATTTATTTATCCGTTGTTCAGCTTTAAGTTTGAGAAAACTTAGGTTTCTACCTTTCAAGGGACAACGCAGGAAAGCAGTATCCCGGTCTACTACTTCGTCCACCTTGTTTGTCTGTATATATATTATCTGGAAAACGTTACTGGACCTGTTAACACAGTATGTTTCCATGGATGTATCTGGACATACCAAGAAGCAAATATTCAGCAGATAATCTGCAGCTATTCTCAGTAAAATTTCTCTCTTCCAAATCTGTACACCATCCTAAAATGACACTGAATATAAGGAAATCCATTTTTTAAATAATCCTTTCCAATTTATTTTTCTATGTGTACTTAGTTATGGAATCCTAATCTTCAAACCTCCACTATAATGGACTTCAGGAACTGCCAGCATTTATCTACAGGTATGTCACACCACCATAAACACAAAGAATCCAAGATACAGTCTGCACCTGTACACTGACACATCTTCCATAAATAGGAAACGTGTGATGCAAAATCTTTGAACAGAGGATCCACAGTTATCCGTACAATTAACTAGCATTGAAACAGAATGTTACACAACATACAAATATACTGCTTTTTCTTTAGAGATATTTAACTGCTAACTACTATTGTAAACAAGAGGCAAAGAATATATTCAAAGTTTAAAGCTATTTGTCAATAAAATTACATATTGACATTATTGCTTCTTAGACAATGATAATCTTTGTTTTATTAGATCTGAGACCATATCCCTTAGGGAAATAACACTAATTCTGATCTATTTCCTTTCCTGAGATACTTACTAGTGTCATCAAACTATATTATAGTTGCTTAAAAATTTGGTAAAAGTCATAACAAAAGTTTAGGAAAACATACATGAAAATGTCTTGAAGCTTTCACCTCCTGCAATTAAACCAGTGTGCATTTTAATATGAATTTAAGCCTATTTTCCAAATAAGCACCAACAAACCTTGAACAATTTGTCCAAAAACAACATCTTAAAAAACACTACTTTGGCTCAGTCTTCAAATATTGGTAACCTCCTCACAAGCTGATGAATTCTAAGAAGTATTACATGAAATCGGGGTTGAATGTCATGTTTCAATATCCATTCCAGTTACATGAACAGTCAACTTAGAATTCTGTAAGTTACTTGGTTCCATGACTGAATAATGCCTGGGTGTGACCAAAATGTAGCCTTTGTTTTTCTTTCAAATTCTCTGGATGTTGAAATAACTTTATTATGAGTCACTCTCTGAATAAACATATTATTTAAAGACCAAATATAACTTAAAACAAACTAGCTATCTAAGTACCAAGTGTTTGTTCAGCCATGATATGTATATAGTGTTTTTTTGCCTAGTTCTGCCTTAACTTCACATGAATCTGATCATTGAGACAGTTAAGTAATTATTAATAATTGATTGGAGTATTATCTATTTTATTACCTTTCCACGTTTCCTGGAGGAGGCAAGATTCTTAAAACATACCTTGCTATCATTTCCAGTGAATAATAATTAAAATGACAGAACTATGTTATTACTCCTAAAGTGTACCAATGTACCCCCACCCCACCCCAAACCCAACCTTACAAGTAAAAAAATTATACTTTGACAAAAAATCAAAACAAATAATGTTCTCATAGTTAGGAAATAAACTTATATTTCACTCTGTCCGATATTCCAGAAAGTCACTATTCTTCTGACATTTTCGTTTTCGTCTCCGATTCACATTTGAGTAAAGCTAAATCAATTCAAGGTCCCATCTCTTTATAGATATTCTGAAATATTTAAGACATGGTTTTACAGACACTCATGAATTAATTTTGATGTTTAGATATTGCGTGATAGGCAACTGCTGACACTGACAATATTTCCATTTGGATAAAAAAATATTACTCTTCGAATGTTTTGCACTATCAACAGATACTGTACTGTACATAGGCCTTCAGATTGTGCTTGTGAAACTTTAAAACATCCTAAAATGTGTGACAAATTTCAGAATATCTAATCGCTGAATGCAACCATATCCACCACATTGTTCTTTAATGTAACAAGTTTTGCTATTTCGATCGACCCTAACCGAAAATCAGCTCGCTTTCAGATTTGTTTACATTGTGTCACGGCTTTCTCACCTGTCTCATTTCAGGTTTATGGTGTACCAACTCAATGCCCAGTAGTGACTAAAAGCGTGAAGCAAAAACAATTTTGTAGTTACAAGAATTGTCCGTGTTTATAACACTTGCAAAATCCTAAACTGCTATTTGTTGTCATCAATTGGTAATGATTTTGCACATGTGCAAAAGTGTGTAAATTCGTGCAAATTCGCATCTGCAGGCAGATGTAGGTTTCGTGAACGATGGTGCAGACATTTACCTTTTCGTTAGGCCTATCGCATTCCTTGATCCGCCTCAATTTTTTTGTCTTGATCGTAATGGTTTTGTTAAAGGGACACATCAAATTACAGCAATATGTAATAGATATAGCGAGTGTAAATGGCATAATTCAAAGCACATCGCTTCGAAGGCATCGTTTGACCCCGGAAATAAGTCTGACAAATTCACACAGCGCGCCCGGCCTGCTGATTGGCCAAAATTGACGCATGCGCCAGTTTTGATTGACAGACTGGATCGGTCTATTGCCAGTGATGATGAACGGTGCCATTCCTGGTAAGAGTGATTATGTCGAGTTTCGTCAGTCATCCGAGAGAAGCAGTTTACCAAGGGTGTCAGACAGAATCGCCCGAGAACGCTTTCACTTGGCTAGGGTTACTCGGTGTTTTAGCTTAAGCCCTCAGTTCAGAGGTCACTGCAGCTATGTCTGGACTGTCCGCAAGCATCAATTTTACTACCTTCGTTTCCTTTACGAACGTTCCTGGGGTCACTGGTCTTTTTACCTCCGCCATTCCATCAACTTTATGATTGTTCCGGTAGATTGACGATCCCTTGCCTCGCATCTACTAGCTTTTCACTCCATCTGGCGGACCAACACTTCATTTGGCGAACCATACATTCCTGCGATCACTGATTATACGGCCTGCATCACTATGTGTACAATGTGAACGTTCCTGTAGATTGACTGACCGTCTCCATGCCACGAACCTCCTACATTCAGCACTTCTTCAGTACTGTCATGGTAGCTTGGCTAATTGAACGTATCCTATCTCAGGATAGATTCCTTCTTCAGTGGCAGTAGGAGAGATCTCCTACTTCAACTGAACCCGAAGGAATTGAGTCGCCTTGAGTCCAGTCCTTCAGTGGTGGCTCGACGAACTGAATGTCTGCGCTGGAGTTTCTATGGTACCCCTAGCGCTTTTGCAACCCAAGATTCTTTGTCAGGTACAAGACCTGTTTCTGTTGACGTCAGTTCAAGTTGTGACTCTGAGGGGATAACTACGGCCTCTATAATTTTTTCTGTGTCCACACATCAGGATCGACGACCCTCACGCATTGATCTTTCTTTCTCCAGTGCTCACTTTCTTGATCAGTAGGTGGCAGGGCTGTGGTCTCCCGCAGACCGCACATGTCACATCAACGTTTTGGAGCTCAGGGCAGTGATTGTTGGGATCACTCATTGGCAACACCTGTTACAATCAACCTAGCTTTTGAATCGATTGGACTATGCTGCAGTCGTGTGGCACATTAATCGAATGGGATCCATGGGGTCTCTTCAGCTTCTTCAGTGGACACAACAGTTTTTCCACTTAGTGGACTCTCTCAACATCACGGTCCAGGCCAATTACATCCCAAGGGTGAAGTACGTCATTGCAGATTCTTTGTCCCGTCCAGTTCAACCATACCAAGCATGTCACGTTTAAGACTTTCTTCCTCCTGGCCCTCGCGACTGCTGCCTGCATCTCCAAGCTTCACGCACTGGATGTCACCCAGTTGCGCTTCGAGAGGACCCGACATGACAAAGCCCTTCCTGGTTTGAGGTGGGATCTCGTCGCTAAAACCAGTTGCCTGGACAGCCGGACAGACTATTCGCCTTCCCACCGCTGTCTACTATTCTGGGCCCTGACGACACCGAGGATCTCTCCCTATGTCCTGTCCAGACTTTACGGGTCTTTTAGCTGCCTCCAAGGACAGTAGTAGGTTACGCAAGAGACTGTTTATTTCTGTGTCATCTGCCTCATCTACAGAAGTCTCTCGTACCACACTGACCTTCTGGATGTAATCTACCATCCTTCATGCCTACGCCTATGCTGACTTTCCTCCTACTACAGCCAACCCTCATGAGGCAAGAGCCTTGACCTCTACGACTGCGCTACATAGAACTGTTTGGACACGGTCTTCATCTCACCCTACCTCCGGGATCTGTCTGTTACTGACGTGGAAGGGCTTCACCAACTGGGTCCATTGGTTTTGGCGCAGCAGTTGTCAGCTCGCAAACGCGCAGATAAGATGCAGTTCCTACCTTCGTGTAGGTTTTGCATTCTCTATATCATGAAAGATATCGGTCCTATCTTTCTTGTTGGTATGGATTATATTTGGGCATAGACCACTTCACCTAGGGAACTAGGGCGTGTTTGCACTGTCATACCATGACTCGATAGACTGAGAGGCCAGTCTTGTGCTACATGCACAGGTGGTCGACACTCCGCTTACTGACCTCTACTCCCTGAGCAATTACGTCAGTGAAGTGTTGATTTCCGATTACCTGCGTGGTTTTCGAAGCGTTCCGCTCCAAAGTCCTTTTTCACCTGGTAAGTTTGGGGGATTGGTACTGAACGTTAAACAAGTTGAGCAACCGGGCTATTCCCTCTTTCACCGCCTTCCAGCGAGTGTCTGTGGGGGGTAGTTTCGAAGCAGGGACTGTCCAGATTAAGGTCTTCGACTTTAATTCACTGGGGTCACCTGATAAATCGCAGGGAGGCGGGGTCCACTTGCCAAACTGCGTCCTTTCGCTTGTCAAAAGGTGTGGCTGAAAACTACATTAATTCAGGACCGCCCACTCCCTAGAGTTTTTGTGCTGTGTAAGCTAAGGGGTTTTCAGAAGCAACCCATCACAAGTTCAGAGTTAGCATATCGGGAGTTGGTGCTTTCTCCTGGCCTCCTTGTGTTATGCGACCTCACGGTTGTAGAGTTCACACAGGGTAATCTGCGGCCCACCTGCCAACCGTGGGATAATGCATACCGTGAGATAGGATAAGTTTAAAAATTTGGAAATTTTACTATAAATTGTATATTTATATACTTATCCTACCTCATGTGATGGATACCCACCCGACCTGCCCCACATCACAGATTACTGGAAGCTCCAAGACGAGAATGACAGGCACAGAGCGTCAAGTGATCATCTGAGCAACCGGCACGCTTATGAGATGATTGACAGGTTGTGCTATCGGTGTGGGGGCAGAGGTCAGGGGGGTAGAGGCCAGAAAGCTTTGAGTCAACTTAGCCTACAGCATGTTTCCACACATGGTTGTAGAAGAAGAAGAGAGGTGCATACCGTGAGATAAGTTAAGTATATAAATATACAATTTATAGTAAAATTTCCAATATGTTAGGAAGAGGAAGTTGCATGGGAGCATGTGCAGTAGTGACGACAGTGTTTTGACACTGTGTTATTAGTTCTGAGTAGGAAATCATTACAGTCTTAGTGGGATAAGTACTGTCGCGGCCTGGGTGTAAAAGACAATTCATTTCACTTATGCTATGACTATGGATCTCCTAGGTCACACATGAGACAAGAACCATATCTTTCTCTCTTATCAGTGGGCATCATCTAACATGCTTACATCCTTCTACCTACGCAATTTTCCAGAAGACCAAGGTTCTTTGGTTCTTACCCAGTCCCTTGTTTCTGCCCAGCCTCTTCCTGTGGCAAAAGATGGGGGTTGATTGGGTCAGTTGAACAATGGGGACGCTTGTTATCCACTAGATTTTTTGTTGTTCTTGGATTGGATAAAACAACTGCCTGGACCAGCAGACTCTTGCAGTAAGTTATAACACAGACCTGAATGCATATGTTCTTCTGGCTGAATAGCTTGAGTCTAACACCTCCAATGGTAGACTGAGGTCAAATTGGTGAGCAGAGATGATGCAATCAGGGATAAATTCCATTTTCACACAATGTGGATGAGAAACAAACCAGAAGTGGAATTTTAATAATGCCATCATGACGTCATCAGATGCACCATAAACCAGAAATGACATAACATTCACCAATATCTTTTAGATTAGCGGCAAGAAGGACATCAAGTGTTTTTGCAACAACCAAACGCATGTCTGTTTGTTTTATCGGTTAACAGTCACTTTCATTTACAGTTGTCTTTCTTACTTATTTTGGATGTACTCTAGGCCTATCCCTAAAAGTGCAGCTTAAGGCCAACCCATCTACCCCTGCGAAATCCCAGAATACCTTTCTTAAGGTAACCTAGGAAAGATTTTGATTTTCCCTAATTTCCACTAGGGGAGATAAGTGTAAGAGTTTGCATTTTATGTACCACAAGGAAGAAAGACTTGGACTTTTTTTTATTTAATTCTAAACCCATGGGTTCAAAACAAGTTTCAGGAAAAAGAAATTCAAATGTTGGAGTTTTCTAAGAATTATCATCGTTGTTGATTTCAAAATGAATTACATATTACATTATGTAGTTGAAGGTGGCTGTAACTGTGCTGATAGAAATAATGGTTATATGATGGGTCTACAATGATGATCAGGAATACACATTTTTTGACAGACAGACAGTGTTATTCATGTATTCAAGGCGCCATGGCCCATATTACAGAAATGCGTGACAAATGTGTTGTTGCTGGTTTTACATTACAGGTACATTATCAGTGTTGTCACATGATAAATCTAAGAGGCTCTTTTAAAATTACAATAGAGATATTATTAAACACCTTATCAAGCAATATTTCAGCTCATATGCTGAAAATCTAATCATAATTTGAAGTATTTCTTATCTTAAGAACTTTACATAAAAACTTTGCTAATCTTAACAATACGTTTTTGTCACTATTCAACATGATTCTAACAAAAGTGTTCATAGAAGGGTTATTTCTTATGCTAGGATGAAAACATTCTATTCTTACAGCTTCATAGCATTGACAAATCATTAAGACATGAAATTCGTCTTCTACAAGGAATACATTTTTACTGTGACATCATAACCAAAGCCTCTTGCTAGCAATTATATTACAATGCCTTCCTGTTTCAATTCATAACCACCCATGAAGGTCCGGGTTAGAATGTGCCTTCAGTAACCCATGCTTGTCGTAAGAGGCGACTAACGGGATCGGGTGGTCAGGCTCGCTGACTTGGTTGACACATGTCATCGGTTACCAATTACGCAGATGGATGCTCATGCTGTTGATCACTGGATTGTCTGGTCCAGACTCGATTATTTACAGACCGCCGTCATATAGCTGGAATATTACTGAGTGCGACGTAAAAGTAAACTCACTCACTCACTTAATTGATAACCTGAAATTGTTACACCTGAATTTACAAATAACAGTTCTTAGATGCAAAGGAATGTCAATTGAAAAATAAGATTTAACATGTGACATAGTTTTACATTTTTTTATTTATTTTTTCCATTTTTTATTTCAGTACACCAGGGTTACATGTTTGTACAGTAGCATACAAGTTCATACAGTTCAGACAGTGCAGCTATATTAATGGACAGACATGTTATGGACAAACAAATGATACAGTTCATACACGGTAGCTATACCAGTGAACAGGGTATAATGTTTACCTTCAGAAAGAACATGTTGATGGCAACTTATAATCTGTGGGTAGAATGCTGTATTAATAGAGAAGACAAATATCACACATGGCAAATAATGATAACAAAAATATTAAAAAGTTAATATCGTAATGGCTACTTGATGAATTGTCAGTGCTTTTCAAGAGCAGGAGAAAAAGATCACATTGAAGCAAATATCTCATAAGACATTTAGTGGCAGTTGGTGTACCAATGTTTATCAAAGGATAATGTAATAATACTGTTACACAATATATGGTACAGAAGTCACATTACAGTTAGTATCAAGTTGTAATGATACTTATGATAGTGATGTTTGTAAGAATGGTTTGTATTGTAAGTTCAATCAATGGTAGCTGGTGTATCAATGTTTGTCAAAGGTTGCCATTTCTTATTGAAAGTGTTAACTTTCAGATTCATATTTGCAATGTATTTTTCAATATTCATTATATCCTTGACTGTTTTTACAAACGAGTCAAAGCAAAGCTTATTTGAGTTAATACTGTTATTGTGAATGAATTTTTTCGCAATCAGAATCAAGTGA
The DNA here is from genome assembly GCF_003918875.1 of Haliotis rubra. Classification (NCBI taxonomy): domain Eukaryota; kingdom Metazoa; phylum Mollusca; class Gastropoda; order Lepetellida; family Haliotidae; genus Haliotis; species Haliotis rubra. The sequence continues at coordinate 978,182 of NW_025767066.1, read as the reverse complement.
TTTTGTAATACAAGCATCTGGGTAGTCCAAAGAAGACAACTTAGTTTTAAATTGACAATTCGTTTGACACTTGCTCAACTGTGACGTAATACAGTGCCATTCTTGACTCAACGAATCAAGTAATCTCTGTTTGAAGAGAGATAAACATTTTAACATTACCAATGCCATGACTTATCCACACGACTCCAAAACCAAATTGAAACAAAATATTTCTCACATGAGAAGCCCAGTTGTTTCTACCCACATCATTCAAATTTTTGAGCATTAAATATAAGGTAATCTATTGTAATCTAATTGGATTATTCTACACCAATTCTTTATTGGTTTCAACATATAATTGTATTGAAGTGTTTCTCTACCACTTTCACCAAGTGCCATAACATCACATGTATTCTTGTGTAGCCATAATATTCTCTTACAAAAACTAGTGTGTACTCTTTCGATGGTTTTACAATAATGTGTGCCCCAAACTTCAGCTCCATAACAAACAATTGGAAGAATCATTGTATCAAATATAGTAGTATATACAATGGGGGTTCTGGACCACTTTCAACCAAAGCCTCTGCAAAGCCTTATTTCACAAGTAAGGCTTTGGTCGGGCCCTTAGCTCTTGCTACCATTACCCCTACTATGAAAAAGTTTGGGGGACCTCCTAGCCGCGCCGGGGGTATGGCTGGAGTGTGTTGGTATCCTGGGATTGCCGCTATGCTGGAGGTAACACTGTGCCGTACGGTACGATCAATAATTCCGCTCTTACAAACCCCCTACCTGGCCCATCCCTCAAGTAGTACAAGTTAGGCTCGTCTGCTTTGATGTCCACTTTATCTATGTTGTAAGTTTTGACTGACCATATAGGATCAGTGGCTCGCTTACGGCTATCACCCTCGTGTTCCCCCGGCTGGTATAGATACCTCACTAGGGCCCTATCTGGTATCTGTTTCTCCTTCCCACGCAATGGAGCAGCCGGCTCTGCAACTATTGATTTTAGTTTGATAGCGTCTGCGGTTTCTTATCAGTGAGCGGGTGACTTCATGGTTGATTGCCGACACCACCTTGGGTAACCTCGCGACCCATTCAGTCGATCGTTTTCCGGGGTTGCCATCTCCTAGCATACTGATGTCCGAATAAGCTCTCAGCCAAAGTCCTATTAAATCTCTCAACTATGGCTTGGCTGCGATGGGCTCCAGCCGTGCCACGCCTGACCTTTGTATCGTGTTTGGTTAGCAGTTGTGACATCGTCACCCATGAACTCCGCCGGGGTCAACTTGCAGCTCTGTTGGCCCGTCAGCGGACTGCGTTTGTATATGCGTTGAATCCTCTGGCTACCTGGGCGAATCTTTGCGGTCAAGGGCTCGGCTTCCTTGTAGCGACTGGCTACGTCCACTACGGTTAAGGCATACTTGTACCTCTTGTCGTGGGGTAGGAACAGTAGGTCTGCCTGGTGAACGCTATTAGGTATGTTAATACCGAACCTCCTTCTAGGCACGTAGCGTGGTGCCGGCAAATAGATCTGCCACAGGGCTTGTTTTTCAAGCCACGCTTTGGCCTCCTCCGGGGGTACTCGCGCCATTTTAGCCAGCTTATCTACAGCGCTAGCTCCTTTCCAGTACCCACGCGGGCTATAGTAAATAGCCTCAAACTTTCTCTGGTTCAATTTTCTCATGTCCATACGCGTACGTGTTTATCCCATCAATAGCTATCCAACGTTTAGTGTCCATAGGCGACAGGGACGTCTTGTTTATTGTCAGTCCGTATATCCTATGGCCATCACTTCTAAGTGTGTTCATTTTATGCCTAAATGTGCGGGTCTTGAACAGGCTTCCTTGAATCTGGCGTGTTTGATGTGTTGTTTAACCACGTGCTTCTTAACACCCATAGCCTTCCCGGATCACCATTGTCGGCCTTCAGTATGGAATACATCGCAGGCCTCAACCCTATGTGTACTTCGGCTATGGAAGTGCGGCACACTTTCGTCCTTCATCTTACCCAGGACCTTTTTTATTTACCGTGCTGTGTATGGCATGGTCCTTGGGGTGAGTCGCTAGTGTCATACAAATCAAGGTGTTTTCATGTCACTCATTACCGTCCTCGGTTGAATCTCCATCAGCAGGGAATCCGTGTCCGGTGTACAGCACTTCACACCTGTCATCGTACTGTTTCTTAAGCTCGTTGTAGTAAAAGTGGTACATCAGGTGTTTGGATAAATCGAGGATGCTCATCCCACGTAAACAGGCGGTTGAATTTTATGTGGCTTTTCTTCATGTGTAGGGCAACTAGGTCATCGGTGAATATCTTGCTTTACGGTTGAATGCGGGACTGGCTATCAGTTTCCTGAGCTTGTCTTCCTCATTCGACCGAACCAGCTTCCGCGGTCAGCGTTTCCTCAGGTTTTCCATAGTCTTACCAAACACCGAGGTTGTTCATGAGCTTGTAGAGATTTTTCTCAAAGTCACTGGTTGCAAGCTTTGGAGGTCTGTGTTCATTCTGATGTAAGGCTCCATCCAAGGGCTCTGGTTGAACGAGAGCACCCTGTGTATTTTGGTCAGCCTCATACCCAGCGACAGGTACAGCTGTGGAGTTGCGATAAGTGAAGCGATGTACTTGGTCTTATTCATTAAGTTAGGCACAAGTTTTTCAGCGTCTGCCACCCGCCCACCTAATAAGTTATGTTGGTACTCAGACATCCAGTCTGGGTTAACCCTCATATCGTTAGGGGCCAGGGGTAGCTGTTATTGTGATGTGTGTAATGCCAGGGTATTCCAAGTCAACCTCGAGGATATAACCTTTATTGAATCTGGTGCGATGCTCATAACATCGACCTCCTGTGGCTTATTCGAACCCCCTGTGGGTAGATACTGGCTCATGGCCCAGCCATACAGGTTGTTTCGCGTCGAGGTAGAGAATGTGATTGGTTGGCTTGCTAGGGTCATAGCCCATAGCGTATTGATTATTTGCTTTCGTATGTGTCGGCTTGGTTTGCCATGGAGATCCCACCTGCGCCAAGCCTTTCTCAATGAATAGGTGCATGTCATAATCTGTAAGCAATTCCAATTTAACTCCGGTCTTTTAAGCAAGGCATCCCGACAGACCTGGGCTGGTGTAATACCATGTGGGTCGAGTTTATACTGCTTGAAACTGCGTCCGCCTAAGCGTTTCAAACCACGTCGGCTAACAGCAGTACATCTGTCCTCAAGTACAGGTCGTGATAATCCCCAGGTTCTTACAACCCAGTTTATCCCATACGTTAATCGCGTGTGAGTAATCATCTTGGGATATTGCTGAGTCGGTCAGATTGCTGTAAAATTCTCTGATTGGGGGTAGTCTGGTCTCGGCGAACTTGACCCAACTATCCATGTACTCATAGGGGTACACACCCTTCCTCATAAGCAGGGGTCTAGAATCTCGGCGTCTGTGTATCGGTCGGTGATAGGAAGGTATCGTTGGCCTTGACCAGACTGTCTAATGAAGACAATAGAAATTGCACTGAATCTATGAACCTAAGGCCGTTTAAGCTGAAGGAGATGTATCTCTCCATGTTGTTGGGGATGCCGTTATATTACCATCGATTTTTTCGCGATGGCCTGCATGATTAAGTGAAAGTAAAATTGCCCTCTCAAGTTGTGAAGACCCGCGGGGATGTTTATTGTCTTAGGGATGATTCTAAGTTTGAGGTCTTTTGCTGGCTGTGGCCCGGCCTCTATACTTACGGTTCGTGGCAGTGATCTCTCACCGAATCACCATTCAGTGGTGAGTCACACACATGACAATTAGTGCTACAGGCGTGAGCTAGCCTGTCGGCTTGGGTCATACGCATGGGGCTGACTCTATACAGTGCATTCCTAATAATTTTTTCTTCTTCCTGCAAAACACTTTAGAAACCTTTCAGGCGTCGGGACCCCTATACATTACGGGCTTTCGTTTCCCCATCACAGCGAGGGCGACAATGTATCCAAACCCACAGGCTTCATGCTCTTGTGTTTGTGGGTGGTGAGCTTACGCCTGTGGGGGGTATCCAACAACTGGTTTAACCAAAGGCTTCAAAGTCGAAGTATATGATATAAGGCACAGACATTTGGTTCTTGTGGTTTGCGAATTTTAGGATATTGTCACCTTCTTTAGGCATAATGGAAGCTCGGTATAGCCGTCTGCCCCACACCTTAGCTAAATCCTCCGGTGGGATTCTAATAAATCAGCTTCGTGTGAAGCCATGTAGGCACCGTTAGCAGAAGTGGGTCTTTTCTCTGTGTGCCGATTGGTCATACAACAGCCTGCTAAAGTGTTTTATCCATGTGTAGTGGTACTTGTCACCTCGCTGGATCATGAATATATTGATAGCGGTGGGGTCCCCAGCGGACTGACCCTAATGCATTATTGTTGTGTTACCTTCCGTTGCCCAAAGACATTTATAGCTAGATTATTCTGTTTTTTCGATTTTAGTGATCTGGGATATGGGGGTTGGTTCATCTATACCATCCCAGTTGAGCCCATCGTCTTAGGGATAGCTAGAAAGCCTGTCTGAATGAGTGTCAGCTGGAAACAAGGCTGACCTGATAGCTACTGATCAGGCAATCGTCTCCTCTATTCTTAACATTGACCATGGCATGTTTTTCCTATAGTAGGGAGGCAAGTCTAGGTATGACCGCCTCTGAGCAGTGCGTAGTTAGCTATGTCTAGATAGACATTATCGATTTTATCTACAGTCCACCGGACCCCAGGTGTGTAATGGCGTTCTAGGTATTCCATTATCTGCTGAAAACTGGTATGTCGATTGATCGTCAATGGTCTCTATATGGGTCACAACCTGTTGTTTGCCCGCGGAAGTAAGGCTGAGCGTGCTCAGTGACACCTCCCCACCTTGCTTATCGGCGACATTTTCACTGTGATTTGAAATTTGATACTTCCTAGACTGTTTAATTCCTGGTTTATTTATTTTTATCAGCTATGAGGAGGCTTCATATCAGTAATGTTTATATTCTATCAACTTGCATCGTAACCTCTCAAAATATTTGCCTACAGCGGCGCTCAGTGGGTATAAACTGTAGGTCAATAGCTCTATTCTGCCGTAATAGTTCTACAAGCTGTGGTTTCCTCATTCGGGAATACCCACCTAAACCCAAATCCGTGCCTCGGCTTGTAATTGTTTTACAGTGGGAGGTTTTGCCGCGGGGTCATGTGATAACAATGCGACTAACCGGCTCTCCCAGGTTTGAATAAACCCGTGTGCCCAAGCTGTTTTGCTTGAGCTTTTAATTGTTTTACCATGGGAGGGGTTTGTATGTTAAGTAATTTCAACAAAGGCTGGCTTCCGCGTCGAGAATACCCAATAACACCTCTCTGCCTGGCGACCGGCTTAAGTTCACCAACAGTAGTCATAGTTGCGTTCACACCTAAAGAGAACCAATGTCTAATTGGCCCACCGTAAGGTAAAATCAAGATACACCTTATCGATTATTCCCTCAACCCACCGAATATCGCAGCATAGTAGGGTGTTTTTGTAATACTTGCAGCGAGTCGTCAACAAGTATATCTATATCCCCATGCACATCTACTTTGCCCCATCAAAGTAATTCCAAGTGTTGCCCAGCCCATGGCACATCAAACCCTACTTTTACAATGATTGTAAGCGAGCACCCCTTATACAGTTCACTAACAATCATGGGTTTGAGGGCACTAATATCTATACTTTTCCCCACATCCATCTGCCAGCTGCTCAGGCAGCCTTCCCTGGGCTCAATTTCCTGAAACATAGCTATACATAGTAGGTGTGTATAATCTCTAATTGGGACACTACACTGCTATCTTGAGAAATTAAGCCTCGTTCCTTTATGTAGGCCTTTTTATTCTAAGTAGATGAGGTGATGTCTGACTACGTTAAGCCCGTGAGCTTTACATAGACAGTAGTGCCCTTTAACCCCTATACCGCACACAGAACACCGTAGTTAGGGCTTCCCATGTGGAAACAACAGTACCCTGAGTCCTGCATTTCCTACCACAGGCCTCGGTCTTCCCCATAAGTATGTATTCGCATCGGTATGGAGCAGGTCTCATGTTTAGCATACTTATATGGGTATTTAGTCTAATTGTTTTTGGCAACCGCAGTCGCTGCTATACCCAGTGCTATGAAGGCCAGTTCACGGTCCATTTGCCCCTTGGATGGGTGTGTAGTACTGAAGCGAGAGTGTGGGTTTATTGAGTGGTTGCAACTGTTTACCAGTTAATAAAGTAGTATTCTTTCGCTGCGTCGTCGACATCGTGGAATGTTTGAGCGGCATGGTTTTCCACGCCTGAGTTGTTCGTTAATGTAATCGATCCTCTGGAGGCGTTTTTAGGCGTGCTCAGCCTGTGCTGTTTGTAGGTTCTCAATGGCGAGATCATGCGTTTTCTTTCTTCCTGTATTTCAGCCGGCGTGTGACTCTCGTAGTTTGAGAAGGAAATTACTCGGAAAATGCCAGGGCATTCACTAGCAGCCCACCGACCATCATAGCTATCATTGGCCATCCTATATCTATTTCATAATATTTTCAGGTAGTATCCCTTGTTTTACTAGGATGTCTTTTGTAGCCATCGCCATACCAAGGTTCATTATGAGCATACCCATATCCTGTAGGTTGAAATCTAGCTTGATAGTTGGTTGTTTAAGCACCATTTTGGTCAACCGGTAGTATCCTACAGCTAGACTGGCGACCACTGTGTGGCGTGGTATCGTCGTTGATTGACGTTTTCCCCTCAGACATTATGTATATGATATAAAATATTAAATTATAACATGATATGCGAATTCGACCTCTAATTGGGGGACGGATCACGGAATTGTGAGGTTTCCCTCACTGTAGAGAACCTCCCTCCCTGGGATTCCTGTAGCCGTGTATATAACCCGCGAGATAACCACGGCAGCAGTTACACCTACAGCCAACAAAGAGTCGAGTCGGGTGAGTCACCCGTGATAATTTTATGTTGGTTACACCACCGTTTTTACCGGCAGCTACTCTCTTAGGATTCTTCTGCCTGGTTACTGTAGGGTCACCTCCTGGGGTTTCCCCAGTTGTTGGGGTTTCCCGTCACCTCTGAAGGGTCTGGGGTGGGGTCTCCTCCTTGGGGGTTTCCCCATCTCCTCCTGTGCAGCATCCATCTATACTACTATTATTATTTTTTCCTCTCAAATTGACAATGCTTTGCGTGATAATCGCCGCCCGTCACGGGGCTAACAACATACCGTATTTGTGGTACAGCTGGCAGCTAATAGAGCTCAAGGCGTGTTGATAAAAGGATCTTTCTCGAGGTCTTCCCACAGGTAAAGCCCGGCGTTCCTGGGGATGGGAAGGAAGTCTGACGCAATACCAGTGTATATCTGGGTCATAGCCGATCCTATTGTCTTTGTCATCTCTGCTCCGAGCGGGACTCATTATCTGGCGTATAGCTTATCGATTTCTTGGCTGACATTTTATGAATTTTATCTGGGTGTACTCCCCAAAGTAATGTTTGGCTTTGCCGCCAACAGACAACGCCACCAGTTTCTCTCGCTTATCATCGTCCACCTGTGGTGATTGGGGTACCAACAATTGTTCCAGCAGTTCATCACACTCCATCTTATAATGTAACAAGTAAGATTTAGTTTTAACTATATAATATACGATATAGGCGAAACACAGAGAAATGAAGGTTAAGTTGCACACGACAAACACTTCAAATACCATAGCTATAACTACTAAGTATTTATACTAAGCATTGCTAAGCATTTGCTAAGCTTTGCTAAGCATTGCTAAGCATTGCCGAGCATTGCTAAGCTAAAACACCCTATAGGCTACTGGTTGATCGGTCTTGAGCACGAGCTTAGCGTGTTTAGTTTCAGCGAGCTGTTTCTTCACCCGTTCCCGTTCTAATTTGCTCATCACATCGTTCTCTCTCAAACACTCTTCGAACGAATCCCTGTCCTTGCAGTGAAATAAGGCCACCCATCGCGTCTGCTCCTGAGGTCTTTCAACACCGAGTTGAACTTTTCGTCAGTACCCATGCGCTGTGATTTGCATGCGGCGGAAGGCCAGATGCGATAGCATGTCTCTCTTTTTTGTTATCTCGCGATTAAATCTGCAGTCATCCAGTATGAACAGAATCGACTCCCCTTTAAATTTCATATGGTAAGCTTTCAACCAGTCCTGCAGGCGTGGTCGAGGTCGACTCTGTAATGCGTCGGGTCCGTCATCACCCAAAGGTCTTTCCGTTAATGCGTTTTATTCATGCTCAGAGTAGGGCACATGATAGCGATGTTATCAAACACATCCCTGTAGTACCCCTCCAACATATCCAACCGCGAAAGCGGTCTTCCCACAACCAGTCTGCCCGCACACTATGGCACAGTGTGAATTGGCCGGGAGGGTAAATCAGCAAGCAATAGCTTGCTGGCAGGCAATGGCCTAGTAGATGGCTTGCGCGAATCTCCCATTGTCTATATTAAGTTGGCGTCCATAATAGCGATACAGATATAATTTCAACTTACCAGCGGGTTGAGCCTTCTTGGTAATCTGGATAGTAATCCCTGGCTGCCATTGTCTATCGCGGCGGACGCTACCATGCAGTTTATCATCATCTGTGGATGCATGTCCAACCATAGAAGTACTTGGTGGTCAGGTATTCACCCGATCTTCGCGGAGGATAGGTCAGGTCCTTGGTTATGTGGTGTTGTTTGGCTGGTAGCTTTTTATCTCATCCCACTGCTGGTATGGCCTCATACCATGACTGAACAGCTGGTTGGGCGCGCCCTCGATGGTCACTTCCACCTTTTCAATCTTCGGGGTTGAAAAACTTTTCGCTGTCCCCTCGGAGCGGCTCGTAATCCTCCACTGGGGCGACCAGGATGCCTTTCATCGATCGGCCCCACGCGTTCAGGTTGATATTCCACACAGTGTCGCTCTTATCTCGCCGCGACTGATCTATGCCTCAGTATGCGATCGTACAGGATGGCCATCTTCCCAGAGTACTGGCCGAACCTGCCTGGCCAGCTCGGGCTAGTGACCATGTCAAACTCAGAGAGATGTTATCTATGGCGTAACTGGCCTCATCACCGTTCGGCGTCACGCACTACTTTGCTGTAGTCGTTAAGCGTTAGCTTCGTATTCAAGCCTATCACCCAGCGGCCTGGTAAAGCGGCGTGTCCGTGAAGCAACTTCGAAGTCGGCGGCCGCCAGAACCGGTTCCATGCGGCAGGCGATGGCCTTTCACCGTCCGTGATCTTGTCTAGCTGGTCTTGCGTGAAGGCATACCCTATCGCGCTGACAATGGTCGATTTGCTGATACCCTGGTACGGCATTGACACGTTCTCCCTCGCTTTTCCAGAGATCCCGTAGCAGTGAAACGCGCCGCTGTCGTCGATGCTCAGCACCTCATTACGCTGATCTTGATGGTGGTTTTCTTGATGATGGCTCGACCACGTTCCGCACTAGCTCCGCGTTTGTCGTTGGTGGAGGTCAGCGTGAGGTTGAGCATAAAGTCGAACCGTGCCTGGTACAATGAGGTCATTCTCACCAAGGTTTGGAAATCTAACCAGCAGAGTTTGATTCTGGTCTATCTTGCTGGGATTGTTGGTGATGGTCACCGACTGGCGCCGCGGCTCTGGCGCCTAGAGGCTCTCGACCTTCTGAAAGGATCTAGTTTTCTACCATACATTGTTATATAAATGAAATATATTTTAATACTAAATAATGGCCGAGTACATACCTATGGATGATATGTGGGATGATAGTGCCCAGGCATTCGAGGATGACACCACATTCACTACCCCTTAAGTACTGAACTTGTACAGCCTGCTGTCGGCGATTATTACAAGCGCGGTTGAAAATAGAGAACAACATCAAGCCGTTGGGGAGGGACTATGCCAAGTTTACCGTCGATAAGAAGGGCGCGCTGCGATTGAAGGCTCACCGAGTCGATATCATAAAAAGGCGGAAGCCGTATGCTTTGTCAACACTCACCAGTCGCCATGGGGTCAGCTGATCCGTGATGAACTAGGCTTCATAGATTACTGGCGGTAGCGACCAAAGCTTCCCGAAGGCCGTCCAAGATCTGCAAGTAGCCAGGGCCAATACTGGGGATGCTAAAAGCGTCAGACAGTATCGAAAAACTATTGACCGCATTACCATGACAAACCCTTGCGGGTCTCGAATTTCCCTGAGGGAACTGCGAGGCCTAGGCAAGGCTTGAAACATGTACGCGGAGAACTTCGTGAACAACATGGGAAACTTAGCGAAATCGATGAGCACATCGCTCGCGAGAAAATAAAACTCCCCGAAGCGGATGGTGATATGAAGCGTCGTATCGAGGATAGAATAAAAAACTTGGAAGACGAGAGACGGACTCGGTTGGAATCCGCTTCCTCTAACCGGGAAGCCATCCGATCCCAGATCAGTCGCGTAGGGGAAACCATCGATCGAGTCCTAAATGAAGATACCACGCTAGCTAACAGGATTCGGATACTGTTCCAGGAGCAAGGCATCACCATCGCCAGCATTCTGACTGCATTGGGTTTCATCATATCAACCCTGGTGGTGTCATTGACAGGGGGTAGACGCCTGCACCAACACCAACACCCACAGGTGGTGTCAAAGACTGGATTAAAAAACTCGGGGAGGCCCTGGCTAAACTGGCTGGTAAGGCTGCCGAAGCCCTGCCCGGCATCCTGGGTAGCATCGTCTCGTGGTTGTTGGGCGCTCTTGCTAAAACTGCCACGTGGCTTAGTCAAAACCTGTGGGCAGCCATCGTCGCCGTGTGGCGGGTCTGGTATACGTAGCGGCTAAGAAATTTTTAACCAAATAAGCCCCAAAGCTACCCCACCAACCACCAGGGCTGTTTTACGATCGATGTGCTGCTGATTGGATTGTGGGGGTGACCCCACAGGGGGTGTTGGTTGAACCCTAGGCTCCGGGGGTGGCGCTACTATACCCGTTTCACCGGTTGTGGGTGGTGGGGCGTGGGGGCGTTGACATCGAGGTTGGCCAACTTTTGGTCTGCCGTGGCTATGACTATTTCGTTGTTGTAGCCCACCACTTTTTACTCTCAGTTGCATATCGCCGGGCCATGTACAACCCCACGCCGAACCACGTAGTCGACTTTCGACCTGGCATATTCCAACACGTTTTGGTAGCGTTTGATGGCACTCGGTAGATCAACTGGAGCATTGATAGCATCCTCAAGCGTTAACAACGAACTGTTTCTGGCGTCGTGAAGCAGTCCCCTTACCCAGGATGTTGGAGCAGCGTTTGCGTCTGCGCGCAACAAAGAAGCACACGTGCGTTCTAATCGAGTCGTTTAACCTGATTACCCCGGCGCGAAAGTGAACCCTCTCGGCGTGTCCAGCATGAACATTTTTCAACCGTCTGCGGTTGACTGCTCCACTTTCTGGACTGTGAAAGCAACACCACCTTTAAAGTTCATACGGTCATCCCTCCATTCATTACTTGACAAAGCAAAGTCCTGGCGTAGTACATCTCGTTTCAGTAAATCATCACTGACTTCTTTCACTGGTCGCGCCCCATCATATGGAATACCCAACCCATGGTTCGGCCCTGACAAAGCGCCAATCCGTCTTCGGGTTTAGTTGAATTCATTGCAAATCACGTTAAGTAGGCCGTCTATTGTACTGGTTGTTTACTGCGTCCCATGCTTTGTCCTGTGGGGCGGGGCACTGATCTCTTTGAGGATCGTCTGACCTGGTAGTACCGTGAAACATGAACACAGACTGACTCAGCGGTCCACGCCCGAGTGTTGGTTAATGCCACACCACACCCGTTGTAGCACACCACACGGCAAAGTTGAGTTGATTCTGCCAGAACTGCATAGGGTTGTTGAACCAAAGCGTGGACTGCCTTGGCGTTAGTCACGAAAGCTTATACAAGCTGAACACATCTAAAGCTGGGAGTCGAAATGCACCCCATCAGCGACCCGCGATCTTCATGGGGAAGAAATCTCACGTCCAGTTTAGGGTAAAACACACCAGGGGAGTAAGACACTCCTTGGGAATACATTTTAAAACTATTATATAATGAGCATATATACTCTAACATGTACATAACACTTCCAGGAATAACGGCGTGAGGCAGTTCAGCTGGCCTTTAGCGATCGATATCACGTCCGGTCAACTCGAAAGTCGCACTCTGCGATATCACCTACCTACGCCAATGGACTAACATCAGCGCCAGCAACAATAAGCTGTTCGTTAGTGGAACTCGCAGCCAGATAACTGGCGGCTACTACAGCGTGTGCTTTCGCTAGCGATGAGGTCTTCAAACCCCTGGGAGCCGAACTCAAGATGAGCGACTCAAAGCGGCACAGTGGTGTTAATCAACAACGGAAGAAACTCCTTGAGGCTCGGCCGGCCATTGGCGAAACACTTTCGGTATGTCACCTGGCGAGATAAAACCAACAACAACCGTCACAGTCGAAGTTACCCGACCTAGTACCGTGCGAGCTGTACATTCATCTAGGTCAGGTGAGCACAACGTACAACATTCAAAGGGGTCACCCTTCCACTATACTGAGAGCCGTGCGGTGAAAGCGGAGAAATACAGCGGACGGTAGAACCGAGTCGTTTTCACCGCTGGCAGTATAAGAGGTTGACTCAGGGCAACATACCTGAGCTGATAATATCGGTGTTAGATATAAATCATAATCCCGTGAATATAGGATACCTCAGCTTAACGCTTCACATAAAATGACCAGCGCACAAGGTCCGGGGTGAAAAAATGCATCAATGTCGGGATCTCCGACCTTGGGGACACAGCGGTTTCGGCGGCTCGGAGTAGATGGTAAATTATGCGCCTTGCAACTGAAAAACAACATTTACAAAGCGTTGAAGTCCCCTCCGGTGGAGCTCTAGGTGATATAGTAGATACCACAAGAGCAACAGTCAACACTAAGTACACCCTTGTCAACACCGGTGATGATAACTGGATAATATACCCATCGTTCGGGGCAAACTGTTCGACTTAGGCGATGTTGAGAGCACTACCGTCGCCCGAAACAAGCCATATACACTTTCGTCTTCACGAAGATGACAAGTGGGTGTTGATACCAGATAAAGGCGACTGGTTTCTCAATATTAGGCTCGGCTCCCCTCGTGTTTCACGGATAACAAAGACAACCACCTAAACAAAGTCGTTAACAACGGAACCCTGCTTTCGTGAAACTACGTCCCGACTCAGAGGCGTAGCATAGTCATCAGCCCACTCGCCAGTATGGCAGCCCACATGCTATCGAGTAAACCCGAACATGCAAAGCGTGACATTGCAGTTGGTGTCTGAATTGGCGTGGTCAGGATACTGGAGAGTCTACCGGCAAACTCAACACTGATCATCAAAGTCTACCTAGGGGAACCATCGGCGGGGTGATGTCGAGATCGTGAAGGGGATCAAACTTCGGTGGGTGAAGCGACACCAGTATCAAGTTTGCAAGCGTTTACGTCGCGGGTGGGTGTCGGCTCCAACACCAGTCTGCAGGGTGTCACCGTGATCGTGGAAAACATGATATCACTAACCAAGATCTTCCTACCTGACAACATACACTTCATGGGGGTGAAGTTCACCCTGAACTATTATCAGAAAACCAGTTGGAAATTATATAGTAATAGTATTATAGCAATGTCTTGGCTTCACCCCAACACTACGATTAATGACTTAGGGGACCGCGGAGGGATTCGATCAGCCTGGTGAGGAAGGCTCATACGTCCTACACTTAAAAGACAATGTGTATAGGCGGGCAGCAATGACCGATCATCTACCCAAGCCCACACTTTCGAGGGCCTAGGGGACACGGAGGATTTGATCAACCTGGTGAGGACAACTTATACCTCCTACACTTGAAAGACAACGTGTATAGAAGGGTGCCGTTATCATATTTTAAAGAGCCTGAATGGTTACTCAACTTAACCCTCCCTCACCTTATATCTCATTAGACAAAGATGGTTATGTCTCTGAAATTAAGAACAACGGTACCTTGATCACGTCTTTCATTCCAACTGGAAAGGTGATACTTTCTAACTCCGAATATTTACCTAGGGACACCCTGTTAATTTCACCCAGGCAATCCCAGTTAATAGCCACCCACCATCATAACATAGTAGGGGTTAGGGCTATGGAACCAGGCTCCACACTCATCGTAGAAGTCGCTCACAAGGGTAAGTTTGATTCGGACGAATTTAACCCATCCCCAAACTTGCAGATTTTACCCGGTGTAACAATACGTTGGGGTGACTTAACTGTAGGAAGTGGTTTTACCGTTGCAGATTAGTTATACGATTTGGAAGCTCCCAACAGGGATTACTACCCCAATAATATACTGCTTTGGTGTTGAGATATACCAAAGTTACCTATTGACCCTTCCCTTATCTACACATCACGAGAATCTCAGTTTTATAAACCTCAGATGCGTTGACCGACTACTAAATGAAACCCAATTAAAATATCTTTTGTAATATATATTATAGGATGGGGCTATACCCAGTCGTAGAGGAGTAAGCGAAGACCCTGGAAACCGTGAAGCGGGTTCCGCTTGAGAGACAGTTATGTGATGTGAAGCGTCAACTAGAACAAGACCGCATGACACGCGGAAAGCACTATGTAAAAAGTACCACAGAGCTTTCAATATATCGTGGGCCGGGGCTGACACTACCCTTATGGCAACCAGCATGGGGCTAGGAGCGGCAGGTGTTGGGTTGTTAGCTACCATCGTGGCTGCACCTATAGTACTAGGTATCGAAATAACAGCTGGGGTGACAGGGTGTTAGGGTTACGCTTAAGTTTGCATCGCGCAGACTGCATCGTAAGGCATTGAAACACGATGAGATCAGGGTTCTGGCGAAGCAAAGCTGAACACGGTAAAGTGGCGTATTTCCACGGCACTCACTGACAGTAAGATCTCAGAGGAGGAGTTTAGTTCAATCCTCTCTGAACTCACAAAATATAACAAAATGAAACAAGATATTCGGTCCAAGTCTCGTAAGTCTACTATCAGCGAGGATGAGAAAAAAAAGTACATAGAACAAGGGGTGAAAAAAGCCCGGCAAGCCTTTATTACAAACACCAAGGAGATCATAGGCGATTCACATTAAACTGTTTCGTCGAAGTAAACATGGCATAGTGTCATAGCGGCACGTTAGACGCAGCCCAGTATTGGATGGTGCAATCCCTGGATACCAACACACCCCAGCCATGCCCCCGGTGCGGCTAGGAGGTCCTCCAAACTTTTTCATAGTAGGGGAAATGGTAGCAAGAGCTAAGGGCCCGACCAAAGCCTTACTTGTGAAATAAGGCTTTGCAGAGGCTTTGGTTGAAAGTGGTCCAGAACCCCCATTGTATATACTACTAATATCTTAAAGGTGTCAGTACAAGAAACGAAACCATATTTTCTTTGATAGCTTGCCTGAGCTGATAAACAGCTTTGTACTTTGGACCATGACAAAGTTGGTGTGAAAACCACCCCAAGATATCTATAGTTATTAACAATATCAATCTTTTGGCCTTTAAAGTACTTTGTAGAGGACCACCTCTTCGGAACAACATAATTTTAGTGTTTTTGTACATTGACCATCATACCAGTTCTTTCACAAATTGTTCTAAGATATTAATTTTTCTCTGTAAGTTGATAACAGAGTCAGATACACCTGCTACATCATCAGCAAAGAATAATGCTACAACATTTGGATATTCTTGTGAAACAAATATACCACTGCCTCCTTTCTGCTGTGGTGGCTGTAACTGTGCTGATAGAAATAATGGTTATATGATGGGTCTATATTGATGATCAGGAATACACATTTTTATGGATAACAACTCCTTTTATTCTTTATACATTTCAGAGCTAATTCTTGCTCCTTCATCATGTAAATTCTTCATAAAGAATAAAAAGAAGTTGTTATCCATAAAAAACGTGTCATGTATTCATGTTTGTCCAACTTCAAAGTGCCTTTCAAGAACTTCATTGATGATCAGTTTGAATCTGATGCATCCATACACTCATGTAGAATTGCTTATCTTGCAGGTACCTCTCTCATGTCCGCCCAGCAACAGACATGGAACGTCGCGGAGGCTTTGAAGCCAGGATAGCCTGCCAGAGAGCTCTCCATGATGCTCTTAGTGGACTCTTCTACTTCCCAGAGACTGACTGCAGTTCAGGACTGCAACCTATGGTGACATGAAATATCTAACAGGCAGCTTTCTGAATTGTGCAAGGTGTCAGGAGATGGAAGCTGTCAATGATTCTGAAGTGGCAGATAAACGCTCTCCCTTGTTCAGTAGTATTTGCTGGTTATCAGGATCAAGCAATAGCTGGACAGGTGCACAGTGTTAGCTTGGTCCGTCAAGTACCTGGAGACCATGCTACACCTAGGCATCTTTGACAGACCTCTGACAAAGGACATGTGTCGTAGTTTTTCAAGGATGCATGTAAGGCAAGGCTGTGTGTGTATGTGTTTCCATATAACCTGGAATGAAAACTCATACTTGATTACATCTTGTCCCCACTCACTTATCATGAGTGCATCATTAAAGTAACCCAGTCTATAGGGTTAAAACTGATTCTCACTGCGTCATTAAGATGGCCCTGCCTGTATGGTTGTCATTGTATCATTAATATACACTATGATATCCAATAATAAAGTCTGTCTGTGCAGGCATGTAGTGATCCCATGTTATATAATGTCTGTGCAGGCATGTACCAGTACATAATGTCTGTGCAGGCATGTAGTGATCCTACAGTACATAATGTCTGTTCAGGCATGTAGTAATCCCATAGGACATAATGTCTGTGCAGGCATGTATTGATCCTACAGTACATAATGTCTGTGCAGGCATGTAGTGGTCCCACAGTACATGTCTGTGCCGGCATGTCGTGATCCCATGTTATATAATGTCTGTGCAGGCATGTAGTAATCCCACAGTACATAATGTCTGTGCAGGCATGTAGTGATCCCGTAGTACATAATGTCTGTGCAGGCATGTTGTGATCCCATAGTACATAATGTCTGTG
Organism: Haliotis rubra; assembly: GCF_003918875.1. Lineage (NCBI taxonomy): Eukaryota > Metazoa > Mollusca > Gastropoda > Lepetellida > Haliotidae > Haliotis > Haliotis rubra. The sequence continues at coordinate 961,172 of NW_025767066.1, read as the reverse complement.
CAGGCATGTAGTAATCCTACAGTACATGTCTGTGTGGGCATGTAGTCATCCCGTAGTACATAATGTCTGTGCAGGCATGTAGTGATCCTACAGTACATAATCCCTGTACAGGCATGTAGTGATCCCACAGTACATTATGCCTGTGCAGGTATGTATTCATCCTACAGTACATAATGTCTGTGCAGGCATGTAGTGATCCCACAGTACATAATGTCTGTGCAGGCATGTAGTGATCCCACAGTACATAATGTCTGTGCAGGCATGTAGTGATCCCACAGTACATAATGTATGTGCAGGCATGTAGTGGTCCTACAGTACATAACGTCTGTGCAGGCATGTAGTGATATCACAGTACATAATGCCTGTGCAGGCATGTATTGATCCTACAGTACATAATGACTGTGCAGGCACGTAGTGATTCCACAGTACATAATGACTGTGCAGGCATATAGTGATCCCATGTTATATAATGTCTGTGCAGGCATATAGTGATCCCATCTTATATAATGCCTGTGCAGGTATGTATTGATCCTACAGTACATAATGTCTGTACAGGCATGTAGTGGTCCCACAGTACATAATGTCTGTGCAGGCATGTAGTGATCCCACAGTACATAATGTCTGTGCAGGCATGTAGTGATCCTACAGTACATAATGTCTGTGCAGGCATGTAGTGATCCCATGTTATATAATGCCTGTGCAGGTATGTATTGATCCCACAGTACATAATGTCTGTCCAGGCATGTAGTTGTCCTACAGTAAATAATGTCTGTGTAGGCATGTAGTGATCCCGTAGTACATAATGCCTGTGCAGGCATGTAGTGATCCCGTAGTACATAATGTCTGTACAGGCATGTAGTAATCCCATAGGCCATAATGTCTGTGCAGGCATGTAGTGATCCTACAGTACATAATGTCTGTGCAGGCATGTAGTGATCCCATGTTATATAATGCCTGTGCAGGTATGTATTGATCCCACAGTACATAATGTCTGTGCAGGCATGTAGTGATCCTACAGTACATAATGTCTCGGCAGGCATGTAGTGATCCCATGTTATATAATGCCTGTGCAGGTATGTATTGATCCCACAGTACATAATGTCTGTCCAGGCATGTAGTGGTCCTACAGTAAATAATGTCTGTGCAGGTATGTAGTGATCCTACAGTACATAATGCCTGTGCAGGCATGTAGTAGTCCTACATTACATAATGCCTGTGCAGGCATGTAGTGATCCCACCGTACATAATGCCTGTGCAGGCATGTAGTGATCCCACAGTACATAATGCCTGTGCAGGTATGTAGTGATCCCACAGCACATAATGCCTGTGCAGGCATGTAATGATCCCACAGTACATAATGTCTGTGCAGGCATGTAGTGGTCCCATGTTATAATATGTCTGTGCAGGCATGTAGTGATCCCGTAGTACATAATGCCTGTGCAGGCATGTAGTGATCCCGTAGTACATAATGTCTGTGCAGGCATGTAGTGGTCCCACAGTACATAATGTCTGTGCAGGCATGTAGTGGTCCCACAGTACATAATGTCTGTGCAGGCATGTAGTGATCCCACAGTACATAATGTCTGTACAGGCATGTAGTGATCCTACAGTACATAACATCTGTGCAGGCATGTAGTGTTCCTATAGTACAAAACGTCTGTGCAGGTATGTAGTGATCCTACAGTACATAACGTCTGTACAGGCATGTAGTGATCCTACAGTACATAACATCTGTGCAGGCATGTAGTGATCCTACAGTACATAACGTCTGTGCAGGTATGTAGTGATCCTACAGTACATAACATCTGTGCAGGCATGTAGTGATCCTACAGTACATAACGTCTGTGCAGGCATGTAGTGATCCTACAGTACATAACATCTGTGCAGGCATGTAGTGATCCTACAGTACATAACGTCTGTGCAGGCATGTAGTGATCCTACAGTACATAACGTCTGTGCAGGCATGTAGTGATCCTACAGTACATAACGTCTGTGCAGGCATGTAGTGATCCTACAGTACATAATGTCTGTACAGGCATGTAGTGATCCCACAGTACATAATGTCTAAATAGAGAAGTCTTATGTGTTGATTCCCAAGTTGAAACTATAAGTTAAATGGACATTAGTCTGTAAAGGAACTCAGTGTGAAATCAAAGAACAACAAAGAAATGTGATTTAATAAACAACTGTATTCTAAAACTTAGAAATCACTACAGAGAACTTACAATGGCAGTACAACATAAAATTGCAGTGCTAACTGAAAGGCAGAATTATTTACACTCTGGTGAGTGGTCAAGCTCAAACAACAGTGGTCAAGCTCCCACAATAGGCCTTGGCACTGTATTCTGTGTGAAAGGTGCTGGTCTTCTTGTAATGTTGGATGTCATGCAAGATGCATATGTATCAAAGTTTCCTGAACTATTGATAACACTGGATCAGACAACAGTGAATATTGGGGAGGGTCGAGAAATGTCCAAACCAGTGTTGTGTATTGTCATACCCAGCACACCACTGCTCTCCACTGAATCTTCACACAAACAATGTCCTACAACACTTTCTACAATATCTACAAACACTGCCACATAACAGAATATTCTGCATGTTTTTCTTGAATTTCATGTTTAAGATGATTTCTATACTTCTGTTCCTGTTGTTAACAAGACGCCTTTACCTCCCTCAACCCATTACATTAGCTGGTAATCAGGTCCTCCAACCACCAGATAACATTTTTACTGGTGTCGCCAAACAGGCTAATTCCGAAACGTGTCATTTACTTATCTATCTATCACATGTCACCTTTTCTCCTGGTAATAAGCGATCGCCTCCGTGGTGTAGTGGTTAGAGCGTCCGCCCGGAGAGCGGAAGGTCGCGGGTTCGATCCCCGACCGCGTCATACCAAAAGTCGTTAAAATATGGTACTTGTTGGTCTCTGCCTGGCGCTCGGCATTAATGGGTACAACAAGGACTGGTCGGCTCGGAGTCAGTATAATGTGTCTGAGTGGGGTATTCATGCTTCACTGTGGCATGGTATCTCAGTGGGCTAGCACTATAAAACCAGCTTAAGTCTGGGCTAGTACAAGCAGCCGCACATACACATACACACGCATGCACGTCGTCATATGAGCGACATATTCTCAAGCACGACCTAAAGCCCAATTTCACCTCACCTCACCTGGTAATAAGCGACCTAAATATACTGTTTTCCACATCTACAACTGTTCAGAGTCAATGAATCCATGTTTTTCTATTAAATTTGTGGATTAGGGCATTACCTTTAGTTTGATATCCCTTGAAGTCGCCAATGAGTTGTGATCTGGAAAAGATTTCCTGTTTAAAACTCAGATGTGTCAACCATATCTGGGAAAATTCTGTTTCTTTGCATTGAAGCAAAGTTTACTTACCGATTTGCTTTCTAGCACAAGAAGCCGCTGTTACAAATTTCTATTTTTCTTATGATCCAACAAATGTTTTACTTTGTGGTTGTGTTGAATATTGATCGAGAAGCAACAATGAAGGCACTGTTTTGGATGATATTTAATCGAAACAGATTCTAGATTACCAAAAAAGAACACCTGTAGTTGTTTCATGGGAGGCGCCATCTTTACTTACGATTCAAATTACGAACTGTTACGTGACAGAAGACATATAAACTTCACAATTCATGTTTGTAAATAAAAAATTGAATTGTTATAGTAGACAGTTTTCGAGAATCATAATATTAATCCCCAATAACAACTCAAGAAAAACTCACCACAACACATTGAAGTCAATCCAAACATCGTGCACCCCACAATAGTGCTAAAACGTGTTTTTCAAGTGCCATTGGTCACGTGATCTTATCATTGCACATGCATTCGATCGCACATGTTCCCATCCACTGTACAAAGTAAAAAACACTTTAAAGCACTATTCAGATCAGTCAATTCTTATGCAGCGCCACTCAAATGTGCAGCGTGAACGTGTCGTTGGCATGCTGGAAGCGGGAACGTCAGTAAGTGACAATTGCAAGGATAATGGGGTGCAGCCGTCGGACTGTTTATGACTCGACTGCAACAAACTGGCACTACTGCTGATCGTGTGACGTCACAGGCGGAAGACCCGTCAAACTGTGTTACGTCACCTCCGTAACCGTTTTTTTTACGGCTACAGGAACCAGAAATGAGCTGTTTAGGGTCACCTTTGTGTTCGACGACCATATCTCGGCACCATTACATCGACGTCAGCGTTTGCTGTGGACCTGACAACACCTCCGCTGGACTCACAGAGACTGGAATCGAGTTGTCTTCCGTGATGAATCAAGATTTACCCTCAGATTCGCTGATGGTAGGATGAGAGTGTGAAGGCGACGCTGTGAACGTTATGCTCAGCGTTGTGTACAGGACGTTGAAAGATTTGGGGGTGGAAGTGTCATTGTTTAGGGTGTTTTCTGTGACCCCCTCCCCCTTTTGAAAATGACCAAGACCACATTGAAGAAATATTTTTCGACCCGAGCTTATTCCATTCATGGCAGCACATAGTCCAGGTCGGCACTTTCAACATGACAATGCCAGACCATATACACTATGATACAGCCACCTTGACCAGGAATTACCTGCAGAACGCAGGAATCAACGGCTGTCAGGTCACCTGATCTCAATCCAATAGAGCACAACTGGGATGCACTTGGTAGTCGTCTGCGGAACAATGGTGCCAACTCCCCAATAATGTGTTTACACGCATTAGAAAGTCCACGAGGAGGCGTTGCTTGGCAGTTGTGAACGCACGGGAGGCCATACATGCTACTGAACGTTTGAAACGTCAGATTTTATTTCTTGTGACACTTGAAACTTTGTTTACGCCTTTTATTGATAAATTCTGTAAACCGTTTTTTTAGCATTGTGATTATTCTCGGTTCATCCTATCGACCGTAACAAATAAATGATAACCTCTATCCCACAATCTTGTGTCATTTCTTTTATATATATAGTTTAATATAGGATTCTGAAGTTTCTAGTTTGACTCAGTATAGATCTTGTTGATGCAAGAGGTTGTGACTGAATGAATAGCTCGTACAATATCTGGTGGCCTATCCACAGTGACAGGTTAAGAAAGCAATATGATGCGACTGTTTCTGTAAAGCTGTCTGTCTATATTAAAGCGACATGAGGGTTAACTTGCAACTTCAAATGCCTTTATCTTGTCCACTTGCCGAGTCGGAAGACGTTATCTGACAACACGACTTTCTGGCACCTTCTAACACTGTTTCTGGATTCGGACAGAGTGCACTTGACATTCGACACATTCCGAACATTCCTGAGTGCAGTGACCTGTTAATTATGGCAGAGAAGAGAAAATTGTGATTAGACTACTATCCTTTTAACCTTTAGATATGAATTACTTTGTGTATGGTGTATTTTACCTCTGTCATGCTTAAGGCTAAAAAAAACCTTTTAAGGACATGAACAGCACTAGATCGGGGAATGTCATTTCCTGATGGCTTGTGTGGCAGGCAGAATAGGAGATCTTGGCCTGTATAGTTGCTAGACAAGGTACGCCAACTTTTCCGTAACATTTTATGCTTTGTAATTTGAATATAGAAAGAAGACAGTATCTAACGATTCATCGAGTTTATTAAATTAAACAGCGTACAAGTAATATATTCATTGTGCACGAACAAGCAACGTTAATTTGTCCGGTATTTGACGACTTAATGACAACAGAAGCATCCATATCATCAACAGACCACAATGTTACATCACTATTACATGTTTCACTCACACACACATACACACAGACATGCTGAGAAGAACGTCAAGTAGCGTACACGTCTTAGTGTTTATGTTTTGCTTATCTGGTATCGTTGTACATAATAGAATTAGCGATACGGCTGTCCTGGTTAAGGTATTGTCAACGCCTGGTATATACGTCTACTAGGGAATTAGCTCATAATTTAGTTACATGACAAACAAATACACAAGACATACATGAGGTGAGCGGAGTTCCTGCTCAACCCCAGGGCGTTTCCAACGAGCAGCATTATCCCGCTCGTGGACGTCCCTACACAGAGAGTCGGAATACCGGACTCGTACTCCTTCACCGTCTAGATGTGAGCATACTAAGTATATATACAGTTTTTGACAACAATGGACAGATAGAAAAAAACAATAGCACTTCCTTGACCAGTTGATGCGATGGCAGAACACGCATGATTACACCGTCATCCACACACAGACCGTGTTCAAGACATTACAACGATAGCTGAAAGTGTAGTCAATATTTGCAAAACACTGACTTGGAAGTCACACAGAGTGTTGTGTTAAACAAATCTGGAACATCCTTCGTCATGTGATCAGCATTTGCCAACAAGATGTGAAGCACGCATTAGTTAACATCGAAGAGAATCTCGGTGTTGCTTAGGAGGCGAGATAAACTAAGTTATTACTCAAACATGCTTCAAGAAATGTTACAAGCCTCGGTCTGTCGTACATGTTACAAGCCTTGGTCTATGTGTTCCATGTTACAAGCCTTGGTCTATGTGTTCCATGTTAAAAGCCTCGGTCTGTCTTCCACGTTACAAGCCTTGGTCTATGTGTTCCATGTTACAAGCCTCGGTCTGTCTTCCACGTTACAAACCTTGGTCTATGTGTTCCATGTTTCAAGCCTTGGTCTATGTGTTCCATGTTACAAGCCTTGGTCTATGTGTTCCATGTTAAAAGCCTTGGTCTATGTGTTCCATGTTACAAGCCTTGGTCTATGTGTTCCATGTTAAAAGCCTTGGTCTATGTGTTCCAAGTTACAAGCCTTGGTCTATGTGTTCCATGTTACAAGCCTTGGTCTATGTGTTCCATGTTACAAGCCTCGGTCTGTCATTCACCTTACAAGCCACTGTCTATATGTCATCCATGTTACAAGCCTCGGTCTGTTATCTTCGTTACACACCTCGGTCTTCATCTATGTTACACGCCTCGATCCGACATCTATGGGTGGGCAGGTGGTCTGAAGCTAAGGGCTAGCTACAGCCAGGTGACAAGGTTGTTGGTCAGCATATGGACCAACTATGTTTACAGGCGTTTCTAGTGTTGTCACTGCCCTAGAACATTCAGAACAATCTACGGAAAATGGACTGATGGTGTAAAGTTTATAGAGACCAAGCATGATTACTGAATTATTTCGATATCAGTTTAGGAAACACATCTACATGTACTACTCATACAAAAAAAGAACATATTTTAAGGTTAACAGGAAGAATGGACACCGTTGGTGTAAGCATATATTGTATCATATCACAGATATTCAAGTATACACAGACTAATGTAGGAACAAAAGGCCAGACAGTCTACTCATGCCACTTTCACTACAATTTCAATACTGAGATTCACTGACGTGATGGTTATACTGAAACGGACAATATAACCATTCCACTTGTTTTAATAAACACACTATACGATGACAGAAACCTATTTTGTCTTGTATTCATTGATGTGTTGAATGATTCTATTCCACACACAATGTAGAATCATCTCTTTCAATGGTGAACATGTTTTTAGTATTACAATCAAGTGCTGTTGTAGGCACGTGAGATGTGCTTCTTGCTGCATCTGTCGCTGACCAACTCAGGGTATAATCTGGTTCCATCTACTCCCCCTCAGCGGGAATTGTTTGTCCCTGGTAACTCTGTGTGGGCTCTGGTTCGTCAACATGTTTGGTGTATTTAGGACCTTTTGATTCATTTGATGATTTCAGACTAACACGCTCAGATTCAATGCCATCACTCTTCAAGTAAAAATGAAAGCCTATATTGAGTTCAGGGATGTCGTAGACGACTGCAAGTAGCAGCATCATCATTATGAGTCCCAGGAGAAGGTAACCTGAAACAACAACGCATGCAATGTAGAACAGACAAAACATGTCACACAGACATGTCACACAGACGCTTGAATAAGAAACATTTATCAGTAATCCCACATACATGTGAGATGCACCTACCTGTCGTTGCAACTTTGTACAGAGCCCTGTAATGTTGTTCCCAGTTATCCCCAGGGATGTAGTCACCCAGGCCGACGGTAGTGAGGGAGATAAAGCAGTAGTAGAAGGCGTCCAAGTAGTTCCAGTCGGGTTCAAGTGCTGTGTAAATACCAGCGGGGACGAGGAAGAAAAAAGTGAAGATAAAGGAGAAGACGATGAGGAGATGGAGGAGTTGGATGTGGAAGACCTTGTAGATGTGGCCCAGCTGCCGGTACAGGAAGTACAGGAACATCTTCGTGGGAAGCATAAGCCGCTCTACCACAGCCGTGAACAGAATCAGTGTCAGTGGGATGCCTATCACAGCGTACACGATACAGAATGCCTTCCCGGTGTCAGAGAGTGGAGTCACTCTACCGTAACCTAAAATATAAGACCCAATCGGCAACTAATTGGCAATGAATTGTTTTGAAAGAACCTCAAAAGATTCCATTTGTAAAAATTCAATTCATTATACCATATAAACATGGACAAAAGTATTGAGGCACGTATGACTTTTTAACCTCCACTTAGCCATTTATATATATAAATATATCATAATGATGTTTGTGTGTTTAATCTTACCTTGCAGGTGCACCATACATTGATCTTAAATATGCACCTGCTACGATCAAAGGCGGGCATCATGTGTAATACGTGTACCCGACATTAAGCAAGTATCAAGTTTCAGTAAACTTACAGCTCAGTAACTTAGAAAATCAATCGATCTCGTTGTTCACGTGTAAATATGGAACCTCCTCTACTGACAGCTGATCAAAGATGGCAAGCTATTGGTATGCAGAAAGCTAGCATGTTATTGAGGGCTATTGTGCACGATATTGTTATCCATGGACTATCAGCTCATTGCCCAGAAAACATGATGAAACTAATGAACAGTGAACAAACAGTGAACAGAGGTCAGTGAGAGTAAAACACAAGGCTTTCGTATATTGTCTCCAAGGCACTTTAGAGCCCTCATGCCCTCGAAAGACGGGGGTCTTACCTATGGTCGTGAGCACCGTCCCAGCAAAGAACATTGACTGGCCGAAGCTCCAGTTGGGTTCTGACATTGACACATTACGAGCGGCCGAAACTCCCCTATTAGCACCCTCAACGACCTCAACAATGAAGGCCTCGAGAGCTTGATCTGAAACAATAAATAAAGGTGTTGAAGCACTGTTGTTGTCATCTACTCATGGTGCAGGTGGTTGATGGTGCCACGCCCTTTTGATAATATCAGAGGGTATATTTCACATGGATTCAGTCTCAGATTTCAAATCATAATAACATCTGAAAAAATGGTTTTAGGATGAGGTAGGTGGTGCAGAGGTGAGTTAAGTGAAGTTTTGATGAGGTAGGTGGTGCTGAGGTGAGTTAAGTGACGTTTTGATGAGGTAGGTGGTGCTGAGGGGAGTTAAGTGACGTTTTGATGAGGTAGGTGGTGCTGAGGGGAGTTAAGTGACGTTTTGATGAGGTAGGTGGTACTGAGGGGAGTTAAGTGACGTTTTGATGAGGTAGGTGGTGCTGAGGGGAGTTAAGTGACGTTTTGATGAGGTAGGTGGTGCTGAGGGGAGTTAAGTGACGTTTTGATGAGGTAGGTGGTGCTGAGGGGAGTTAAGTGACGTTTTTTATGAGGTAGGTGGTGCTGAGGGGAGTTAAGTGACGTTTTGATGAGGTAGGTGGTGCTGAGGGGAGTTAAGTGACGTTTTGATGAGGTAGGTGGTGCTGAGGGGAGTTAAGTGACGTTTTGATGAGGTAGGTGGTGCTGAGGGGAGTTAAGTGACGTTTTGATGAGGTAGAGTGGTGCTGAGGAGGGGAGTTAAGTGACGTTTTGATGAGGTAGGTGGTGCTGAGGGGAGTTAAGTGACGTTTTGATGAGGTAGGTGGTGCTGAGGGGAGTTAAGTGACGTTTTGATGAGGTAGGTGGTGCTGAGGGGAGTTAAGTGACGTTTTGATGAGGTAGGTGGTGCTGAGGGGAGTTAAGTGACGTTTTGATGAGGTAGGTGGTGCTGAGGGGAGTAAAGTGACGTTTTGATGAGGTAGGTGGTGCTGAGGGGAGTTAAGTGACGTTTGATGAGGAGGTAGGTGGTGCTGAGGGAGTTAAAGTGACGTTTTGATGACGTTTTGGTAGGTGGTGCTGAGGGGAGTTAAGTGACGTTTTGATGAGGTAGGTGGTGAGGGAGGTGACGTTTTGATGTAGGTGGTGCTGAGGGGAGTTAAGTGACGTTTTGATGAGGTAGGTGGTGCTGAGGGGAGTTAAGTGACGTTTTGATGAGGTAGGTGGTGCTGAGGGAGTTAAGTGACGTTTTGATGAGGTAGATGGTAGGTGTGACGTTTTGATGAGGTAGGTGGTGCTGAGGGGAGTTAAGTGACGTTTTGATGAGGTAGTAGGTGGTGCTGAGGGGAGTTAAGTGACGTTTTGATGAGAGGTAGGTGGTGCTGAGGGGAGTTAAGTGACGTTTTGATAGTAGGTGGTGCTGAGGTGAGTTAAGTGACGTTTTGATGAGGTAGGTGGTGCTGAGGGGAGTTAAAGTGACGAGTTTGACGTTTTGATGAGGTAGGTGGTGCTGAGGGAGTTAAGTGACGTTTTGATGAGGTAGTTAAAGTGGTGCTGAGGGGAGTTAAGTGACGTTTTGATGAGGTAGATGAGGGAGTAGGTGGTGAGGGAGTTGAAGTGACGTTTTGATGAGGTAGGTGGTGCTGAGGGGAGTTAAGTGACGTTTTGATGAGGTAGGTGGTGCTGAGGGGAGTTAAGTGACGTTTTGATAGAGGTAGGTGGTGCTGAGGGGAGTTAAGTGACGTTTTGATGAGGTAGGTGGTGCTGAGGGGAGTTAAGTGACGTTTTGATGAGGTAGGTGGTGCTGAGGGGAGTTAAGTGACGTTTTGATGAGGTAGGTGGTGCTGAGGGGAGTTAAGTGACGTTTTGATGAGGTAGGTGGTGCTGAGGGGAGTTAAGTGAGTGACGGTGCTGAGGGGAGTTAAGTGACGCTTTTTTAGTGCTGAGAGTTAAGTGACGGATAGAGGTGGTGTGGTGAGGGAGTTAAGTGACGTTTTTTGATAGAGGTAGGTGGTGCTGAGGGGAGTTAAGTGACGTTTTGATGAGGTAGGTGGTGCTGAGGGGAGTTAAGTGACGTTTTGATGAGGTAGGTGGTGCTGAGGGGAGTTAAGTGACGTTTTGATGAGGTAGGTGGTGCTGAGGGAGTTAAGTGACGTTTTTTGATGAGGTAGGTGGTGCTGAGGGGAGTTAAGTGACGTTTTGATGAGGTAGGTGGTGCTGAGGGGAGTTAAGTGACGTTTTGATGAGGTAGGTGGTGACTGAGGTAGGAGTTAAAGTGACGTTTTGATGAGGTAGGTGGTGCTGAGGTGGGGAGTTAAGTGACGTTTGATGAGGTAGGTGGTGCTGAGGGGAGTTAAAGTGACGTTTTGATGAGGTAGGTGGTGCTGAGGGAGTTAAGTGACGTTTTTTGATGAGGTAGGTGGTGCTGAGGGGAGTTAAGTGACGTTTTGATGAGTAGGTAGGTGGTGCTGAGGGAGTTAAGTGACGTTTTGATGAGGTAGGTGGTGCTGAGGGGAGTTAAGTGACGTTTTGATGAGGTAGGTGGTGCTGAGGGAGTTAAGTGACGTTTTGTTTTGATGAGGTAGGTGGTGCTGAGGGGAGTTAAGTGACGTTTTGATGAGGTAGGTGGTGCTGAGGGAGTTAAGTGACGTTTTGATGAGGTAGGTGGTGCTGAGGGGAGTTAAGTGACGTTTTGATGAGGTAGGTGGTGCTGAGGGGAGTTAAGTGACGTTTGGTTGGTTGTGTTTAGTGTTGCATGGCGTGAGGTTTGTGGTGTTTAGTATTGCATGGTGTGAGGTTGGTTGTTTTTAGTGTTGCATGGTGTGAGGTTGGTTGTTTTTAATGTTGCATGGCGTGAGGTTGGTTGTGTTTAGTGCTGCATGGCGTGAGGTTGGTTGTGTTTAGTGTTGCATGGCGTGAAGTTGGTTGTGTTTAGTATTGCATGGCGTGAGGTTGGTTGTGGTTAGTGTTACATGGTGTGAGGTTGGTTGTGGTTAGTGTTGCAGGGCGTGAGGTTGCTTGTGTTTAGTGTTGCATGGCGTGAGGTTGGTTGTGGTTAGTGTTGCAGGGCGTGAGGTTGGTTGTGTTTAGTGTTGCAGGGCGTGAGGTTCGTTGTGTTTAGTGTTGCATGGCGTGAGGTTCGTTGTGTTTAGTGTTGAATGGCGTGAGGTTGGTTGTGGTTAGTGTTGCATGGTGTGAGGTTGGTTGTGTTTAGTGTTGCAGGGCGTGAGGTTGGTTGTGTTTAGTGTTGCAGGGCGTGAGGTTGGTTGTGTTTAGTGTTGCACGGCGTGAGGTTGGTTGTGTTTAATGTTGCACGGCGTGAGGTTTGTGGTGTTTAGTGTTGCATGGCGTGAGGTTGGTTGTGTTTAGTGTTGCACGGCGTGAGGCTGGTTGTGTTTAATATTGCAGGGCTTGAGGTTGGTTGTGTTTAGTGTTGCATGGCGTGAGGTTGGTTGTGTTTAATATTGCATGGTGTGAGGTTCGTTGTGTTTAGTGTTGCATGGCGTGAGGTTGGTTGTGTTTAATATTACATGGTGTGAAGTTGGTTGTGTTTAGTGTTGCATGGTGTGAGGTTGGTTGTGTTTAATATTACATGATGTGAGGTTGGTTGTGTTTAGTGTTGCATGATGTGAGGTTGGTTGTGTTTAGTGTTGCACGGCGTGAGGCTGGTTGTGTTTAGTGTTGCATGGTGTGAGGTTGGTTGTTTTTAATATTGCATGGTGTGAGGTTGGTTGTGTTTAGTGTTGCATGGCGTGAGGTTGGTTGTGTTTAATATTGCATGGTGTGAGGTTGGTTGTGTTTAGTGTTGCATGGTGTGAGGTTGGTTGTGTTTAGTGCTGCATGGTGTGAGGTTGGTTGTGTTTAGTGTTGCATGGCGAAGGTTGGTTGTGTTTAGTATTGCAGGGCTTGAGGTTGGTTGTGTTTAGTGTTGCATGATGTGAGGTTGGTTGTGTTTAGTGTTGCATGGTGTGAGGTTGGTTGTGTTTAGTGTTGCATGGCGTGAGGTTGGTTGTGTTTAGTGTTGCATGGTGTGAGGTTGGTTGTGTTTAGTGTTGCATGGCGTGAGGTTGGCTGTGTTTAGTGTTGCATGGCGTGAGGCTGGTTGTGTTTAGTGTTGCATGATGTGAGGTTGGCTGTGTTTAATATTTCATGGTGTGAGGTTGGTTGTGTTTAGTGTTGCATGGCGTGAGGTTGGTTGTGTTTAGTTTTGCATGGCGTGAGGTTGGTTGTGTTTAATATTGCATGGTGTGAGGTTGGTCGTGTTGAGTGTTGCATGGTGTGAGGTTGGTTGTGTTTAATATTACATGATGTGAGGTTGGTTGTGTTTAGTGTTGCATGGTGTGAGGTTGGTTGTGTTTAGTGCTGCATGGTGTGAGGTTGGTTGTGTTTAGTGTTACATGATGTGAGGTTGGTTGTGTTTAGTGTTGCATGGCGTGAGGTTGGTTGTGTTTAGTGTTGCACGGCGTGAGGCTGGTTGTGTTTAGTGTTGCATGGTGTGAGGTTGGTTGTGTTTAATATTGCATGGTGTGAGGTTGGTTGTGTTTAGTGTTGCATGGCGTGAGGTTGGTTGTGTTTAGTGTTGCATGGCGTGAGGTTGGTTGTGTTTAGTGTTGCATGGTGTGAGGTTGGTTGTGTTTAGTGCTGCATGGTGTGAGGTTGGTTGTGTTTAGTGTTGCATGGCGCAGGTTGGTTGTGTTTAGTATTGCAGGGCTTGAGGTTGGTTGTGTTTAGTGTTGCATGATGTGACGATGGTTGTGTTTAGTGTTGCATGGCGTGAGGTTGGTTGTGCTCAGTGTTGCATGGTGTGAGGTTGGTTGTGTTTAGTGTTGCATGGTGTGAGGTTGGTTGTGTTTAGTGTTGCATGTAAGTGATGCCGTTGTTATGGGGGGAGCTCATGTTGTGAGCCACATCCTTTTTATCACGTTTTCTCGTGATCAGTTCACAACAAATAATGAAAAGAAGAATTACTATCAGTTGACTAAAGGTTAGTGAACTTAGTTTTGATCAAAATAGGAATCAGTGGTTCTCTGAGAGAAACCATGCGCAAATATTTCACACCGATACTAGTCCGTAATAACTGGGTATAGAAACAACATTCAAAATATCTTCCATGGCTTCAAGCCTAAACTCAGTTTTAGCAAATGTCTCTCCCTTACTCGCTGGTGGACAACCGACAACAATGATGGATATTTGACTATTTTCTTCTCTACGTATGCATCTGTCGCACAGCTAACTTGGTGACTTACAACTGATGTTGAAATAATGACCTATATGAGGAAACCAATACAGCTGAGTATGTCGATAAGCACACTTTCTATTATATACACCATCGAGAGCACAGCCTGGTCGCTACAACCAGATGTCGCCAAAATACATCACTTGCAATCATCTGTACAAGTAAGTACAGAATGTTCTCTCAGAGTGACGTTACAGTCCCTGAGCAGTAGTGATTATAACTCCTGATCTGTGTGTCTCGACAGTAGAAGTTTTAGTTTGGAATTTCAAGTCCTGTCAGACATAGTCAGCCCTAGTACATAGTACTAAACAGTATCGGCATTCAGTAGCAGTAGGATGACGGCCGAGAGGCAAGACAAAGTCCTGTTTCACAAAAAGTCTTATTCTGATATTCTGGACTCGTCATTTTGACAGCTGAATTTGACAGCTGAGATGTGTGGCACAGAACAAAACATATGTGGTTTACCTTCCTCTTATGCGTGTGAATGAGTTTACATTCTTGGATATATTTCACAATTACTTGATATTATGGGACCGGAGAGTCTTTGACACCTGTAATTTAAAAATCGGGTTTGCTGCTTGTCCTCAAAATATCTCCATAAAGAGAAGAAATGGCGGCTGTTAGACATATTGTTTTTCTGCCTCATATGGGACATGATGGATGTTCTTGAACATCATATAGTATGTATTTTGTATCACACCGGACGTCATGGGTGTTCTTAAACATAGCGTATATTTTGTATCACACCAGAGGTGATGGGTGTTCTTAAACATAGCGTTTATTATATGCCACACAGGACGTGATGAGTGTTCTTAAACACAGCGTATATTATATATCACACCGGACGTCATGGGTGTTCTTAAACATGGTGTATATTTTGTATCACACCGGAGGTGATGGGTGTTCTTAAACATAGCGTATATTATATATCACACAGGACGTCATGGGTGTTCTTAAACATAGCGTATATTTTGTATCACACCGGAGGTGATGAGTGTTCTTAAACTTAGCGTATATTATATATCACACAAGACGTCATGGGTGTTCTTAAACATAGCGTATATTTTGTATCACACCGGAGGTGATGGGTGTTCTTAAACATAGCGTATATGATATATCACACAGGACGTCATGGGTGTTCTTAAACATGGCGTATATTTTGTATCACACCGGAGGTGATGGGTGTTCTTAAACATAGCGTATATTATATATCACACAGGACGTCATGGGTGTTCTTAAACATAGCGTATATTTTGTATCACACCGGAGGTGATGGGTGTTCTTTAACATAGCGTATATTATATATCACATCGGACGTCATGGGTTTTCTTAAACATAGCGTATATTATATATCACACAAGACGTCATGGGTGTTCTTTAACATAGCGTATATTATATATCACACCGGACGTCATGGGTGTTCTTAAACATAGCGTATATTATATATCACACCGGAGGTGATGGGTGGTGTATATTCTTAAACAGGACGTCATGGGTGTTCTTAAAGCGTATATTATGGGTGTTCTTAAACATAGCGTATATTATATATCACACAGGACGTCATGGGTGTTCTTAAACATAGCGTATATTTTGTATCACACCGGAGGTGATGGGTGTTCTTTAACATAGCGTATATTATATATCACACAGGACGTCATGGGTGTTCTTAAACATAGCGTATATTATATATCACACAGGACGTCATGGGTGTTCTTAAACATAGCGTATATTATGTATCACACCGGAGGTGATGGGTGTTCTTAAACATAGCATATATTATATATCACACAGGACGTCATGGGTGTTCTTAAACATAGCGTATATTATATATCACACAGGACGTCATGGGTGTTCTTAAACATAGCGTATATTATGTATCACACCGGAGGTGATGGGTGTTCTTAAACATAGCGTATATTATATATCACACCGGAGGTGATGGGTGTTCTTAAACATAGCGTATATTATATATCACACCGGAGGTGATGGGTGTTCTTAAACATAGCGTATATTATATATCACACCGGAGGTGATGGGTGTTCTTAAACATAGCGTATATTATATATCACACCGGAGGTGATGGGTGTTCTTAAACATAGCGTATATTATATATCACACAGGACGTTATGGGTGTTCTTAAACATAGCGTATATTATATATCACACAGGACGTTATGGGTGTTCTTAAACATAGCGTATATTATGTATCACACCGGACGTCATGGGTGTTCTTAAACATAGCGTATATTATGTATCACACCGGAGGTGATGGGTGTTCTTAAACATAGTGTGCATTTGGTATCACACCGGACATGATGGGTGTTCTTAAACATAGCGTATATTATGTATCACGACGGAGGTGATGGGTGTTCTTAAACATAGCGTATATTATATATCACACAGGACGTTATGGGTGTTCTTAAACATAGCGTATATTATGTATCACACCGGACGTCATGGGTGTTCTTAAACATAGCGTATATTATGTATCACACCGGAGGTGATGGGTGTTCTTAAACATAGTGTGCATTTGGTATCACACCGGACATGATGGGTGTTCTTAAACATAGCGTATATTATGTATCACGACGGAGGTGATGGGTGTTCTTAAACATAGTGTGTATATATTCTGTCTCATATCAGACATGGCGTATGCTCCAACCGATCATACTGGAAAAAGTATGCCATAAAACTGTTTGGTTCGTAATGTTGCCAGACACAATATGCTTGATAAACACGTGTATCAAACTGGATATCACAACTGTATATTCTAAACAAATTATATGAATAATATGGAGGTCCACAAAGCGTCTCATGAAAGTATAATGTCATCAGTTTGCAATGTGATATGTATGTACATGCATGATGATGTCACACCAGCCGCCCAGGTAATTATCAAAACCGTTTCATTCAGCATACAGAGTGCTTATTCGTTGTGGAACGTTAGAATACTTTATGCAGTTGTTCTTCCATAATACCCATAAAATAAATCATTGACTGTATTAATACTCATTATAATGCAAATTATACCAGGTTCCAGCCGTTTGCTCTAGAATGTTGGGTGACTTCAGGGACATCCATAGAAACTGTGAGGCTTTAGCATGTCGTCATTTCATCCACCTCCCTGTTCATTTCACCATTCTTACTTTCTGGTATATTAGTGTATTTAATGTATGTTGATGTATACATCTGTTATATAGTCCAAGTTGCTATCTAGTCCATACATGTTGTACTGATGTACCCATTTGCTATATAGTCCATGTATTATGCTGCGATGTACCAATATGCTATATATTCTATGTATTATGCTGCGATGTACCCATATGCTATATATTCTATGTATGTTTTATTGATGTACCCATATGCTATATAGGCCATGTATTATGCTGCGATGTACCCATATGCTATATAGTCCATGTATGTTGTATTGATGTACCCATATGCTGTATAGTCCATGTCTGTTGTATTGATGTACCCATATGCTATATAGTCCATGTATGTTTTACTGATGTACACACATGCTAGATAGGCCATGTATTATGCTGCGATGTACCCATATGCTATATAGTCCATGTATGTTGTATTAATGTACCCATATGCTATATAGAATGTACCCATATGCTATATAGTCCATGTATGTTTTACTGATGTACCCATATGCTATATAGGCCATGTATTATGCTGCGATGTACCCAAATGCTATATAGTCCATGTATATTGTATTGATGTACCCATTTGCTATATAGTCCATGTCTGTTTTACTGATGGACCCATATGCTATATAGGCCATGTATTATGCTGCGATGTACCCATATGCTATATAGTCCATTTATGTTGTACTGATGTACCCATATGTTATATAGTCCATGTCTGTTGTATTGATGTACCCATATGCTATATAGGCCATGTATGCTGTACTGATGTACCCATTTGCTATAAAGTTCATGTATTATGTTGCGATGTACCCATTTGCTATATAGTCCATGTATGTTGTACTGATGTACCCATATGCTATAGAGTCCATGTATTATGCTGCGATGTACCCATATGCTATATAGTCCATGTATGTTGTACTGATGTACCCATATGCTATATAGTACATGTATTATGCAGCGATGTACCCATTTGCTATATAGTCCACGTATATAATATGTTGTACTGATGTACCCATATGCTGTAAAGTCCATGTATATTGTACCGATGTACCCATATGCTATATAGTCCATGTATGTTGTACTGATGTACCCATATGCTATATAGTCCATGTATTATGTTGCGATGTACCCATTTGCTATATAGTCCATGTATGTTGTACTGATGTACCCATATGCTATATAGTCCATGTATTATGCTGCGATGTACCCATATGCTATATAGTCCATGTATGTTGTACTGATGTACCCATATGCTATATAGAATGTACCCATATGCTATATAATCCATGTATGTTGTACTGATGTACCCATATGCTATATAGTCCATGTATTATGTTGCGATGTACCCATTTGCTATATAGTCCATGTATGTTGTACTGATGTACCCATATGCTATATAGTCCATGTATTATGCTGCGATGTACCCATATGCTATATAGTCTATGTCTGTTGTACTGATGTACCCATATGCTATATAGTACATGTATTATGCTGCGATGTACCCATTTGCTATATAGTCCACGTATATAATATGTTGTACTGATGTACCCATATGCTGTAAAGTCCATGTATATTGTACCGATGTACCCATATGCTATATAGTCCATGTATGTTGTACTGATGTACCCATATGCTATATAGTCCATGTATTATGTTGCGATGTACCCATTTGCTATATAGTCCATGTATGTTGTACTGATGTACCCATATGCTATATAGTCCATGTATTATGCTGCGATGTACCCATATGCTATATAGTCCATGTATGTTGTACTGATGTACCCATATGCTATATAGAATGTACCCATATGCTATATAATCCATGTATGTTGTACTGATGTACCCATATGCTATATAGTCCATGTATTATGTTGCGATGTACCCATTTGCTATATAGTCCATGTATGTTGTACTGATGTACCCATATGCTATATAGTCCATGTATTATGCTGCGATGTACCCATATGCTATATAGTCCATGTATTATGCTGCGATGTACCCATATGCTATATAGTCCATGTATGTTGTTCTCATGTTCCAATGTATATTAACACTTAAGATGATCCAACGTGGTCTATATTTCATGTTCATATGTTGTATTCCATATCATCCTTTTTTTGTAGCATTATCAAAAAGACAACGTCGAATAAGTGAAATGTATGTCCTATTTCGCAATCACATAAAGCCTGTTGTTCATCAGCCTTGGCGTAAATGTACTCCTATATCTTCCTGCTTCTTTGAAGGGTGCGTGTAAGGATACATTAATAACTGCTATGATCATGCCAGTGGATTGTAAGTGTTAATGACATGTCTCTTGGCATAGTTTATGAATCTGTGTTGGTTCCAGCCGACCACACTTGCACATCTGCTTCAGCCCTTGTTGTGTTCAGCAATAATACACGGGCTCGGGCACCTTTGGCAGGAGTCAGCATATATGTCGCTCTACATATAGATCAGGTTGCCAGTACACCGAAATATGACCCATAATTGGTTGTCATGGATGGAATGACTTTCATGTATGGATTAACCACATTTTTGTGAAGCATGGTGGAACAGATTGAACTGTTATATGGGATCACTCTTATCTTGTGATGAGTAAAATTGATGTATTCATCAGCTGTCATTAAAAGGGTAAACAGTGTGAGAGAAAGAGATTGATATTAAAATAAAGTAAAATCATCAATAATCTATATATTTTAGCCCGCTGTAAAGGAACGTGAACTGATCCAACATGTCATGTATATAATTCTGTCAAGCTTTAAGTCGATACAAGAAAACAGATTATCCACATGCGGTCAGTGACTCAGATAATTCACGCCCTTATCCTGACTAAATGTTGTACAAAAGTATTATCTCTGTTGGAACGACGAAACCACAATCACGTTATGTGTTCTTTTGTTGTTAAGCTGTACAAAGCTGGAATGAATACAGTCTGGCTACAACCAACTGCTTTGTTATCCATGGTTGCTCTACCCTGACAATTGATCAGGAGGCTGCAGGATTAGTTACAGCTCATAAGCACACCGCCTTTTGTTGTGCGCGACATACTGTGAAACGGCCCAATAATGTTAAATCTCATGATGATACTCACCGGTTAAACATGAATTTTCCTTAAGAAACTTTTCCCTCAGAAGTTGCAGGTTTTTAACTATGTCATCTTCTATCGGACTCTCTAGTGCTTGGAAAATAGCGGCTCCAAAGCAAATGTAAAGTACCACAAACACACAGAGACAAACAAACTTGATAGTCGGTATGGCAGTGCGACGCTGCAAGCTGTCATCCATATTGGAGTGTGTACCATATGAAATGTCACCAGATATAATCACTAACAACTACATCATTTCGGTGAGTCCACTCAGCAATAGGGATGTTAGGTAGCAATCGATGCTATTCCAGTTATTGCAACACCTGTTTCTCCATTAACAAGAGGCTGTCACGTGACACTCATTGAGACGAGGATGTGAGCTTTTTCAGTTTTCCTATCATTGTCGATGTTAATGAACATAAATGTGAAAAAATAGACGAACTGTAATGTCACCAGAATGCATTGATTCTCGTGCAAACTCCATGAAATACATAAGAGGACAAACAAATTCCGAAATCGAGAATCCAAGCGAAGCTGTAAAATTGGAGAGTACAACATCACGCCTTCTCATGGTCATGCACATTTCGCCGATGTCATCCCGAACAATGATACTGCCCCACACACTCATGCCATCCTGAAAAATGATACTACCCTATACACCCGTGTCACCCTGAACAATGATACTGCCCACACTCTCGTGCCATCCTCAACAATGATACTGCCCACACTCTCGTGACATCCTCAACAATGATACTGCCCACACTCCCATCCTCAACAATGATACTGCCAAACACACTCGTGACATCCTCAACAATGATACTGATACTGCCCACACTCTCGTGACATCCTCAACAATGATACTGCCACACACTCGTGCCATCCTCAACAATGATACTGCCCACACTCCTCAATGTGCCCACATCTCCTCAACAATGATACTGCCCACACGTGACATCTCAACAATGTGCCATCCTCAACAATGATACTGCCCACACTCTCGTGACATCCTCAACAATGATACTGCCCACACACTCGTGACATCCTCAACAATGATACTGCCCACACTCTCGTGACATCCTCAACAATGATACTGCCCACACTCTCGTGACATCCTCAACAATGATACTGCCCCACACGACTCCTCAACTCGTGCTCGTGACATCCTCAACAATGATACTGCCCACACACTCGATACTGCCCATCTCGTGCCATCCTCAACAATGATACTGCCCACACTCTCGTGACATCCTCAACAATGATACACGCTCTCGTGACATCCCAACACTCTCGTGACATCCTCAAAATGATACTGCCCACACTCTCGTGCCATCCTCAACTGCCCACACTCCGTGACACTCTCGTGCCATCCTCAACAATGATACTGCCCACGCTCTCGTGACATCCTCAACAATGATACTGCCCACACACTCGTGACATCCTCAACAATGATACTGCCCACACTCTCGTGACATCCTCAACAATCATACTGCCCACACTCTCGTGACATCCTCAACAATCATACTGCCCACACTCTCGTGACATCCTCAACAATGATACTGCCAACACACTCGTGCCATCCTCAACAATGATACTGCCCACACTCTCGTGCCATCTTCAACAATGATACTGCCCACACTCTCGTGACATCCTCAACAATGATACTGCCCACGCTCTCGTGACATCCTCAACAATGATACTGCCCACACTCTCGTGCCATCCTCAACAATGATACTGCCCACACACTCGTGCCATCCTCAACAATGATACTGCCCACACTCTCGTGACATCCTCAACGATACTGTCCTACACTCTCGTGCCATCCTCAACAATTATACTGCCCACACTCTCGTTCCATCCTCTACAATGATACTGCCCCACACACCCGTGTTACCCCGATCAATGATATATCCATGTCAATCTGAATAATGATTCTGTTCCACACGCCATACACTGAATCTGTTCCATATGCCCCTGTTATGCCATACAATGATTCTGTTCCACATGCCCCTGTTATGTCATACAATGATTCTGTTCCACATAACCCTGTTATGCCATACAATGATTCTGTTCCACATGCCCCTGTTATGCCATACAATGATTCTGTTCCACATGCCCCTGTTATGTCATACAATGATTCTGTTCCGCTTGCCCCTGTTATGCCATACAATGATTCTGTTCCACATAACCCTGTTATGCCATACACTGATTCTGTTCCACATGCCCCTGTTATGCCATACCATGATTCTGTTCATCACGCCCCTGTTATGCCATACACTGATTCTGTTCCACACGATCAGGCTATGCCATACAATGATTCTGTTCCACACCCTACACGCCACACTGTTTACCTTCACAAGGATGTAACACAAAATTAGTGATTTCAGTATGTTCGCTGTCCGTTTCAGTAGTTTACACTGCAAGACGAATTTCATACAAACCGTAGTCCCATAGTTCCCGAGTTTGGATCACAGCACCTCAAGTGGTAGAACAGTTTGTAAATATGCAAGTGCAACTGTAGTCGGTTGTATAATGTCCTGAGTCTAGACTGACTGACTGACTGAGTTTGGTTTTACGCCGCTTTTAGCAATATTCCAGCAACATCACGGCGGGGGACACCAGAAATGGGCTTCACACATTGTGCCCATGTGGGGATTCGTCCTGAGTCTAGATGCCAGATCTACAGGGACATCAGGTACATTTACTGACAGGGTTTGGATGCCAGGTCTACGGGGAGATCAGGTGCACTTACTAACCCGGGCTAGATGCCAGGACTACTTGGAGATCAGGTGGACTTACAGACAGGGTCTAGATGACAGATCTACAGGGAGATCAGGTGCACTTACTGACACGGTCTGGATGCCAGATCTACAGGGACTTCAGGTACATTTACTGACAGGGTCTAGATGCCAGATCTACAGGGAGATCAGGTGCACTTATTGACAGGGTCTAGATGACAGTTCTACACGGAGATCAGGTGCACTTACTGACAGGGTCTAGATGCCAGGTGACCTGGGAGATCAGGTATACGTACTGACAGGGTCTAGATGTCAGGTCTACAGGGAGATCAGGTGCAGTTACTGAAAGGGTCTAGATGCTAGATCTACAGGGACATCAGGTACAATTACTGACAGGGTTTGGATGCCAGCTCTACAGGGAGATCAGGTGCACTTGCTGACACGGGATAGATGTCAGGTCTACAGGGAGATCAGGTGCACTTGCTGACACGGGATAGATGCCAGGTCTACTGGGAGATCAGGTGCACTTACTCACAAGGTCTAGATGACAGGTCTACAGGGAGATCAGGTGCACTTGCTGACAGGGTCTAGATGCCAGGTCTACAGGGAGATCAGGTGCACTTACTAACCCGGGCTAGATGTCAGGTCTAGAGGGAGATCAGGTGTACTTACTGACAGGTTCTAGATTCCAGATCTACAGGTAGATCAGGTGCACTTACTGGCAGGGTCAAGATGCCAGGTCTACAAAGAGATTAGGTGCACTTACTGGCAGGGTCTAGATGGTAGGTCTAGAGGGAGATCTTGTGCACTTACTGACCGGGGCTAGATGCCAAGTCTACAGGGAGATCAGGTGCACTTACTGACCAGCGTTAGATGCCAGGTCTACAGGGAGATAGTGTGCACTTACTGACACGGGCTAGATGACAGGTCTACAGGGAGATCAGGTGCACTTACTGACAGGGTCTAGAGGACAGATCTACAGGGAGATCAGGAGCACTTACTGACAAGGTCTAGATGCCAGGTGACCTTGGAGATCAGGTGTACCTACTGACAGGGTCTATATGCCAGGTTACCTGGGAGATCTTGTGCACTTACTGACCGGGGCTAGATGCAAGGTCTACTGGGAGATCAGGTGCACTTAATAACACGGGCTAGATGCCAGGTCTGCGGGGAGATCAGGTGCACTTACTGACAGGGTCTAGATGCTAAGTCTACTGGGAGATCAGGTGCACTTAATAACACGGGCTAGATGCCAGGTCTGCGGGGAGATCAGGTGCACTTACTGACAGGTTCTAGATGCCAGGTCTACTGGGAGATCAGGTGCACTTACTGACTGGGTCTAGATACCAGGTCTACTGGGAGATCAGATGCACTTTCTCAATGGGTCTATATGATAGGTCTACAGAGAGATCAGGTGCACTTAATGGCAGGGTCTAGATACCAGGTCTACTGGGAGATCAGGTGCACTTACAGTCCGTTGGGAGAGTCAGTAAACAGGGACCGATGAATTGCAAATTTGGGTCTATATCATTGTACAAAATTGCCCTACAGGTAGAAATATAAATAGTACAAATTTGACATGTTTATCATTTACATGTTTATAATAATACCCAACAGCTTTCTTATATTTGAAAATTTTCCGGACTCCACCAAAACAGTTGTTTAAGAAACCATCATCATTGAAAACGCAAAAGTTGTTATCTGTCGCGGTGGGGTGAAACCGCAGAAACGGAACAGCCACTATCTCGTCGTGCACGGGATACACATGCCTGATGAAAAATGAAGTTGAATGCTGACGTGAAACAGTTGATGATTAAAGTGTACGATTTTTTCCGTGCTGAAGCCGAAAGGGGCAAACCATTTTATGCCATTAATAAATTCCGTAAGCGGGCAGCAAAAGCTTTAGGAGTATCAGCAAGGGTACTGACAAATGTTCTGGAACACAAACATTGTGAGGGTGATGCGAAGCAGGTAGGGGTCGTGTCAAAATCACACAAATTAAAACATTTGGACAACTTTCAAAAGAACCTTGTAAGGCAGTCTATCAACAAGCTCTATTCTGAAAACAAATACATGTCGCTGAAATTTTTAAAAAGCATTTGAAGCAAGAACACAACCTCAGAGTATCAAAGTACACACTCTGGCGCCTCTTACACTCTTTCGGGTATCGTTATAAGAAAATTTCGGGGGAGAATAGGTCAGTACTCTGTGAACGCCCTGATATCGTTCGCTTGAGAAATAATTTTCTCAGGGTTATAAAGAAGAAGCGCGAGGAAAGATTCGAGCCAGTGTACTTGGACGAGACCTGGGTCAATGCCTTGCACACTGCCAGCAGCCAGTGGGTACCCGATGGGGGTGATAAGGGGTCACGTAGAAAGCTGCCTCTAGGGAAAGGAGAGAGACTAATCATTCTCCATGCTGGTTGCTCCAGCAAAGGCTTTCTCCCAGGCTGCGACTTGGTATTCAGGGCAAAGTCCACAGATAACAGAGACTACCATTCCGAGATGAATGGTGCGGTTTTCCTCTATTGGGTTAAAAACAAGTTGGTACCAGCTCTACCAGAGAAGTCTTTTATCGCAATGGACAATGCCCCATACCACAGCATGCAGGACCCCGACAGTAAAGCCCCGACATTAAACAGTCGAAAAGGTGATATGATATCATGGCTCGACAAATTTCAGATCGCACGGCCTTCAAAGGCAACGAAGCCTCAGCTATATGAGATCATAAAAAACCCACAAAGGTGAACCTTTCTACAAAGTTGACAGTTACATAAAAAGTAAGGGTCACGATATTCTGCGACTTCCACCCTATCACTGTGACCTTAACCCCATTGAAATGATATGGGTATTGTCAAAGGAGATGTTGCCAGATCAAACACAACTTTTAGATTACGTGACGTAGAGGTTTTGGTTAAGGAATCCCTTAACAAAATCACGACTGAAGCTTGTCAAAACTGTGTGAACAAGGTAGCTAACGTCATTGAACAAAGTTCCTGGTCTCGGGATGGCTTACAACAGGCAACTGTGGCACCACTTGTCATCCCTTTAAGTCGTGCCTATGACACTACGACGGACGAGGAACCGACAGGTCTCCCGGAATAGATTTTGAGATGTCCCCCGCCATGACTGGCTGTTCCGTTTCTGCGGTTTCACCCCACCGCGACAGATAACAACTTTTGCGTTTTCAATGATGATGGTTTCTTAAACAACTGTTTTGGTGGAGTCCATAAAATTTTCAAATATAAGAAAGCTGTTGGGTATTAGTAAATGATAAACATGTGTACTATTTATATTTCAGTGGCAATTTTGTACAATGATAAAAATTGCAATTCATCGGTCCGTATCTGACTCAAACGGACTGTAGATGCCAGGTCTCCTGGGAGATCAGGTGCACTTACTAACCCGGGCTAGATGCCAGGTCTACAGGGAGATCAGGTGCACTTACTAACCCGGGCTAGATGCCAGGTCTACAGGGAGATCAGGTGCACTTACTGACAGGGTCTAGATGCCACGTCTACTGGGAGATCAGATGCACTTATTGACAGGATCTACATGACAGGTCTACAGGGAGATCAGGTGGACTTACTGACAGGGTCTAGATTGACCTGGGAGATCAGGTGCTCTTACTGACAGGGTCTAGATGACAGTTCTAAAGGGAGGTCAGTTACACTTACTAATCCGGGCTAGATGACAGTTCTACAGGGAGATCAGGTGCACTTACTGACAGGGTCTAGATGCCAGGTCTACAGGGAGATCAGGTGCACTTATTGACAGGGTCTACATGCCAGGTGACCTGGGAAGTTAGGTGCACTTACTGACAGGGTCTAGATGCCAGGTGACCTGGGAAATCAGGTGCACTTACTGACAGGGTCTAGATGCCAAGTGACCTGGGAAATCAGGTGTACTTACTGACAGGGTATAGATGCCAGGTCTACCGGGAGATCATGTGTAGTTACTGACAGAGTCTAGATGACAGGTCTACAGGGAGATCAGGTGCACTTACTGACAGGGGTTAGGTGCCAGGTCTACAGGGAGATCAGGTGCACTTACTTACAGGGAGATCAGGTGCTCTTACTGACAGGGGTTAGGTGCCAGGTCTACAGGGAGATCAGGTGCACAGGTTCTACTGACAGGACAGGGGTACTGACAGGGGGTGCCAGGTCTACAGGGAGATCAGGTGCACTTACTGACAGGTTCTAGATGACAAATCTACAGGGAGATCAGGTGCACTTACTGACAGGGGTTAGGTGCCAGGACTACCGGGAGATCAGGTGCACATACTGACAGGTTCTAGATGACAGGTCTACCGGGAGATCAGGTGCACTTACTGACAGGTTCTAGATGACAAATCTACAGGGAGATGAGGTGCACTTACTGACAGGGGTTAGGTGCCAGGTCTACAGGGAGATCAGGTGCACTTACTGACAGGGGTTAGATGACAGGTCTACAGGGGATCAGGTGCACTTACTGACAGGTTCTAGATGACAGGTCTACAGGGAGATCAGGTGCACTTACTGACAGGGTCTAGATGTCAGGTCTACAGGGAGATCAGGTGCACTTACTGACAGGGGTTAGATGACAGGTCTACAGGGAGATCAGTTGCACTTACTGACAGGTTCTAGATGACAGGTCTACAGGGAGATCAGGTGCACTTACTGACAGGGGTTAGGTGCCAGGTCTACAGGGAGATCAAGACAAGACAAACAAACAGACAAAACAGACAGGTTGTTCCTAGGTAGTCATGTCACGATACCATGCCTCTTGATGCTATTGCCATTCCAGTTTCAAATTGCAGTACCCTTAGGAATACATTTAAGGAACACATACAACACAAAGTTTATTTCCTGTCGTTAGTCGAATACCAACATTTTATGACCGCATCTATCTATCAGAAGACGAGCAATATACACATTCTGGCATCATTATCAGGCATCTAACATAATGGCTACATGTGCCCTGAGAGAGAGAGAGAGAGAGAGAGAGAGAGAGAGAGAGAGAGACAGAGAGACAGAGAGAGAGAGTGTGTGTGTGTGTGTGAGTGTGTGCGCTCGCGTATGTGCGTATTTTTTGTGCTTGTTGCTTGTTTGCGTGTGCATAATATTAGATGACATCGTATATAACATAACAGTGTATTGTTTATTTGTATCCTGCATTCACGGAAAATACTTTCATTGTCAGTATGTCGACGATGATGATAAAGATGTCCGCTATTCGAACAAGGCTGTAGCAGTGATTGTTCCCTATACTAGAGAATCAGAATAGCATTTTCGTTCCCGCAATAATCCTTATCAAAACAATCGATTACACAATTACACAAATATATGAGAATGAGAATACATTATTGTTTTTGAAAACGAGTGTCCATGAAAACAGCACTGTATACTACACTGGTATATACGACTGGATGACTGATAAAGGAACAGCCGATGTTGGATATTCCGAAATAGCAGATGATAAATTATATACTTCAATAAGTACGGGAGAATTAGCTGCACCT
Organism: Haliotis rubra; assembly: GCF_003918875.1. Classification (NCBI taxonomy): domain Eukaryota; kingdom Metazoa; phylum Mollusca; class Gastropoda; order Lepetellida; family Haliotidae; genus Haliotis; species Haliotis rubra. The sequence continues at coordinate 932,426 of NW_025767066.1, read as the reverse complement.
TCCTCGGTTTGACTTGTGCGCCACAAGCTGGTGAATGTAATATCCATCTGTAATTTTACCATTGATTATGAAATGACCAAATAATGACTCCCTAATCACCACCAATAAACAGCTGACATTTCTCTTACGCATAAAGGCCCCCAAACCATTGTGGTATACTAGGAAAACAGTGTTTAGCCATAGTACTTGTCTGTCTCACAGTCCCTGAACCACATTATTTTCCCCACTGCCAAGCCCTAGCTGCAGTGCTAAAGCCCTAAATAAAGCAAGTCTAGATTTCCTCAGGTTCTGAATCTCTGGTCTCCCTAGGGCTCCTTTTCAATATAAATGGGCTTGTTTGTTACTATCAAAATTACAATATATTCAGAGACTAAGCCTTAGTCTACCATAGTACGTATACTTCCACGACCTTACTCAAATGCTCACAAGTGACTTAATAAACCAGATAATTGCAAACAGAAGCTGACACAAGTCATGCCGAGACCGTCTGCTGAATGACCAATCACCAGTCTGCTGGACCTGTCGGGCTAACCGAGGACAGCAGCTGGCCGATCACATTTGACCTTCCAACAGCACACCATATGGTAGCATCGTATGCCGCTATTTTCAAACTATAGCTCCTTTTGTATTGTCAGTCTTGAGAGCGCATGATTTGATAACATGGAATCTAAAATTGGAGAGAGTTACCTGACATGCAATGTTGATAGGTAGCGCGAAACGTGTTCCGGACAGTCTGAAGATGCTTCACCAAGCTGGTTTCTCGAGGGCCCTCTATTGCAGCAAATATCGCTGCTCCGATGATGAGGAACAGGACATAGAATACACACAAGCCAATCACTCGCACGTTACTACGTCTCAGGTCGGTGAACATGTCGCTTTCAGTGTGACGAATCCGTTCCCCCTCAGCAACAACGTTTGCAACACGAGCAGACGACGCTAGCGGGATTGGCGTAATGTTCCTGCAAGGAAACTGGGTGCTGTATTGATCGCGAAAGGCAGTCCTTGACGCAGCTACGTCCAGTTATCAGGATTCCTTCAAGGACAAGCTTTGGGAAATCCCACCTAAAGTTTTACAACTGTTAACGTAATATTGGCGGTGTTATGCAGCAATGTATATCGTAAGATCACCAACTGTGCATGTAGGCAGTATAGTGTTGACCTGGTGATGCTGATAGTATAGTGTTGATCTGGTGATGCTGGCAGTATCGTTATGATCTGGTGATGCTGGCAGTATAGTGTTATGCAGGTTACACTGGGAATATAGTGTTGATCTGGTGATGCTGATAGTATAGCGCTGACCTGGTGATACTGGTAGTATAGTGTTCATCTGGTGATGCTGGCAGTATAGTGTGGGGCAGGTTACACTGGTAGTATAGTGCTGACCTGGTGATACTGGCAGTTTAGTGTTGATCTGGTGATGCTGGCAGTATAGTGTTCATCTGGTGATGCTGGCAGTATAGTGTTGATCTGGTGATGCTGGCAGTATAGTGTTGGGCAGGTCATACTCGCAGTATAGTGTTGGGCAGGTTATACTGGCAGTATAGTGTTGATCTGGTGATGCTGGCAGTATAGTGTTGGGCAGGTCATACTCGCAGTATAGTGTTGGGCAGGTTATACTGGCAGTATAGTGTTGATCTGGTGATTCTGGCAGTATAGTGTTGATCTGGTGATGCTGGTAGTAAAGTGTTGATCTGGTGATGCTGGTAGTATAGTGTTGATCTGGTGATGCTGGCAGTATAGTGTTGATGTGGTGATGCTGGCAGTATAGTGTTGATCTGGTGATGCTGGCAGTATAGTGTGGGGCAGGTTATACTGGCAGTATAGTGTTGATCTAGTGATGCTGGCGGTATAGTGTTGATCTGGTGATGCTGGTAGTATAGTGTTGATCTGGTGATGCTGGTAGTATAGTGTTGATCTGGTGATGCTGGCAGTATAGTGTTGATCTGGTATAGTGTGGGGCAGGTTATACTGGCAGTATAGTGTTGATCTGGTGATGCTGGCAGTATAGTGTTGATCTGGTGATGCTGGTAGTATAGTGTGGGGTAGGTTATACTGGCAGTATAGTGTTGATCTGGTGATGCTGGCAGTATAGTGTTGATCTGGTGATGCTGGCAGTATAGTGTTGATCTGGTGATGCTGGCAGTATAGTGTCCATCTGGTGATGATGGCAGTATAGTGTGGGGCAGGTTATACTGGCAGTATAGTGTTGATCTGGTGATGCTGGCAGTATAGTGTTGATCTGGTGATGCTGGCAGTATAGTGTGGGGCAGGTTATACTGGCAGTATAGTGTGGGGCAGCTTATACTGGCAGTATAGTGTTGATCTGATGATGCTGGCAGTATAGTGTTGATGTGGTGATGCTGGCAGTACAGTGTTGATCTGGTGATGCTGGGAATATAGTGTTGATCTGGTGATGCTGGCAGTATAGTGTTGATCTGGTGATGCTGGCAGTATAGTGTTGATCTGGTGATGCTGGCAGTATAGTGTTGATCTGATGATGCTGGCAGTATAGTGTCCATCTGGTGATGCTGGCAGTATAGTGTTGGGCAGGTTATACTGGCAGTATAGTGTTGATCTGGTGATGCTGGCAGTATAGTGTTGATCTGGTGATGTTGGCAGTATAGTGTTGATCTGGAGATGCTGGCAGTACAGTGTTGATCTGGTGATACTGGCAGTATAGTGTTGGACAGGTGATACTGGCAGTATAGTGTTGATCTGGTGATGCTGGGAGTATAGTGCTGACCTGGTGATGCTGGCAGTATAGTGTTGGGCAGGTTATACTGGTAGTATAGTGCTGACCTGGTGATGCTGGCAGTATAGTGTTGATCTGGTGATGCTGGCAGTATAGTGTTGATCTGGTGATGCTGGCAGTATAGTGTTGGGCAGGTTATACTGGTAGTATAGTGCTGACCTGGTGATGCTGATAGTATAGCGCTGACCTGGTGATACTGGTAGTATAGTGTTCATCTGGTGATGCTGGCAGTATAGTGTTGATCTGGTGATGCTGGCAGTATAGTGTTGGGCAGGTCATACTCGCAGTATAGTGTTGGGCAGGTTATACTGGCAGTATAGTGTTGATCTGGTGATGCTGGCAGTATAGTGTTGGGCAGGTCATACTCGCAGTATAGTGTTGGGCAGGTTATACTGGCAGTATAGTGTTGATCTGGTGATTCTGGCAGTATAGTGTTGATCTGGTGATGCTGGTAGTATAGTGTTGATCTGGTGATGCTGGTAGTATAGTGTTGATCTGGTGATGCTGGCAGTATAGTGTTGATGTGGTGATGCTGGCAGTATAGTGTTGATCTGGTGATGCTGGCAGTATAGTGTGGGGCAGGTTATACTGGCAGTATAGTGTTGATCTAGTGATGCAGGCAGTATAGTGTTGATCTGGTGATGCTGGTAGTATAGTGTGGGGTAGGTTATACTGTCAGTATAGTGTTGATCTGGTGATGCTGGCAGTATAGTGTTGATCTGGTGATGCTGGCAGTATAGTGTTGATCTGGTGATGCTGGCAGTATAGTGTCCATCTGGTGATGATGGCAGTATAGTGTGGGGCAGGTTATACTGGCAGTATAGTGTTGATCTGGTGATGCTGGCAGTATAGTGTTGATCTGGTGATGCTGGCAGTATAGTGTGGGGCAGGTTATACTGGCAGTATAGTGTGGGGCAGGTTATACTGGCAGTATAGTGTTGATCTGATGATGCTGGCAGTATAGTGTTGATGTGGTGATGCTGGCAGTACAGTGTTGATCTGGTGATGCTGGGAATATAGTGTTGATCTGGTGATGCTGGCAGTATAGTGTTGATCTGGTGATGCTGGCAGTATAGTGTTGATCTGGTGATGCTGGCAGTATAGTGTTGATCTGATGATGCTGGCAGTATAGTGTCCATCTGGTGATGCTGGCAGTATAGTGTTGGGCAGGTTATACTGGCAGCATAGTGTTGATCTGATGATGCTGGCAGTATAGTGTTGATCTGGTGATGCTGGTAGTATAATGTTGATCTGATGATGCTGGCAGTATAGTGTTGATCTGGTGATGCTGGCAGTACAGTGTTGATCTGGTGATGCTGGCAATATAGTGTTGATCTGGTGATAATGCCAATATAGTGTTCATCTGGTGATGCTGGCAGTATCGTGTCCATCTGGTGATGCTGGCAGTATAGTGTTGATCTGGTGATACTGGCAATATAGTGTTCATCTGGTGATGCTGGCAGTATAGTGTTGATCTGGTGATACTGGCAGTATAGTGTTGGACAGGTGATACTGGCAGTATAGTGTTCATCTGGTGATACTGGCAGTATAGCGTTGATCTGGTGATGCTGGCATTATCGTGTTGGGCAGGTTATACTGGCAGTATAGTGTTGATCTGGTGATGCTGGCAGTATAGTGTTGATCTGGTGATGTTGGCAGTATAGTGTTGATCTGGAGATGCTGGCAGTACAGTGTTGATCTGGTGATACTGGCAGTATAGTGTTGGACAGGTGATACTGGCAGTATAGTGTTGATCTGGTGATGCTGGGAGTATAGTGCTGACCTGGTGATGCTGGCAGTATAGTGTTGGGCAGGTTATACTGGTAGTATAGTGCTGACCTGGTGATGCTGGCAGTATAGTGTTGATCTGGTGATGCTTGCAGTATAGTGTTCATCTGGTGATGCTGGCAGTATAGTGTTGATCTGGTGATGCTGGCAGTATAGTGTTCATCTGGTGATGCTGGCAGTATAGTGTTCATCTGGTGATGCTGGCAGTAAAATGTTGATCTGGTGATGCTGGCAGTATAGTGTTGATCTGGTGATGCTGGCAGTATAGTGTTGATCTGGTGATGCTGGCAGTATAGTGTTCACCTGGTGATGCTGGCATTATAGTGTTGATCTGGTGATGCTGATAGTATAATGTTGATCTGGTGATGCTGGTAGTATAATGTTGATCTGGTGATGCTGGCGGTACAGTGTTGACCTGGTGATGCTGGCAGTATAGTGTTCATCTGGTGATGCTTGTAGTACAATGTTGATCTGGTGATGCTGGCAGTATAGTGTTGACCTGGTGATGCTGGCAGTATAGTGTTGATCTGGTGATGCTGGCAGTATAATGTTGATCTGGTGATTCTGGTAGTATACTGTTGATCTGTTGATGCTGGCAGTATAGTGTTGATCTGGTGATGCTGGCAGTATAGTGTTGATCTGGTGATGCTGGCGGTATAGTGTTGATCTGGTGATGCTGGCGGTACAGTGTTGACCTGGTGATGCTGGCAGTATAGTGTTCATCTGGTGATGCTTGTAGTACAATGTTGATCTGGTGATGCTGGCAGTATAGTGTTGACCTGGTGATACTGACAGTATAGTGTTGATCTGGAGATACTGGCAGTATAGTGTTGATCTGGTGATGCCTGTAGTATAATGTTGATCTGGTGATGCTTTTAGTATAGTGTTGATCTGGTGATGCTGGCAGTATAGTGTCCATCTGGTGATGCTGGCAGTATAGTATTGATCTGGTGATGCTGGCAGTATAGTGTTGATCTGCTGATGCTCGCATTATAGTGTTCATCTGGTGATGCTGGCAGTATAATGTTGATCTGGTGATGCTGGCAGTATAGTGTTGATCTGGGGATACTGGCAGTATAGTGTTGATCTGGTGATGCTGGCAGTATAGTGTTCATCTGGTGATGCTGGCAGTATAGTGTTGATCTGGTGATGCTGGTAGTATAATGTTGATCTAGTGATGCTGGCAGTATAGTGTTGATCTGGTGATACTGACAGTATAGTGTTGATCTGGAGATACTGGCAGTATAGTGTTGATCTGGTGATGCCTGTAGTATAATGTTGATCTGGTGATGCTTTTAGTATAGTGTTGATCTGGTGATGCTGGCAGTATAGTGTCCATCTGGTGATGCTGGCAGTATAGTATTGATCTGGTGATGCTGGCAGTATAGTGTTGATCTGCTGATGCTCGCATTATAGTGTTCATCTGGTGATGCTGGCAGTATAATGTTGATCTGGTGATGCTGGCAGTATAGTGTTGATCTGGTGATGCTGGCAGTATAGTGTTCATCTGGTGATGCTGGTGATGATCTGTGATGCTGGTAGTATAATGTTGATCTGGTGATGCTGGCAGTATAGTGTTGATCTGGTGATGCTGGCAGTATAGTGTTGATCTGGAGATGCTGGCAGTATAGTGTTGATCTGGTGATGCTGGCAGTATAGTGTTGATCTGGTGATGCTGGCAGTATAGTGTTGATCTGGTGATGCTGGCAGTATAGTGTCCATCTGGTGATGCTGGCAGTATAGTATTGATCTGGTGATGCTGGCAGTATAGTGTTGATCTGCTGATGCTCGCATTATAGTGTTCATCTGGTGATGCTGGCAGTATAATGTTGATCTGGTGATGCTGGCAGTATAGTGTTGATCTGGTGATGCTGGCAGTATAGTGTTGATCTGGTGATGCTGGCAGTATAATGTTGATCTGGTGATGCTGGCAGTATAGTGTTCATCTGGTGATGCTGGCAGTATAGTGTCCATCAGGTGATGCTGGCTGTATAGTGTTGATCTGGTGATGCTGGCAGTATAGTGTTCATCTGGTGATGCTGGCAGTATAGTGTTCATCTGGTGATGCTGGTAGTATAATGTTGATCTGATGATGCTGGCAGTATAGTGTTGATCTGGTGATGCTGGCAGTATAATGTTGATCTGGTGATTCTGGTAGTATACTGTTGATCTGTTGATGCTGGCAGTATAGTGTTGATCTGGTGATGCTGGCAGTATAGTGTTGATCTGGTGATGCTGGCGGTACAGTGTTGACCTGGTGATGCTGGCAGTATAGTGTTCATCTGGTGATGCTTGTAGTACAATGTTGATCTGGTGATGCTGGCAGTATAGTGTTGACCTGGTGATGCTGGCAGTATAGTGTTGATCTGGGGATACTGGCAGTATAGTGTTGATCTGGTGATGCTGGCAGTATAGTGTTCATCTGGTGATGCTGATAGTATAATGTTGATCTGGTGATGCTGGTAGTATAATGTTGATCTGTTGATGCTGGTAGTATAGTGTTGATCTGGTGATGCTGGCAGTATAATGTTGATCTGGTGATTCTGGTAGTATACTGTTGATCTGTTGATGCTGGCAGTATAGTGTTGATCTGGTGATGCTGGCAGTATAGTGTTGATCTGGTGATGCTGGCGGTACAGTGTTGACCTGGTGATGCTGGCAGTATAGTGTTCATCTGGTGATGCTTGTAGTACAATGTTGATCTGGTGATGCTGGCAGTATAGTGTTGACCTGGTGATGCTGGCAGTATAGTGTTGATCTGGGGATACTGGCAGTATAGTGTTGATCTGGTGATGCTGGCAGTATAGTGTTCATCTGGTGATGCTGGCAGTATAGTGTTGATCTGGTGATGCTGGTAGTATAATGTTGATCTAGTGATGCTGGCAGTATAGTGTTGATCTGGTGATGCTGGCAGTATAGTGTTGATCTGGTGATACTGGCAGTATAGTGTTGATTGATCTGGAGATACTGTTGATCTGGTGATGCAGTATAGTGTTGATCTGGTGATGCTGGCAGTATAATGTTGATCTGGTGTATGTATTGATCTGTGAGTATAGTATGTGTTGATCTGGTGATGCTGGCAGTATAGTGTTCATCTGGTGATGCTGGCAGTATAGTGTTGATCTGGTGATGCTGGCAGTATAGTGTTGATCTGCTGATGCTCGCATTATAGTGTTGATCTGGTGATGCTGGCAGTATAGTGTTCATCTGGTGATGCTGGCAGTATAGTGTTCATCTGGTGATGCTGGCAGTATAGTGTTGATCTGGTGATGCTGGCAGTATAGTGTTCATCTGGTGATGCTGGCAGTATAGTGTTCATCTGGTGATGCTGGCAGTATAGTGTTCATCTGGGTGATGGCAGTATAGTGTTGATCTGGTGATGCTGGCAGTATAGTGTTGATCTGGTGATGCTGGCAGTATAGTGTTGATCTGGTGATGCTGGTAGTATAATGTTGATCTGTTGATGCTGGTAGTATAGTGTTGATGTGGTGATGCTGGCAGTATAATGTTGATCTGGTGATGCTGGCAGTACAGTGTTGATCTGGTGATGCTGGCGGTATAGTGTGGGGCAGGTTATACTGGCAGCATAGTGTTGACCTGGTGATGCTGGCAGTATAGTGTTGATCTGGTTATGCAGTGTTGATGTGGTGATGCTGGCAGTATAATGTTGATCTGGTGATACTGGCAGTCTAGTGTTGATCTGGTGATGCTGGCAGTATAGTGTTCATCTGGTGATGCTGGTAGTATAATGTTGATCTGGTGATGCTGGGAGTATAGTGTTGATCTGGTGATGCTGGCAGTACAGTGTTGATCTGGTGATGCTGGCAGTATAGTGTTGGGCAGGTTATACTGTCAGTATAGTGTTGGGCAGGTTATACTGTCAGTATAGTGTTGGGCAGATGATACCGGAAGTATAGTGTTGGGCAGGTTATACTGTCACTATAGTGTTGTGCAGGTTATACTGTCAGTATAGTGTTGGGCAGATGATACTGTCAGTATAGTGTTGGACAGGTTATACTGTTAGTATAGTGTTGATCTGGTGATGCTGGCAGTATAGTTTTGGTCAGGTTATGCAGGTTATACTGTCAATAGTGTTGACCTGGTGATGCCGGGAGTATAGTGTTGGGCAGGTTATACTGTCACTATAGTGTTGGGCAGGTGATACCGGGAGTATAGTGTTGGGCAGGTTATACTGTCACTATAGTGTTGGGCAGATGATACCGGGAGTATAGTGTTGGGCAGGTTATACTGTCACTATAGTGTTGGGCAGATGATACCAGGAGTATAGTGTTGGGCAGGTTATACTGTCAGTAAAGTGTTGGGCAGATGATACCGGGAGTATAGTGTTGGACAGGTTATACTGTCACTATAGTGTTGGGCAGATGATACCGGGAGTATAGTGTTGGGCAGGTTATACTGTCAGTATAGTGTTGGGCAGATGATACCGGGAGTATAGTGTTGGGCAGGTTATACTGTCACTATAGTGTTGGGCAGATGATACCAGGAGTATAGTGTTGGGCAGGTTATACTGTCAGTAAAGTGTTGGGCAGATGATACCGGGAGTATAGTGTTGGGCAGGTTATACTGTCACTATAGTGTTGGGCAGATGATACCGGGAGTATAGTGTTGGGCGGGTTATACTCTCAGTATAGTGTTGGGCAGATGATACCTGGAGTATAGTGTTGGACAGGTAATACTGTCAGTATAGTGTTGGGCAGATGATACCGGGAGTATAGTGTTGGACAGGTTATACTGTCACTATAGTGTTGGGCAGATGATACCGGGAGTATAGTGTTGGACAGGTTATACTGTCAATATAGTGTTGGGCAGATGATACCGGGAGTATAGTGTTGGGCAGGTTATACTGTCACTATAGTGTTGGGCAGATGATACCGGGAGTATATTATCCGTTTTTTCGTAGTTGGTCGGAATTATTTTCTTAGTATGTCTCCACCATAGGGTTTTTAGATTTAAGTTTACAAACAAACTCACTGCGCGTCTCTCTTTAAACTCAATTATCGGACGTGTTTAGCCTCTTTCTCGTCTATTTGAAGTATATGCAGTACACAATACCAGCTATACCTAGTTTCGGGAAACTTCATACGCTTATAAATGAAGGTTAGCGGTGGTATATTTTTTTGCTTTTACATAATAACAGAATAACCCTTGAGGAACAAGTGACTACGGGAAATACGAATTGCCTTCATTGTTTCGATTCTATAGGGGGCGTCAGTGCATGGTGTCACCAGTATTCAGAAGCTAGGTCATCAATAATAGCCTCGTCTCGCTGGTTGTCAAATTGTAGAGTGTCTGTTGATGCTGATTCAAGCCTGATTCCAGTACTTGTGAGGAACGTAGTCCTGGACTTAGAGGTGCAATTTCGACCGAAAGAAGGAACATCTGATGCAACATCAAGTACTGGCTCGAAATTAGACTACGGATTTTGCGTGTAAATGCATTTACCCGAGTATTGTCAAAAACAAAAATCTCCACTTCTGTTCCTCATGTTTCTCTATCCGATGTCTCTGCCACTGTTCAATGGTATGACACTCATAGCTCTAGGGTGGCCAATGTTCGTATGGCAGTTTTACACAGATAATCCAGAGAAGGTTGAGTTCTCTTCCAGCCTCGCCTTGTCAACAGGTGTATATACATTGTACCGGCTCCTGATATAGATCATTCAGTTTGAACATAATCAGCATCTACATTTTCATCATATCAGGCATGTGATTCCTCACCATCAGCAAAAATGAAAATGGACTGATCATTTTCTTGCCTCTTCTCACCAGTCTAGAAAAATGATTCATCAGTTTCAAGGAATAGGAGGTCGACAAAACATATCTGCTCTTCTTTGTTGGTGACTGAGCATCTGGACTGGGTGTATTTTCAGCAGCCGGTGATGTATTGCATGGTTCCTATCTGACCTGTGTGGCTCCAATACCGGCGTCAGTGGCCTTGTCAACTGTATCTGAAGCATTTCAATCTAGCGCAGTTAACTGAACATTTCTTCCTACGTGTTTCAATAAAGTCTCTTTGATATTTATATTGTACAGTCCTCCGCCGTCAGAGGTTTTTCTCCAAGTGGTGCTTCTTGGCATTAACAATTTTTTTTCTATCAACTAACAACCATGTACGATTTCTGAAATATGAAAATATGTTCAAGCCATGCAAAGACTAGGTATACTCATGCTCATAATTGTTGTCACCCCCCTTTCATTACTAAGTGTTTGTGTTTAACGGCTTTTCAATTTTCATTTGTCAATCCTTTCATTTTGTTTAATGGCTTTACTGAAATAATTATGTTACTAACACTAAATAATTATTAAAAGAACTTTGTATGGCAACGATTTTAGTAAAAGACCTCCCAAAGACAAAACTCCCCTCAAAACTACTAACTTTTACACGTGAGACTGACTTGTGAATAAGCTAGCTTTATTCAATACCAAATTTGTTGCAGATTTGAATATTGAGGATAAATGTCTCAGAACATTCAGTTGTCAGGAAAATGATAGTCAATAGCGAGTAGATCCCCCCACGTGCTTCAATACCGAAGGTAATCCGTCGCCTCATGCTATCAACAAGATTGTTTACAATGCCTCGTCATGAAGCGTTCCAGATTCGAACCAAGGCTTTGCCTAAGTCACTCAAATTTCTAGGAGGGACTGCCAACTCCTGTCCAGATGGTCCCAAATGTGCCCAATTGGGTTCATGTCTTGACTTTTCGCGGGCCAGTGCAATCTGTTAACACCCTCCCTTTCCAGAAAAGCGCCAATGGTCCTGGCACAATGTGGAACAGCATTGTCATCTTGCAGTAGGAAGTTGTTGCCGAATACTTGTCGTGCATGTGGAATCAACTGGTTTCTAAAATGTCTCTGTACGTCGCTTGATTGGCGTTTCCATGAACAACGTCAAGTTATGTTTCTCCATTGTAATGAATCCCACCCCATACCAAAAGAGGGTTTTCTATAACCCAGCTTCTCCAGCTAATCGTCGAACTAGAATTCTTCCATCTACCCTGTGTAGAAGAAATCTGTATTCATCAGAAAAAATGACATGACGCCACTGTTGTAACGTTATGTTACGATGAGGCTGGGCCCATTCAAGTCGACGTTGCTTATGCAGAGCTGTTAGAGGTGGTCGACGGACAGGTCTTCTTGCTTTGTATCCCATCTCCAGTAGCCTACGGTTGACTGTTTGCCTGCTAAGCCTAAAGAACATCCCATCTTTCTCTTCACGCCATGGCAGATAAACGTCGATGTCGACGTACAAGGCGGAAGAGACCCCGTCCCGAGTGGCGCTAAAAATGTTGAATTACATATATTGTACGTGAGTGATTATTAAATATGAGCTTGGAAATCTGAGAGCACAACCCTGTGAGGAAAATTAATGGGTGTCTACCTTTGATTGTGACGATATTTTATTTTGATATTTAAAATATTTTTCGAACCGAAGCGAGGGAAGTACGTTGCCAACCTTTGCTCGCTTCGCTCGCTTACAGGAAGACTGGTTATTTTTTCTTTGTTGCGCAACCCTATTTGCGCTACAGTTTGCCTGTGCACCAACATAGATACCCCTGAAGATCCCAGTTATAAGTGGTCTTCAGTAACCCATGCTTGACGTAAGAGTCGACTAATGAGATCGCGTGGTCAGGCTTGCTGACTTGGTTGACACATGTCATCGTATTCCAATTGCGTAGTTCGATACTCATGATGTTGAGCACTGGATTGTCTGGTCCAGACACGATTATTTACAGACCGCCACCATGTAGCTAGAATATTGTTGACTGTGGCGTTAACCACCAACCCACGAACATGGATATGTGAACTGCATGATGGACATGTCAGACCACATGGTGACCTGGTGTCCTGACCTATCCCCAATACAGCAATGTTCTTCAGTGGAGAATGTTATGTATCTGACCAAGGAACCGCCAACGTAGTCCAGCTTGGGGTACATTTAGGTGTTCAGTCATTCACTATCATTTCTAAAGTTTCCTGTTTTGTGTCTATAGTGTACATATCAACGTCATTCATACACAATCGTTCATTGTTCCGTCTTCTGTTAACTTATGTAATCATTTGCCCGCATCAAATACATACTCCAGCACTCTTAGCTCTTTCAGATCCATGTTTACTGCGGCTGGAGGAAGTACTAAACACTGTGTACAACATTATTAACTCAAGCAGTCGGTTTAATAATGATGGCTTTTTGACAGTGGGTGTAATGCACATTCCTGTCTCCTTGTTGTCCGTGTGAAAACCTTTATTACTGCTGAATATGAATGTCCATTTTTCCCAGTGCTACCTTTGGCTGTCGTGAGGCAGAAGTCATTAGCGTTAGGAGCACCACTACATTTAGCCGGGGTGTCCCCACAACAGTACCGCCGTCCCTTTCAAAAAGGGTCTATAAGGGTCTATTAAACATGGAATAAGAGTTACAGCTTGGCACAAAGTCTAGAATAGATTCTGGCGCCAACATTTTGATACCGTCACGTCACGTGAGGCACCACTGTTTTTGGTCTGGGAGTGGCAGCCATTGTTATATTTTACTGCAGCTTCAATCACTAGTGGTCCCTTAACTTGAATGAGACCATATGAAACTCAGTTCCTTTAATTAACTAACAAAGTATTCAGGAGAAGTCACGGTCTGAATTGAATCCAGGAATTAACGTGACTGATTATAGAAACCTATGGGTACCACTAGGTATGTTGTCCATGATGCTGATGTGCCGTGTACAACCAACACTGTAAGTATACAGTTTCAAAGCTTGAGGCTGTTCCAGCCAACTTATCGAAGATGAGGATTTATGTAATGTGAGTATCTTTCACATTCAACATGCACCATATAATTTGGTGTATTAACGCCAACAATAGGGAACTTCTTACATGTTAATAAATGTATTTTTTCAATCGGTTCAAAAGTCTGAAAATCCAATGTTTCAGCCTACGCAACACAGTAGTAGAAAGAACACAAAAATACGCCACGCTTGAAGCAAATCGAAAGAGAGACAGATGTCAGAATAGCCAAACAAGGAGCTAACCACACCGACATTGCCAGAACCTTCAGTTGCACCAGAGCAAGTGTCATCAGACTGATGCAACAACTAAGACAAACAGGCAATACGTAAGACATACCTAAGAGTGGTCGACCACGTGTGATGATCGGTGATGATCGCCACACCCGGACAATTCATCTGAGAAATCGTTTTGTAACGGCGACGTCAGCGGCATCGACGGCACTAGGACACCATATCAGTCGACATTTATTATCTGCACGGGGGTTCATTCATGACGTGGGGACTGACTGGAAGCAGGACATTCTCTGCGCGGAGGTGCATACGTGACGTGGGGACTCATTGGAAGCAGGACATTCTCTGCACGGAGGTTTATTCATGACGTGGGGAGTGACTGGAAGCAGGACATTCTCTGCACGGAGGTTCATACGTGACGTGCGGACTGATAGGAAGCAGGACATTCTCTGCACGGAGGTTCATACATGACGTGGGGACTGATTAGAAGCAGGACATTCTCTGCACGGAGGTTCATACATGACGTGCGGACTGATAGGAAGCAGGACATTCTCTGCACGGAGGTTCATACGTGACGGGAGGACTGAAGCAGGACATTCTCTGCACAGGTTCTGACTGCACGAAGAGGACATTCTTGCACGGAGGTTCATATGACGTGGGGACTGACTGGAAGCAGGACATTCTCTGCACGGAGGAGGTTCATACGTGACGTGCGGACTAGCAGGACATTCTCTGCACGGAGGTTCATTCTCTGACTGGACTGATAGGGAGCAGGACATTCTCTGCACGGAGGTTCATACGTGACGTGCGGACTGATAGGAAGCAGGACATTCTCTGCACGGAGGTTCATACATGACTAGGGGTGACTGGAAGCAGGACATTCTCTGCACGGATTGACGTGAGGGACTGACTGGAAGCAGAACATTCTCTGCACGGAGGAACGTGCAGGCAGGACATTCTCTGCACGGAGGTTCATACATGACGGTAGAAGCAGGACATTCTCTGCACGGAGGTTCATACATGACGTGGGACTGATGGAAGCAGGACATTCTCTGCACGGAGGTTCATACATGACGTGGGGACTGACTGGAAGCAGGACATTCTCTGCACGGAGGTTCATACATGACGTGGGGACTGACTGGAAGCAGGACATTCTCTGCACGGAGGTTCATTCATGAGGTGGGGACTGACTGGCAGCAGGACATTCTCTGCACGGAGGTTCATACATGAACAAGAATGATATTCAGAATAAGTTAATAGTCCTATAACGTGTACGTATTCCTATGAAAATTACATGTCTGTGTTAGTCGTATCTTCTAACTATCAGTATTGATAAAGGTCGGACTGTACTCTGTGGCTACCGCTGCACTTCACATTTACTCCATATTGAAGATTTCTCATATCACAATGACCCATGAGAAAAACAAAAACAAAAACAAACTATAACACTGGTCTATTTGAAAACGAATATCATTTTCTGTTATTGTGTAAATTTGTAAAACCATACAATTTCAAAACATCTTACAATCTTAGGCATAAATACATTCGTGGAAAATGCTAAATCCATCCCATATCAATTAAAGGTCACATGCAACCAAAAAATCAAACATAATTAAAACACAATTATCACTTATTCATGACATATAATATACATTGCTGGTTATGAAAAAACATATAAACAAAATTATAAGCGTACAATCGCAAATCAAAAGTGCAAAATTGTGTACTTCGGTTTACTTCCCAAGAAACGAAGCAGCCGGGATACCGAACCCAGTCAGAGCGGGTGGGTGTGCACTCAAGTGTAACGGCTGGTTCATTTGCAGACGCCCTCACGGCTAGTTGTGTGTGTATATATAGAGATGTTGGGTTTTGTAAATACATGCTCATTTTTTGTGTATAACATTTTGCAATCAACAGACATTATAACATGTCATGTGTTCAACTATCACACCTGCCTGTCTGTGTAATTACATAATGTGACAGAGACCGAACTCGGGCCATAAATCAATGCATTTTGTTTATGGTGTATAGCCTGATTGGTGTTAAGTTCAAATTGCATGTGGTCAGTGATAGCAGCTGTGTATTGAATACTGTCATTAGCAGACAGGCAGGCAGACACACAGGTGTCAATAAAACAAGACATTGAGTTTTGTCTGTGACAACGACATATCTATATCACAGTTAGAAATTCTGTCAACGCTAAATAATGACATTGCTTTTAAGTATCGAACTGAGAAAGTGTCTCGGTAAGAAGAACGTATGGTGAAATAGACAAATGAAATTATATAAACAGTTAATTTATTGTCATAACATATAAAAAAGCTCGCGCCTGTGAGATATCAACAAAACATTAGAAAAATAGCTCACACCAAAGCCTTCACCGAGTATTCACCCGACAACCCGCTTCCAAGCTGCGCGAACCTATTTACTTGCGCACGTGCTATGAGCGCAGCCCAGCTGTTGAAACCCGTTTTCCCCAGAAAAGTCTGGGGAAAATTAGTGAAACGTTTGAACTCCGATTTCGCGCGGTTTTTTTCATCGCGTTATTTTTCAACTTTATAAGTTGAATTTGCATTTTTTGCCGATTTGTTTCGGTCAGTCCATACCGAAAGGTATCAGAATCTGCAAAGTTGTGTTTTACGTTGCATGTGACCTTTAAGTTAAACGTATATGCCACGGTGAAAGCATGAAAAACCTTTCAATGTTTATATTCCAATCATGGCGTCGGGGCTGCTAGGAATGGAAAAATCCACTGGTATATGAATTGTATCCATCACATCGGAGCATAATGATTAATAATATAAGTGTAACAGAAAACCCTCCTCCAAGATATATGACAAAAGAGATGATTTCAACTTTTTGATAGTCATCTTTCCAACATGTTCAGCAATATTCCATCATCTCCAGCCTTTGGTGTTTACAGTTTTGATGTACAATCGGACATGCTATGCTCTTTTTATCAAGATTTCAATGAATGTCATACGACTCAGAAGTTGTTTGATCAAGGTTACAACATTCAAGTCCTCGGTAATGTTTTCAGAAAGTGTTATAATAGCCATATTTCCCATGCAGTTCGAAATCTTGACTTATACCATACGTTCCCGATCTTCATTTTTAATGAACAATTGACTATCCTTTGTATGAGTTTATGACGGGTGATATCGGTGGGGAAGACCACTTGGTATCAGTATTTCACTATGTGATGGTGATTTATAAACACATGATCATGGTCGGAATTGTAGAACTGAGTGTGATTATAGCAGAGATTTCTTATGGTTGTGGAAAGGATTTGGGACTTTTATTTACCTAAGTTACAATGGGTCACTGGCGTAATAAATGAAGAATATCGATATTTGAACCACATGTTTCATGAGTCCCAAAAGACGAGAATATTTCAAACTATTAAACAGAACATGAAATCCATATTATTTGCAACATTGGCCTATTTCAAACACTTTTCTGGTTCATTTCGCGAAAACGCACATCCTCTGCTTTCATTCGGGAGGTATCGGCCTGTTTCGACGTTGCCCCATGTCCGCTCCTTTGTTCCGCTTGTAACTCCGAGATATGTGAATTGGTGTATTGAAATCTGAATGCATTGACAACATAGTTCGTTGACACACAGTGAAAGATGTTTATAGTTCGGATCTGTAAATCCGTCGGAGACGTAACAGCACATTTTCAAAATATACTTATAGGTTCTCGGTTCGCGGTTTCTTCAAGGACGCAACATCATATGAGGTAGAGCTGCGTAGTGATATTTGTATTTTAAAGCAACAGATTGCCGCGGAATTTGACTGCACTTCCGCTGTAAACAGCACTGCACATTTTATCATTGAGAAACTCAGGTATTTCCCCATACGCCAATATTTACCATGTCCTTCATTCAGACAAGACTGTAGGTGTGTGTGCGGGCGTGTGCGAATTCTATTATTCCTGTGGCGACGGTGGAAGTCCACTTTAATCTCAAGAAACCGCTTACACTGTCATATGATTATGAACAGCCGAGAGCTGCGATGGGGTGGAACAAACAACACCCAGCATCGTGTCTTGGACACTTTTGCGATTCTATGCTATCCTTGAAAATGCCATTGATGATGATATTTATGGAGATGCATGTATGGTGTGAATTTGCTAAACACACACACACACACCCCACACCTTAACATTTATGCACAAAGTAAGTGCTCTAAGGGACCGTTCATAATTTATGGCTAGGGGGGGATGATGATTTTTATGGAGAAACATGTACAATGTGAATGCCCCCAAGAGTTTATGTACAAAGAAAGTGGGCCTATCTTTAGAATACAGCACCACAAACTTTAAAAATACGTCATAATACCCTTTTACGTAATGTAATGTGATTTTGTTCGAAAGCATGTTCTCGAAACAATGCCCTATGACGCCTGCATGGCAACATGGTTGTCTAGCTCAGCGAGTGCGTATAAGTTCCGCTCACTGGTGTTTCATCTCTACGAGCTATGTCATTGCATAAGCCGTACGATGTTGAGAGGTTCCAGTAGTTGTATACCGGCGGATGCGTAATATTTTGCAAGCACCAGTTTGAAATATTTTTCTTTTTTCACTAATACGCTCATATTTATTTGTATTACGGGGTGCTGAGGTGTTATGTTTTGTGTATTATTGTATTTTGTATTTTTTAAATTTACATATATCCTCGAGTCATCTGTTTTCGTTCAACATCTGTTTTTGGTCGGCCATTTGCGTGTTCATTTCTCGCGGTTATTAGCGAGTTATTATGTCACCAGACATGTTATTTTTAGCAGGATGTCGACTGCTTCAGCTCTGACTAACAAAATGCTTCGTGTGAAATTTAGTAAGGTACATGATTGCAAACACATGTAAATGTTACGTTTTAGAACCGAGTTTACTAATGCATAAATTTTCATGTAATCAAAATGCTATATCTAAAATATCGTCAGCTCCACCTTTTCAGTATAGCGTTGTCTGCTTGTTTATGTTATGACGTATCATTATCACATGACATATCACGTGTCGTTGCCGTCATAAAAAATATATATGGAAACTGGATAGGGTCATCTCTTATTACGATTTTCTAAAATACTCATTTAATTTTCGAAACTGCAATGAGTATTTCTGTGTCATGGGCCCAGTGTACTCATCCTGCATGCTGTCATTGGGTCCACCTCAAGCTGTGCATCTCCGTATGTGTAGTGAGATCTTCTGATGAGTTTTGGTGCCCTTGTCAGCGGGAACCGGAGGAGTGAAACATGCCTGGACATGTGGTGTAACTAGCAAAGTCTTATCATGGTTAACTTTGACATGAAATTATTACGACCATAGGTTCTAATAATTATTATTGGAACTATGAGAAATATTATTTTTTCTTATCCTGACTCATGCTTATTTGCTTGTCTTCTTCTGGCGAACCTAGTGGAACACTTGTATCTCCCAATTGAAGTTCCCTTCAATCAAAAATCACTCATTAGTACTCACCACGAGTTACCTCCCTTCTGTAAGCGCGTGAACGAGGGCGCCACCCAAGCCAATGTGCCTCACTCTCTCCTTCTTCGCCCAGTGAGCTGGACATGAGAGCGCCTGTGTCTCCCAACACACTATATCCTTTAATTATATTTAGTTAGTTCCTCTTATACGTTAGTATAGAGGTAGTACTAGTATAATTATTCAATTTGCATTGATAATTAATTGTGTTTCTGCTGTTTTATTCACGGTTCGTCGTGTTTGTTCAGTAGGCTACATTAATGAAAAATTGCACAGAATTTAAACTACGTTATTCTGATACCGATCCACATTTAAAATGCCCTAGTTGCATTACTCCATGTTCCTTTGATTCTCGTTGTAAATTTTGTATCAATTTACCTATCTCTGCCTTTGACAAATATTTATGTTCCGTTTATAGACGGAAGGCAGATAAATCCCGTAAACAGAATTCAAACATGGCTAATAGATCGCAAATTAATGTTTCATGTCAACTGTTGACTGAGGACACGCCACCGGCTGGTGGCATGCCTGAGTTTCCCTCGGCGGATAAGCGTGGGACGCAGTCCGCTATGTCCAAGAAGCGACCTGGACCCGGTTGTATCAAACTTTAATGAAGCATTAACGTGCCATTAAACGTTCATTAACTAATGTATCATTAAATTCTGTTGTACTAACGTTTTAATGATGCTCTGTTGTCATTAGTGCGTCATTAACTTAATGAAGGTCCTGGGGTATCATTAGAGCGTCATTAAACTTCCTGGAAAAGTTAACATTGCTCCTAATTTATGAGTATTAAATGTCGTATCTCATGGTATAAACTCAGTTTGAAAAGTAGACACTGCTGAATGTTACTCCTAATTTTGCTATGCGTTAAAAACAGTAAATTTCTCTGCTTTTTATCCTGCACTGATAAAAGTACTGTGCTACTATTTTTTCAATTTGGCATCTTTACGGAAAGTGTTCAGCGAACAAAATTCTGCCTGATACCTGAATGACATAGGTATGTATTAAATTAGTTTGTGTGCTTATGTATAACGTTATACACTCAATCTTAAAAGTGACTCGCAATATGTGTTGAAAATGGATTTTCCCCTATGACGTCAAATGGCTACATAAAGGTCACACGCTTATAAAGATAAGGGGGCCTCACTCCGGTATGCTTAATACTAAGTCATTGTAACTCAGATCACTTGGCGAGAATTTGCTGTGAATAAGGACACAATATTTTCGTGATGTTTTGTTCACGGAATTATCGAAAACAATGATACTCAAAATATTTGTAACAAACGTGCACCTGGCCAATGATTATACGCCATTGTTTTGTCTATAACAAAACATAAACAAATTCAATGAACAAAACATATCCTTTAATAACGTGTGCATATATATACATTTCATGAAATAAATATATCATTTTTATTTATTATGTCAGTTTCACTTAGGTTTAAAATACTAAATGTTGATAATGAAATTAGTTTCATGAAACCACATGTGAACAATATGCAAAGTATACATTAATAATACAAGTGTAATCCGCAGGAACGTGTGATTGTATTTACTCTTATTCAACCGACCTTCACCTCAAAGAAATTGCCACATATGTCCAACAATGTTGATGTATGACATCACTACCGATGACCGATTTCTCATGAAATGGCGGCTTCGTGGATATGGGTGCCAACGATTTTGCGAGGGAACCTTTGTCCATAAATGTATGATGTAAGTAATCGGAAACATTCTGACTATCTGCGTATGGTTGTTTGTTTTTATTGTTTTCATTGAAAAAGTCAGAAATGCCGATAATTGCCTATGCCGTTCTCCATTATTTTGCGTCTCGCATGGCGTCACGCTGCACAGAACTTTCGTATGAATATATCAAATTTCAGTATTGTATCTGTTTTAAGTTTTCTAGTTCTTGCTCACGATACTCTTTCCGTGCATATTCTAAAAATATTGAGCTCATGCATGCTACTTAATAGAGCGAACTGATGTCTAAAAATTGCGAAAATGCTGCACAGTATAAAATCTGATTTTTGCTTTGTTTATATTTCTAGCAAGCTGTGTAATGAGCACAACGTCCCGTTTTCACACCCAATATGTTTCGTTTTTCTTAGACACTTGGTTTTAGTGACAAAGACCATTTGGAATTTGATTCTAAAATGTATGAGGAATTCAGCGATGCATTTGTCACAACTGAATATGAAATATACATGATGTAATAGGCGCCCTATGACTGGCCTTAGCGAAACTTGATTTTGTAAACACTATCCAATATGGCGGAAAGCTCACTCGGCGCTCTCAGTGTTCGTGTATTTTCCAAAACATCCCAACCGATTCTAGGTTTATCGGCGACGTTTCAGAATTATTTAGGCGTGTTTCTTCACAGCAGTCGAAATGTTTGTTTTTGTTGCGAGGTTTAGCCCTAAAGATGCCATTTTGACAGACGACTGAGAGTAACACTTACATGTTTACAGCACGGAATTGTGGGAAAAGATTAGGGGAATCCCCGGATTTAATGAAAATATTTACATTAGGACGTCATTAGATAATGATACGCTAATAAGTGTTTGATACAACTGTTTTTAATGATGCCATTAACTAATGATGCATTAAGGATTTAATGTATCATTAGGGTTTAATGTTGACATTAGTTAATGAAGCAATGATACAACCGGATCCTGCATCTCAAGAGCTGCCGTCTTCTCAGTCCAAGTCGAGGAAACCATCCATATCATCTCGTACACTGCGTACACCAAGATCTACACCTTCATCTAAAGGGAAGTCAACAAAATCTAATAATTTTGCCTCTGATATCTTACCAGTTACAGAATTAGCATTATATGATGATGATTTGCCAATTATCATTCCAGAAGTTCGTCACAAGAAACGGCCCGTTTCTGCGACTGTCACCTCAGCGCAGATGAACACACAACCGGAGATGCCGACTCTATCTCCAGAAATTTTATCAGAGGGTCCCGTCACCTCTGCAGAGAGACATCCCTCATCAACGCAGACCGCTTCAGACAACTTGATCAACCACATAATGAGGGTGATGGAAGACTGCTACGGCTTACAGAGGCCTCAGAGCAACAGGCCTCAGAGCCCACCCCATATTAAGTCATACAGGGCCTCAGAGCCCGCCTTGGCTTCGCGTAGGGCCTCTGAGCCCATAGACGCGCCTCCGCGAAGGGCAACCCTGCCCGGAGTGAGCTCTTTGCATAAGGTATCCCAGGCCGCCTCCGTGAATGAGCCAGAGCCTCACCTTTTGCAAGAGGCTTCGCGGAGAAGGAGCGCTTCGCCGAGCACGCACCTTGTCATGCACGAAGGGCGTCCGCGAAGCAAGCGCTCATATGTCAGATCGGACACTGACTCCAGACATTCGCGTAGGACGCGAAGGTTAAGTGGTTCTACATCGCCTAGAAGACGATCGCTTAGCCCTCAACGTTCGAGAAGTCCAGAGCGTCTGGACATAATATGGAGCCCTTTTTCAAGACTCAGGAGATTGATGAAAACTTTAAACTTATCAGTGATTCCAAGTCCAGAAGTTATAGGGTAGAAGATCGCAAGATGGCCCAGTTAGATACCATTTCCGGAAGGATGTTCTTTGGACTTAATAGATCTAGGACTATTAACGAAACTCTCATCACCAAGTTCAAGAACTCCACGGATGAGGAAGACAGGATGATCTATTCAGCTCTACTTATGCAGAAAAAAGATCAACAATTCCTTACAGACCATCTTTCAGCACTTACTGAAACTACTACCATGACACGTCGGCAAGGATTACTAGCCTCCTGCTCTTGGAATAAACAATTCACAGAGCCCCTATACACAGCTCCATGGTCTTCACCCTTACTGTTTGGTGGCAACATTAACAAGGTCTCCAAGGAAGTATCAAAAGATTCTAGAGAAGTACTCATGATTAAATCTATGGATACATTAGCTTAACGTCTTTAAACAATCAGCACAGAGGTTTCGGGCAAGTCCAAGTTTTCAGGGCTACAGAGAGCACGGATAAGAAATTAGCGGCCGTTAATAATCCCAAGGATTCTTTTCGTCGCCCGTACAACAAGTTCAGAGGAGGATCAGCTAGAGGCAGATCATCCAGAGGTGCCCATGGATTTAAACGATGAAAGTCAGGTTCGGAACGACTGGAGTCTTCCACCCCCAGTCGTCCCAGTACAACCTTCTCAAGTGGGTGGACGCCTACAACTACACTGGGAAAACTGGGAAATACTTCAAGATCCGTATGTATCCAACATCCTTCAGTACGGATATCGTCTACAACTCAAGGCCAAGCCACCGTTAACAGTCAACCCACCAGGGTTCAACGTTCATCTGGCACAACTACCGATGTTAAGAGAAACAGTTCAGTCTCTACTAAACAAACAGGCCTTAGAAGTTCTCGATCAGCAAAACATCATACCAGGTTTCTACTCCCCAGTTTTCCTAGTGCCGAAAAAGAATTCCAAAGAGAAGTATCGTCTCATTTACAACATGAGCACATTCAACAGAGAATTTCTATGCAAACCACCAGCGTTTCGCATGATACATTTACCTCAACTCCGTCATCTAATTCGTCCACTAGATTACATGGTAAGTATAGATCTGCAGGACGCATACCTACACATTCCGATTCATCCCAGTTCAAGGAAATATCTGAGATTTATGCTAGACGGCATACACTACCAATGGAAAGTACTTCCCTTCGGAATCACTTCGGCCCCATGGATATTCACAAGAGTAACCAAGCCTATTGTCTCATACCTACATCGTCAAGGCCTGCGGAATGCATTTTACCTAGACGACGGTATACAGGTGGATCCAGATCCACAGCGTCTCAGACTACAGCTGAACTTTACAATCAAGCTACTAACGCAGTTAGGCTGGTTAGTAAATCTACTCAAGTCGGACCTAGAGCCCACGCAGGATCTGCAGTTTCTAGGTATACGATTCCTTACAGCGCAGAATCGTATGGTAGTCCCGGAGGACAGATGGATCAAGATACAACAACTGATCCCCCAAGCCCTACTCTCTCCATTACCACTACGTCAGTGGCAGAGTCTACTGGGACTACTCACATCAGCTAAAGACTTGACACTCGGAGGCAGTCTTCAATTACGTCCATTACAAGTCCTCATCAATGCCCATCTCGAGGACCCTCTACCGTTCAGTCTACCAGATTACATCAAACCACATCTACTCTGGTGGACCAAGAGATTGAATGTTTGCGCAGGCGTCTCCTTAGTAGAGCCGGAATCGAAAACACATCTCTACGTGGACGCGTCACTAAAAGGTTGGGGAGCCCACCTTACCGGCAGGACAGCGTCAGGCCTATGGAACATTCAAGAGAGCTTATGTCACATAAATCTGCTAGAGATGCAAGCAGTCATAAACGCCATGGGTCACTGGAGCAACCTATTACAGAACGCTCAGTTAATGATTCACACAGACAACTCAACAGTGGCGTTTTATGTCAACAAACAAGGGTCAACAAGATCACTGAATCTTCTCACTCGATGTTTCAAACTGTTCGATTTAGTCGACAGTCTAAACATACGTATCAAAGCCTGCCACATTCCAGGAGCAAAGAATGTGTTAGCAGACGCTCTCTCTCGGCCGCACCAACCGTCGCCGACAGAATGGATGCTCCACACAGAGATATTCAATCAGATAATCATGGAAATAGGATCTCCCTGATAGATAGACGATTCAACAATTTGACAACCTTCAGATCGCCAGTGCCAGATCCATTAGCTTGGGCAACGGACGCACTAAGCATATCATGGGAGGGACTAAACGCGTACGCTTTCCCGCCTCCTGCGTTAATCCCACAAGTCTTGCTAAAAATCAGTCAAACGAAGAGCCTCGATCTGATTTTGGTCTCGCCTTACTGGCCAGCGAGAACGTGGTTTCCAGACCTCATACTAGGAATCGGAAAACCAGTACTTCAGCTCCCACTATGCTCCAATCTACTGATACATCCGCACACCAAACAAGTGCACAAAACACCAGAAGCATTCCGACTTCACGTGTGGATTGTATCAAGGCATGTTTGAATAAGAGAGGTTATTCCACCAGAGCGCGTAAGGCGGTCACGCTTTGCACTACGTAACTCTACTCAGAACTTGTAATGCGATGACAAATGGCTCAGATTTGTCAATTATGCTGCTAAGAAAGGATTTTCAGCCAGATTTGCTACACATCCTCAAGTGGCAGATTTCTTATGTTTCCTACGTCCAACTAAGAATCTAAAAGGATCTACACTGTCCACTTATCTTGCAGCCATAAGTTCAGTCATAACAATGAGAACGGGCGTCAAATTGACTAGAACACCGGAGTTACTTCGCCTTATTACGTGCCTTTTCGATTGGAAGACCAGAACGGAAGTTTCGAAGCCAGCCTGGGATCTAAATGTTGTACTTCAACACCTCACAAGTGAGGCTTACGAGCCATTGTTATCTGCGTCATATGAATCATTGACCCACAAAACCTTATTCCTGCTAGCGTTAGCCACTGCCGCCAGGATGTCTGAAATTCACGCTTAGGATTACGAGAGAACACGATTTGATGATATTCATAACATCGCTCATCTGGGACTTCGCTGGGATTTTATAGCGAAAAATCAACTACCAGGTCAACCAGACAGGTTGTTCCATGTCCCAGCTCTCTCATCCATACTTGGACCGCAGGATACGATGGACTTATCACTTTGCCCTGTACGTGCACTGAAAATATATCTCCAAAGATCCAAGCAAAGTAGAGGGAAATTCAAAAGATTGTTTATCCCTATATCTACCGCCTCACAGACAGAAGTGTCGCGCACTACCATTTCTATTTGGATCAGAACTGTCATACTAAGAGCCTACAAGGCAGCTGGACTGGACCCTCCAAGTGCTACTAATCCTCACGAAATTAGAGCACTAGCTTCAACTTTGGCTTTACATGGAAATTGCTCATTGAATACCACCATGGAGGGATGTTTTTGGAGATCCGATATGGTGTTTGCCAACCACTATCTGAGAGATATCACCACCAAGGATGTCTCAGGTATCCACCATTTCGGTCCCATGGTCCTCGCTCAACAGTTGACAGTTCCACGGAGAAGATAAGTCTATCTTGTTGATTTTATACTTATCTGATAACAGTACTAATAGCTACATGCTATCTTTATATATTTGCTTAAGTTAAAATATTATCTTAAGCTCAGTACTATGATTTATATCATAATAAAATATATACCTACAACTCTTACGAGTTTCTACTATTATATATATGTTCAGCTTAAGTTTTTTCCTTAAGCTCAGTCATATGTTCATTTCATAACATGTATAAGTTAACAAACTATCAGTAGTTGGTTACTATTATACAGCTTAAGTTATCTTTATACCTTAAGCACAATTCTGTTATAGCTTATATATATGCATATTGTAAGCTTACTACTTTGGTTCTTATAAAAGTATTCATTATAAACTATCAACAGTTTATACTATCACATTAATGGCCTTAGCTTAATTAATGTTCTATATACTTTTATTATATGCAGTAAATTGTAATAACCTTCCTTAAAGGCAGCTGTTATATTAACAGCAGGAATTCAGTTCAGTGCCTTCATGAAGTTCCCATAGGGTTATTACAATCATATCAGTTCAAATCACTAATTAGTAAAATCCAAAGTATATATAATCCCACCTCCTAATCCGTAGGATTCTACAAGCAAATAAGCATGAGTCAGGATAAGAAAAAATATGAAATTTTTAGAGTAAAATTAATATTTTTATACTTATCCTGACTCATGAGGTAAGCCCTCCCGTCCTCCCCACTTAACACTTTGGATTTCTCAGGAAAAAGAAAGTGTTGGGCTCAAAACAAAAAAGGAGAGAGTGAGGCACATGGGCTTGTGGTGGCGCCCTCGTTCCCGAGCTTACAGAAGGGAGGTAACTCGTGGTGAGTACTAATGAGTGATTTTTGATTGAAGGGAACTTCAATTGGGAGATACAAGTGTTCCACTAGGTTCGCCAGAAGAAGAAGACAAGCAAATAAGCATGAGTCAGGATAAGTATAAAAATATTAATTTTACTCTAAAAATTTCATTTTTTGGGACTGGATATTTATCAACTTTATATTATAAAAATATCAGCATAGCACGAATACTGCTATGAGATTTCTGTTTTACGGAGAACCAATGAAGTGAACGAAAACAGATGACGTCATTTCCGCATTCACGATCTTTGCGTAGCGAACTATGAGGCCTGCTGTGCGGGTGAAACACGAGGTTAATCCGTCAGATATTTGAATATCATAAATAAATAACAAACAAACGAGGTAGTTTTGTTTATTTTCGATTTATTTATGCACTTAATGTTACGTTGGTCAACAATCCTTACATGACCGAAAACCGAACACACAAGGATATATTTTTGTCATTCAGTAATTTGCATCATTACATAGAAAAGTTTTTTATTAGTATTTTATTTTTCGAAGCGGTAATGATGCATTACACTGAACACGTCAGTCATGTTTGTGCCGGTTCGGTCAATGCATTCTAATTATTAGTATTAATTCAAGAGGTTAGGGTTAG
The DNA here is from genome assembly GCF_003918875.1 of Haliotis rubra. NCBI lineage: Eukaryota > Metazoa > Mollusca > Gastropoda > Lepetellida > Haliotidae > Haliotis > Haliotis rubra. The sequence continues at coordinate 904,793 of NW_025767066.1, read as the reverse complement.
GGTTAGGGACCTAATCCAATATAGTAGGTACATGTCCGGTGTAATACGTGAGTACCATTTGTTGTTTTTCCTCTTGCATTTTAATACTTTTTTTCACACAAAAACGGGAAACCAAAAACGTCGAAAGTACACTATGAAATGGTTTAATGTAGAAATTTTGGGCTAATGGAAATTGGCATGAAATTTGCACTGAAGCCTTTTTCACACGCAACATTTGTTCAGCAATGATTCGAAGGCTAACTCACCCTCGTGCCGTCACTACACATGCTCATGTCTCCCTCGTTCCTTAGTGCGATCCACATTATCCTTACAGTGTTCCCTACATCACTTTTCTGTCACAAAATCACCGATTTATATAAAAGCGCGTCATTCATGCATGCAACGTGAAATCTATGTCTGACGCCTGACGTCAACAACCCTTTTCAGTTTGAGGCATATCGGCTCATTCCACGCCACACGTTATCTTGTAGATTACGAAATGGGACGAGTGTGCCAAATGGCATCGGGTCCATTCGGCAATTGTCCGTAGATTAAAATCACGAGACACCAAGTCTACCCGTAACCTTCGTAATTGTCCGTGACCTATTCGACTCTTTCCGTTCATTTCCGTGACGTCACAGGAATGACTCGATAAATTTGCACATTGTGCAACAGTGTGGACGTAGCTCAGTTGGTTAGCTGTCGAGCTAACAATCCGAAGGTCGCAGGTTCACGTCCGACGGGTTCTCACAAACTGGTTGCTTGTCTTAATGACACGTGACCTACGGCAGAGATCGCCCTCACGAGAAGTTGTGGTCCTGTATTCTAAAGGTGCTCCAGAAAGTGACCCCACCCCGCATGTCATGTACAAAATCAATCCCCCCCCCCTTCCCTTACCATAATTTTTTAGCATATGTTTATGTACCAAATTGATGACCCCCCTAGCACATGTGTACCAAATTGATGACCCCCCTACCTCCCAGAACTAAATGGGTAACCCCCCTTAAAATTCTTCTTTCTCATAAATTATGAATGGTCCCTAAGATAGCATAGAGCAAGCAAAAATTTCTAAATATTTATTTCAAGTTCTTTTCGATGATATATTGCTTCCCCTGCATATGAATAATGAAAAACCAATGAATTTGTCATTTTATTCCACCTAGGTTTGTTGTAAATATGAGACATTGTAATTGATTTTATGTATGCAAATGATGCCAAGTTTCTTATTTCTCAATAAAGTGACACCCAGCTCCTGTAAGGTTACTGGTGAGATTTTCCATCAAAACCCTTAACCATAAATATGTCCAAACCTTAAGGAACATTAGGGCAAACTATTTTAACATTGGAAAGCACCTTCTAAATTTATATTTCATACTTTTATGAAGAATAATGCAAATATAGGCTAGTCAATCTATGGTTTGACCTCAAACTAATTGCAACAGAAACAAATCCAATTGATTCATAAACTTTATGCACCTATTAACCATCCACAAAAAATCGGACCACCAAAAAATTCGGGAACATCCTTAAATTTGTGGTTGAAAATAGAAAATTCTATTGTAGATACTTAAGCAAATATGGTGCACCATAGACCGGAAGCTTACAAAGGGACATAATGCGTTTGAAGCCGACAACGAATGTTGTTTTCATAATCTTAATACTTGTGAGTTTTCCACTTGTTTGTGAGCAAAAAATAGCATTGTCCTTACATCAAAAGGTAACACTCTATCAATTTCAACATTAAGCCATTTGACATAAGGGTACATTCACTTATTTAGCTACAACATGCGACTCATTCACGCGAGTTAGTTTGCATTCACTTCGCTATGCACACTTGTAACAAACTTATCACTCTTTAGCAATGAATTGTTTGTAATAAATAGCAGGTTTCATTATCTTTGACTTAGTTTGATAACTTTTAATAGCCATGATAAGACCATTATAATGGAGAAAATTTATGTCAAGTTCAAAAGTGTTCTGAAATTCCCTGAGAGTACGATATGTTCCATCTAAATTGATAAAATCACGAATCTGACTAACACCTCTCTCAAACCAAGCAGAACAGAAAATAACTTCTTTACCAATTTTTAAGTGCTTGTTATAATAGATTGGTTCTGTGATGAATTCATCAAATGAACATGGTTGAATCTTATGTGCAAACTTGTCAAAAGCAGAAATACAATCAAGCCAAAATTCATTCTTAATATCTTTGGAGAGTGTACCTGCAAACAAATTACCAAATACAGCTAAATTTTCCATTTTGGGGGAGGAAGCATAGCACAAACATTTCCATTTGGATTCATAGCCAATATCCAACAACTTTCTCATCCAAGACAAATTTAAAGAACTAACATAAGAAGCTTCAACCATACCACGTCCACCCTCTTTAACAGGCTTACAAGCAACCACTCCAGAGAAATCAAGGAGACATTTTTAGTTGAGCTTCTTTCTTCTTAATTCATTTGTACCTTCAAATGACTTGATTCACAGCATCCTAACAGGAAAAGTGTGGTCTCCTGATTAGCCTACCGTATACAAGAATTGTTTGGGAGCAGAACTGAGTAAGCTCAGAGGTATTCACTATGTGTTTGGGAACAATGCTTTAGAACAGTCGTTGTATTGGTCCTTTGATTGGTTTATTATGTTGATTGTTAGATATAAAATAATTATTCCTTATCCTCTATGCCACAATATGAGTATGGTATTTTGATGTCATTTATGGATACAACATGACACAAATATTTTGAAAGTTATTTCCATGTGAAGTACCAATAGTCTGAGATATGCATGCCATGTTGGATTTAAGTACATTCACCATAGTCCATGGGCCAGACCCCTGAAATGGATGTCATTGGTACCACTCAGGGGGACTTATTGAAACAGTGTTTTTATTATTATAGTACAATGTCATGTGCTATGTTTGCAGTATGATCATGATGATGAACATCTGTGAATTTCAGCATGTTTTTTAAATCAGCTGTGAAATAGGGGTACTCCTTTTTGGTACAAAATGTGAATGAAGGTGTCAACTATTTACGTCCGAGAGGAACATGTTTGTATTTCCATCACAGAATATGGTAATATTCATGATAAATACTCAGCTAAAGACATTTAGAATAGTGCATTGAAGATAAACATTATTTTGTTTCAAAATGGAACGTTGGTCAGGAAAGAAAAAATTACAATGAGACGTGACGTGTCATTTTCTCTTAGCAGAAAATCTATGCACCATATCACTGAATACAGGTATAATACATCAACGATTTTTGTAAGTTTCTATTACAAGGGTGGAAATAACCCATTGCCCGTCGTCCGAGTCCAGTGTTTTTTTCTGTCAGGCAAGCAAATTTGTATGTCACACTGTACCGGTGTCAAGTTGACTTTCCAATGTTAATTATGTTGTTTATTTATAAAAAATCAACAAGAAAACGGCCGGTATATAGCGGAAAAATTATCAGGGCAAGTGATTTTACATGTGCCACTGTACCGGAGTACAATAGCAATTGTAAAGTTAATTCCACCCCTGTATTAAAAACTTATGTTTTGCTTCAGCTTTGAAAGATCACATTAATCACATGATTTAAAGTTATGGTCATTCATCTCACATAAACAAGGAAGTTCACAACATGGAAACAGCATCATCACCGCCTTCATTATTCTCTTCATCGTTATCATCTCCATAACCATTCTCATCTGCCGTACAGGTTTGCAGATGACAACATTGACATATAACAGTGCAGTTCAAACTGTTTTTCATACAGCTGCACTTTGATAGCGTGCAGGCACGTTGACATGTACAGGGCAGCAATTTGAGTACTGTTTCTGGAAAAGCAAGAGTTTATGGATGTTTCCATCATGAAGGAGCAAGCATACACTCTGAAACGTCGTGTTATTCACAAAAAAGAAGTTGACATCCATAAATCTTGCTTTTCTTATGTGTTCCACTTCTAAATGCCCTTCAAAGATTTGATCTGTTTCTGGAGCAGGTAAGCCTTTCATCCAGTCAGCAGTGAGATCCCTCCATCAGTTGATTTCCAGCTATACCCATTAGGGCTAGGAACACTGACTAAGATCTTGGTGTGGGATTCAGGCACTGTTTCCAGATGAATGCCTGGTAGTTGGCACGAGCAATATGCATCTGAAGACTTGTCTCTACAAGGAGGAAGCTGTGTTGACTCTAACTTGCCTCTTCTAGCACAGAACATGATGTACCTCAAATCATTACCACTTGTGACAACCATTTGGAGCCATAAAGGACACGGGTGAACGCTTCAAGATAAGACTACTAACTGGCTTTTTGAAACTGTTTTGAAGCTTTAGGATCTTCAAGGCCTGAAGTTTTCCTTGACCAGCAAAAGCCTGTATATGCACAGAGACTTGGAAGTGTCCAACAAACTTCCATCCCCAGGACTGAACCAAGTATTTTTTACATCAAGGTATCTGGTACGGCTTTGGCTATCACGTTTTGAAAACAACTTGGTCTCCATGATATTGTAGTTGTCAAGACTAAGCAGCAAAACATCTGTCTTCACAGACAACAGCTGCATGATACCCAGCTGCAGCCACGACATGCTTGGCATGGAGTAAAATATGGGCATCTGCCTCCTTGTTGTTGCATGTCAATGACTGTACATTCTTCAGCACTGATTTCAGTGATCTTGTGACACTCTTGCTTAAATGCGAGGTACAATATCTTACCATTCAACTGCAGTCTGTACCTTTCACTTTCCCATTCCTGTCACAGGAAAATTATCAGGCTGGTTTTGTTTCTTGACCTGAATAGAAACTTCTTCCACTCCTATATTTTGTAGTTTGGCATGATGTTCCAGAACTGTGTCGCACCTGACACACCCCTCGTCATTTCTTTTTGCATTCTTGATTGAAACTTCAAAACAGACATCAAAGATGACATAAAATCGCACACTATAGTGGCCTTCAAGCATGATCCTTCTGAAAATTGTATGAGCAAGATATGCAAAAGTTGTGAGCTGGCCCTTCACTTTCTGTATGAGACTCTTTCCATCAATCGACCGCCTCTGTGGTGTAGTGGTTAGAGCGTCCGCCCAGAGAGCGGAAGGTCACGGGTTCAATCCCCGACCGCATCATACCAAAAGACGTTAAAATACTGTAAACATACTTTTTTTCGCTTGGTGCAAATTTCGCGGAATTGACAGTTTAGACGACATCGCGCTGTCAATTATTTGCGTAATCAGTAATTGACAGAACTGCCAGCTGTCTCTTGGGCCTTAGAAAGCACCTACCCCCAAGACACCTGGACTTCCAGATCCAACTGATTGCAAAGATGACACTGAAGTCGTAATCTCGTAATTTCAAACTAGCCAGGTTGTTGTGAATGTGATGATTGATGTGTTAATTGACTATCAAGGAAAGCTTTTATAAATGAAGCTTTTTGTGATTTCATTTCATGATATGCAGGAATAAATATAAATAAAATCTTAATGAATAATAATAATAATAAATGTGAACTTATAATGCGCCTTTTCCATGCACAAGGCCCATGCTCAAAGCGCTAACAAAGGGGGTGGATAATATACATATATACAATGAGGGACTAAAGTACTGTCGGAAATGCTGGAAAAATGCTTTTTAGCCTTTAACCTTTATAAAGGTGATAAATGTACTATGTTGTCAATATATCAACTCGTCTATTTTTATTTCAACGGATTTAACATTCCCATGCATTTAAAGGGCAGTTTACAGGAGAGAATTTGGTACCAAAACAGCAACCTAAGATTTTTTCAGAGTTCAACAACAGAAATCTGAAAAAGTCTTTACATTTATGCTAATAATACAGGTGGTGTAAAAATATGAATGAACGTTTTTTCCTAAACAAATAAATGTTGAATGTTTGTGTTACTTTACTTAATTACCGTTTCTTTATTGAAGAAATATTAATATAAATGTTAAGTCTTGATAAATAAGTTTCCCGTCATGCATGCACATCTCTATCACAGCGTCCACTATGGCCAACGATTTGCAGTCGATTGTTGCAAAGGTTTATAGTTTTTTCTGCTTAAAGGTCACATGCAACGTGAAAAACACAACTTTGCAGATTCTGATACCTTTCGGTATGGACTGACCGAAACAAATCGGCAAAATGCAAATTCAACTTATAAAGTTGAAAAATAACGCCATGAAAAAAAACGCTAAATCGAGTTCAAACGTTTCACTAATTTTCCCCAGACTTTCTGGGGAAACGGGTTTCAACAGCTGGCTGCGCTCATAGCACGTGCGCTAAGTAAATAGGTTCGCAAGAGCTTGGAAGCGGGTTGTCGGGTGAATACTTCGGTGAAGGCTTTTGTGTGAGCTATTTTTCTAATGTTTTGTTGATATCTCACAGGCGAGCTTTTATATGTTATGACAATAAATTAACTGTTTATATAATTTCATTTGTCTATTTCACCCACACGTTCTTCTTACCGAGACACTTTCTCAGTTCGATACTTAAAAGCAATGTCATTATTTAGCGTTGACACAATTTCTAACTGTGATATAGATATGTCGTTGTCACAGACAAAACTCAATGTCTTGTTTTATTGACACCTGTGTGTCTGCCTGCCTGTCTGCTAATGACAGTATTCAATACACAGCTGCTATCACTGACCACATGCAATTTGAACTTAACACCAATCAGGCTATACACCATAAACAAAATGCATTGATTTATGGCCCGAGTTCGGTCTCTGTCACATTATGTAATTACACAGACAGGCAGGTGTGATAGTTGAACACATGACATGTTATAATGTCTGTTGATTGCAAAATGTTATACACAAAAAATGAGCATGTATTTACAAAACCCAACATCTCTATATATACACACACAACTAGCCGCGGAGGGCGTCTGCAAATGAACCAGCCGTTACACTTGAGTGCACACCCACCCGCTCTGACTGGGTTGGTATCCCGGCTGCTTCGTTTCTTGGGAAGTAAACCGAAGTACACAATTTTGCACTTTTGATTTGCGATTGTATGCGCTTATAGTTTTGTTTATATGTTTTTCATAACCAGCAATGTATATTATATGTCATGAATAAGTGATAATTGTGTTTTAATTATGTTTGATTTTTGGTTGCATGTGACCTTTAAAAGACAGAGGTAAACCTTTCATTAGTTTAGAAAGGGTTTATTACAGAACTTGTAGAGCTGTTGGCATGTCTTACCAACAAGTTGACAATATTGTAAACAAATCAGACAAGACAGGGACCGTCTCAAATGCAAAACCGGGACGTAAAACCATCCTTGACAACTTTGACAAAGGGAGTGCTTAGACGGGCGATCTACAAACTTCATGAGAAGAAAAATATATATAGTCTAAAGAAGCTACACCAGTGACTTCGTTAAATCTTTGGCCAATGTTCACAACTAGATTAAACTGACCGAATTAAATCCATATTTTTTCAATGAAATATACTGTTGACATGCAAAACATTTATTAAAAGTTGCACATTTCTTTCCAATGTACAGTAATTTGTATGTTTATTTCAAAACAAACACACATACACAAATGATCCTTTACATAACCGATACGTATTCTATACATACACATATTCAACATTTTGCAGAAAACATCTATTGAGATGACCCCTCGCCCGAGCATGTGCTCAGATGTCAATTTCACCTGTCGATAACGTGGATGCTGATGACGTAACACAGGCAGTTAATGTTTGTATCAAATAACGTCCCACTACCCCTCATTTTTCTAAGTTTTTGGTATTTTCATCAGTAAAATCACATTTTTGAGCATGTCTCAAAATTTATTCCCTCGGTCTACATTAGGTAGATGTTTCTTGAAGTGATATTTGTTATTTAAGTAACTGTAATACCTCTGAATTTTAAATATAAGTCAAAAAGCATTTTTCTAGCATTTCCGACAGTACTTTAGTAGCTAGTCATAATGCAGTGAAAACAGATGAGTCTTGAGAATTCGTTTGAAGGAATTAAAGTCAACTGCTGTTTAATGGTGATAGGGAGAGAGAATAAATAAAATACCCTTATTTTACCCCATTCCATGTGCGTTATATATATTACATTTATAGAGCAAAAACTGTAATCAAAATTACACAATGCTAGTATATATTTCGTTGGGTCATATAATAGTATTCTGTATTATATTTTACCGATGACTGCGTCAGAATTCGTCCCGTTATATTATTGTGCATGTTTGAACTTGATCGCCGGGATACGTGTGCACAGCTGATTGCTATTTCCGGTTCAAATACACACGGTAATCTTAATCCCTGTAAATAATACAATGAATGAATGAAAAGTTTATTCGCTGTGTATAAATTTTTCGCACTAAAATATTTTGCGCGAAAATATAACCTGTGCGATATATAATATGTTTACAGTATGGTACTTGTTGGTCTCTGCCTGGCGCTTGGCATTAATGGGTACAAAAAGGACTGGTCGGCTCGGAGTCAGTATAATGTGTCTGAGTGCGGTATTCATGCTTCACTGCGGCATGGTATTTCAGTGGGCTAGCACTATAAAACCAGCTTCAGTCTGGCCTAGTACAGGCAGCCGCACATACACATACATGCGCATGCACGTCGTCATATGAGCGATATATTCTCAAGCACAACGTTAAACCCAATTTCACCTCACCTAACCTTTCCATCAATCATGCAGGCAGAGTTATCAGGAATCATTTCTACTAGTGCGGCCATTTTCATGAGATGATATGCAAGCGCTGCCTTCTTGGTCTTCCTGAATGAACCATCAGATGATGTCAAGGACCATGGGAGTGGACCAAATGGATGTTGAAGCACATCACTCATGGATAGCTTTCTCCCTTCAGCTATGACCACCATTTGTGCGAAAAGATTCCTATCTGCTTTCAAAACCAATGTCTTGCCGTGATCTTAGTTGTTTTCCTTAGATCTGAAATTGTTCAGATTCATCATGTTGAATTCTGCTCTTTGTTAAATCTGGATGAGTAAACGTTCCACTGTCTGTTTTTAAACATTTCCCTAAGCTGTGGATTGCATGCACTCCTGTAATCAGTTGCAATGTTATGTCTAGCTACTGCTGTGGATCATGTGCTGAAGCCTTTAGTACCTCCAGGTGTTTGGGTATCCTTGTTATCTGTCTATAGCCTGATACATGGGTATTCTCCCAAATGTGTTTTGTTATCCAATCTGGACAGAGAAATCCCCACTTCTGAGGTGATTATATATTATCAGGGTGATGGGGCTCAGATATCTTCCATAATTTGTGCGATCAGAGGCAAAACACCATGGAATCATTGATTGAATGGCTGCAAGATAAAGATACCTGTCCCCTTCTCTTGATGCATGAATCAGACTGAGTAAGATCTCCACATTGGCCATGTAAGACATCCAACAAGTTGACAAGCTTACATTGTTGAAGCGAGGATGCCCCAGTTACTTCTCAAAACAGGAATATACCGTCAAGTTCACTGCTGGTCAAAATAGAGTCATGTAAATCAGGACTGTTGTCATCCTTGAGTCCTCCAATTTGGGTGAGGAGAGTTGAAAGTGTTTCTTGTTCTTCATGGTCATTCACTTCAAGCCACTTCATGAATCCACTCCAGAGAATGTCCATAGATGCTTCATACATGAGATTGTGAAGACGAGAACTGCATTCACAGATTATTCGGCGATGACCTCTGCTTCTATACAGATGTCACGCAATCCAGCATCTCCAAAGCATTTCCCAATAATTGCAAGAAAATTGCAGATGGTATGAAAAACTCCCAAGTCTGAGGACAATGCTGTGAAACTTGTTTTCATGTTTCCATGCACTTCTACAACCTTTGCGTACATTTCTTGATCAAACACTTGGCAAAGAACTTCATGTACAGTTGACATTGATGTTGATGTTGCTGGGGCATCAATAGTTGGTAAATAGCCAATGTTATCTTTGACTCTTTCCGTACTTCTGTGTGGAAACCCGTCCAACTCACTACTGTTTGGTTTGATGGATCAAATTGACGAGCAGTGCTCCAGATTATGTTCTTCAGTTTGTCAAGATGAACTGTACTTTCAAGATCAACATTAACCCTCTTTAATTTCAGTGGGTTAGGTCATTCCCCAGCATTGTATGAAGGAAGTGTGTATGGTTCAACTTGTAAACATCGCCTTTTTGACATTTGGTTTTGCGTGATAACAACTTCTTGTGGGCCAGTCATTACTTTTTGTACAGCAATTCCATTCACTCTGTGTTGTGCCTTCTCTGCTGAGGGTATCCTCCAGCCTGTCAATGTTGTCAAAGATAAGGGTTGTACATGAGGATGGATAAATTCTGGCAATATGATTCCCTGCTCTGACAGCTTCATCAGCTACTGTTGGGCAAGTGCTGTATCAAGTTCCAGCAATTTGGAGTAGGAAAGTCCATGACCAAAGCGGTTGATTATCTTGATGAGTTCCACATTGCCTGTGAGGGATTTGAAGTAGAAGCCATTGGTAGAAGCGTGTGTTTTGAGGTCATGTATTCTCCCTGATTTACATTGTAGAGAAGATCTTGGCTAAATGAGGTGATGAGGTGTTGACCTCTAGTGAGTTTCCATCGATACCTCCTGTCAACTAACAGCTCAGGAAATGTAATTGGTTCATTTGTTTTTGCATTCAGATAATATTTTTTTTTTTTTAAGTTCATAGGTGAAAAGTTGAAAAATAAACCAGCTTGCTTTCAATAATCATTTAAAGTGATTTTGGGTTGATATTGTCACTCTCAGTAAGGTTTATAAGCATTTTGAGAAAATTGGATGCATTTTAGGTGCATGTGCACTAAGGTGTACTACAGTAATATGCTGAATTTTTTAGTGGTCTATCATGCCAGAATCTGTTTCCATAAGGATAAGCTACATAAAAACATAATGAGAGTTGGCACCGTTGGGTGGTACCGACCATCCTACTTGGCCCATGTACTTCCAGTGAGAAGGATGTAAATCTCTGCTGGAGTTGTGCCCTCCAAAGTTACTAAGGAAGCATGGTGACAATAGACAAAGTATAGATGGACAACATTTCAGACATTTCAGAAGTTGTCTAGTACATGGACTACATCACAATTCATAGGATAGTAAGTCCCAGTGGACAGATTTACATGGAATTACTATGCCAATGATAGTCACAGGACCAACAACAACATTAATATTTTCATGATGGTCTAACCTGGCTTTGTTCCACAAGTTGCTTTCCTTGTTGCTGGTTGTAAATATTAATTACCTTCCTTATCTTCCTTCCTCCGAGGTTTTCATTTTGACTTGGAATGTTTGGCAAACTTACTGCAACTGTTAGAGATGGCAACAAGATAGGCCCTTCAATGTGCAGTGTACAACAGGACCTGAGCTGTGGATAATTTCCTCTACAAAGTCAGCTAACCCTACTTACCTGTGTGGGTAATGGTCACAGGTTGGTATAAGTGGGACCATCAAGTGGTATGAGAGGAAGACAAAGTACAATGAGAGCATCACACAATGTCTCATGTTTCTCGTCGCTAATGAAACAGGCACAAGTTATCATCTCCCTCACAACTAAGATCAATTGCCACAGCCACAAAGTTCTTCAAGGAGGGATGTCAATGCCTGTGAGATCTCAGGTTTTATTGAAGGGAGATTTTTGAGGGCAGCTCCAGTCCATACCTTTGCTTGAACAGTTTAGTTAAGTCTTTGAGAATAAGTTTGAGCCATAGAATAACAATAAGATTCTCCAGTGTAGGTGTTAGGTCTTCTTCTTTCACTTGTTCAACCCCATGGTGAGATATTCCCCCATTCTGGCAGAGCAAGTTGTCGTCAAAGCTGATAGACGCTGTAACAAATCCTCAGGGCATTCATTCGGTTGCAGATGAATGTGACAATGGTCAAGAAAATGACCTCCTGTCAAATTGAACCCAAAGTGAAGGCGAATAACTTGCCATATATTTGTCACTGAAGTGCTGTTTTTGACATTCGTGTTTCCTAAAATAATCTGACAATAATTTGTTATTTGACATAACAACAACTCCAGCATGCTGACCTTTTCTTGAGCCATCTGCTGTTATTGCCAAGGCACATCTTCACCATTATCCTCAAATCCCTGCAAGGGGTTGTTAACAGAACGTTTCAGCCAAGTGATATGAAGTTTTGTCTCCAGTGGTCGAATGTATTAATTGTTTCTGTTTTAGACAGACACCATTGCTTGGGAGCACGATGTGTTTGAGCCATAATGATCAGATGTGTATGATATGTCAATAATCATCCACTATTTGAATGCCTAGTCTGTCACAAATGTATGTGAAAGTCAACACGTTCCGGATATATGGTGGTCTTGGTGGAGTCTCCAGTAATCCTGCTGCCACCAGGCCAGGGTGAGACACAAACCAGTGATTATATTTTTACTGTTTATTGTTGGAGGAAAAACAAACATGTCGTGTCAATATGAGACAATAGATAAATTGCGACCAGAAATGGTGCAGGTGTTAACAGACAGACAACTAACATCAACCAAACAAGCCTCTACTGGCGCACAATCAAGTCATGACAGAAGTACACTCAAACCACATAGATACCATTGGCCACCATACCAGAGGAAAGTATCTGGTTTCATTTACCATCTGTCATCAGAGTAACAACTGTTATGTCCCACCCACCAGAAGATCAGTACCAATTCGACTGAGGGGGATGGATCTGGCGCAACCCGAGCTCAGGCTCCGGGATCATTCCGACCTATGGGCGACCTGATCCAAGCCTTTGCTCCGGTGATGGTTTGACCCTCGCTCCGACCCAGACTTCGACCTCATCGACTCAGGTCTCAACCTGTTGTTGGCTGGCGCCACGGCCGAGAGGCGACCAATAAACAGTTAATGGTCGGACAACCAAGTATCTTGGAGCCAAACCGGGCTACTGGGGAATCCTGCTTCAGCAGGTTCTTCCCTGCCACCTCGACACTTCAGCTGGTCCGTAACACGGTACAGCAGCTAAGGGTGGTGGTCCGTTCAGCCTATCCCTCTGCCCTGTAGGGAGAACTGGTGGACCAGGGTATGAGCGGTGATGATTCGTCATCACCTACTGTGCGGCAGTTGACTGACGTGCATTCTCACCTGGCTTGGGACAGCATTCGTACCTGTGCCCACCAGATGATGTACACCGTCATGGCCTGCGTTGGTTGTGGCTGTCAGTAGCACGCTCTCGCCAGCAACTTAGCAGGCAATACTTTCATTGCTCTACAAGATGGGTTGTACCCTCTTCACTGGGGCTCTCAAAGTAGTCCGAGAGGCTGCGGAGGCGGTCAGTAAGACTACAAACCCTTACTGGAGCATCCCTCTACATCTTGCCAGCGGTCCTCAGTTCTTGCCGCTTATCCTTGGGAGCCGGCGAAAGAGTCTGAAAAATGGACTGTTCCATTGCAGACTAAGAAAGGCAGGTAAGGGAAGCCTACCCCGGCTTCCTGCTAAATATCCCTCGGGCGCCCTTGGTCAATCACACACAAGCAAACATTGTTTTGCCAACTGTGGGAGTTCACTGCCTATAGCCAGACATCCCTGTCGTCGGCTGTCTGTCCAGGGATTGGGAGAAAGCCATCTCAAATCCCTGGATCCTGTCCACGCTCAGGGATGGCCACATGCCACAGTGGAAGTGAAGACCACCCTCCTTTTCCAGAGTGCGTCACACACTAGTGCCAGTTTCTCGAGAAAAGATGGACATTCTCCCCGCCAAGGTCTAGTCATTGCTGGACAAGGCAGCCATTGAGATGGTTCCAAACGGTCAGGAAAACAAGGGTTTCTATTCCACTTACTTCCTTGTGACCAAAAAGGACAGAGGGTTCAGATCCATTCTAATTTTAATAGGGCTGAACAACATGTCTTTCAGGATGGAGACACTGAGCTCAATGATCTCATCCGTAGAGGCTTGGCTCATGCCAATCGACCTCAACGATGCATGCCTCTGTTGGAAAGAAGTGAGGTCTTTCCTGTTTACTGCCTAGCTCATTGGCAGAAGTTCTGGGTGGAGGAAATCTATTATCCACACAACTAATTATGGTAAAACAGCTGACAGGAGTTAGGAATGAATTTAAGGAAAAAAATAAGATCTTAAAGGACGGTCACAATCTATCTGTCTAGTTGCATTTCAAAGGGGTTAATCAGGAAATTGCTGTTGTCATGGTCTCCGCTTTTACATGCAAATGCACACATTATGAAAGAGGATGGCTTCCTCATCTTATACTATAATAGAAGAGATGCTTTAAAGTGCTTTGACATGACTGAATATCCAATGTCTAAAATTCAGAATTCTTCTGACATGTTCAGAGATGTGTGCTTTGAGTTAAGTTAAAGTGCCTTAAGGTCAAAATTTTGTTTTAGGCATTCGGGAAATATGATTGATGGATTCACCTTCCTAGCTGATTGCCACTGAACATCGACCGATAATTTCACTTCATGCTATCACTGATGTGTGTTGCAGTATGTGTGTGCCTGAGTGGTCAACATGAGACTGTCCTGTGAGGTGGATGTCATCAACAGATTGCTACCCTCACACAATGTCCGTAAGGCCAGAAGAGGGAGTCACGCCCAGGTGTCCCTTGGACGTAAACCGTCAGCCTCTCGATGTAGCAGTCAACTGTTCCTTATGGTGTGTACTGCCAAAGACAGGAATGGTGTAAAGTATGTGGTAAGTATTGCTCAAATGTGAAAGGCATGGTTTCTTTTTATAAATTTGTTTAATTTTACATTTATGTTACCGGGGTATATAAGCTTTTTCAATCAATATGGAAAAGTGCAATAACATTTTAAAAATTTACAAGCATTTGCTGTACAGGCTGAAGGTGAAGTTTAACTGGTACAAAAGGATCACATGAGAAGTTTGAGAGGTCATTTTCCAAGGAAGTGAATGGTCAATTTCTAGCAGGAGAGTGTCAATCAGTTGATTGACAGTTCGTCACATGACCCATTGTACTCTACAGAGCTTAACAGAATAATAATCAAAATTCACCTTCAGCATGTTCAGTAAGTTGTTGTTTTTGTTAATCCTCAAAATTACGTGAGACTTCAAAGCTTGACCATGACTGATGGAATACAAAGAACCAAACAATTTGTTCCAACATATGAATCTAATTGGAATTCTTTTCACTTATCTTGTCACAGGATCTATCCCCCATGTTTTAACCCATATATGCATAGGGTCTTAGACTTTCATCAAATTTGTGAGCTTGTTTCTTTTGCCAAGCAATGAAAGGAATGGTGCTCATTTTACCAGAATGTTTGTATCAAATAACATTCTACTACCCCTTATTTACTTTACCTGTTGTTTCTGATGAAGACGAATACTTGGCGAGAATGTCACCACGTTTGTTGGCGATGTCAGCTCTATCAGTTCCTTCAAATGGTGAACGGTAGATCTGCTACCTCTGCCCTTTATTCCTTGTACCACACCTTTGAAATCGGTGTGCATGAATTTATTTTGGAAACATAATTTCTCCAAAAATGACGCATATTCTGTTTCATTGCGCATCGAGCCTTGGCATTTTAGATTTTAACTTTATTCAAATTATGCACAGTAGGATGTCGTCGAAACTACTTTTCGGATTTCTTCCTACAATATCTGGCCTGTTTGCATTCATTATTGAACCATGGTTTCGGAATATCTAGATATGCAGAGGACTGTGGAATTGTTTTATCAGCAATGTTATTCACAGGGTGGAAGCGCTGTCCACACGAAATGTGGAGTTGCCCCCAAAGCAACTCCATTTCCTCGCTGGACAGTGAAAAAAGAACACATGGCGTAAGAGTTATGGTAAGTTTTCCCTCGCACTTTCATTCATTTGCAAGCATATCAGGTTTGGCCATTTGGCAGAAGAATCTAGAAAGTTATAGATCTGTCTGTAATAGCTTGACACCCTCTCTATTTATTACAATTGCGCATTAGGCGAGGGCACCCTCGTGACTGTCGAAAGAAAATGATCGTTTCAACATGAAATATGACATACTCATCAGCAGACACACTTTTTTTTGCTGTCAGTTCTTAGATATAGTGATTTTAGGTCTTCATTCACAGTTTAGGCATTAATGCATCGGTAATTTTTCAGTTATCGTCATTAAATCAAACTGTACATTTTACATGGAGTTGTTTTGAAACTGTCCATTGCTTTGAATGTTTACATTGAAGTAACTGTCCATGTAGTTACATGGATTTTAGTAGCTAAGATACATAGCGTTCACATGTCAGTGAATGCTATATGTATCTAGCTAGGATTTTAGAGCATTAACTGTTGAAATCCCAGTTTTGGATACCCTTTTCCACAGACTTGGCAATGGAAACGGTAGTTCTTGTGAAGGATCCCTTTAACATGCAGTCTGAGGCCAAATGAAGACTTGTAGAACTTGCTGCATATGTGGCAGCGGTCAAACCGAAACATGAACCAATTCAGACAATGACCTACTTTTCATCCGATCTGAATTTTCTCGTGTGAAAGTGAAAACAGACAATATAGACAACTATGGTTACACTAAATTCCAATTCCTTATTTCATAAGAAATTGGTATTTACAAAAGAACTTTAATAAACTCGTATTTCTATATTTTATGGCTAGGTTTAGGCAGCTAAGACATCACAGACTGCCCCTGTTTCATAAGGTCGTAAAAATGTTTCATAATTCATCTGGCTAACTGGTTACACATGTTATGTGTTCTTTAGGCTTATTATGTGTATTTTTGTAAAGCACATTGTGATTGATATAATATCAAGTCTGTACAAGACCGCCAAACTTTTCTCGCAGCCGAACCTCGTTTTGAGATTTCCACGATTTCCAGATTTCCGTTTGTCAGAGCACGTTGTACGACAGAGTACGGATTAGAAGGAGAGCAGTGTCCAATATACAAGTGATTAGATGTATCAAATAATACTGATTAATATTTATATATCCAGTTGAATGAGTTGGTCTCAAAATTCTGAACTGGTTATTGTACTAAGTTGCGCAATAGGAAACGAGACTATTGGGAAATCAATGTTTTGACTGTCTCCATCCTGTTTCTTCTTCTTCTTTTTTTGGTGTGCTTGAAAACAAACGACTGGTATTGAAGGATATATGCTCGTCCAGGGGTTCAAATTCATTTCCTGAAACCTTAAACATATCAAACTAATGCATATATACTAGGCACATAAAGAAACTGTGCTTACAAAAATTTAAAATCTAAATTTATCAAACCTGTGTTAGACACATAAGGATTTAAACTCAGAGATTAGTGACATGTATCCAACATGCATGCACGTGCCACGTCCCGTGATGTCAGTGGGTTCGTCCTTGAGACGTGCAATACGTTGTTTCACGTGCATTCCGGGAAAGAGAAACAGAGCAAATGAATGCCACACAATACTGTAACTTTGGAAAGCTCAACCCCTGCCCTTGCGATCGTTCAAAAAATTAAACGGCTATTGAAACGCTTAGCATGCCAAGGCTCACGTCTGCACAACGTCATGAGGCCATTGGGATGGTCTGTGGGGGAATGTCTCAACGACAAGTGGCTGCACATTTCCACTGCCACCGGAACATCATTTCTGCACTGGTGAGACGCTACCAGATCACAAATGACGTCCTCGATTGGCCACTTTATGGACGTCCACGTTTAACAACGCCAAGACAGGACAGATGGATATGGGTGACCCATCTTCGCCACAGGTTTCAGACTGCAGTGATGACTGCCCGAACCATCCCAGGACTTCGCCGTATCCATCCCAAAAGACAGTTCGACAACGTTTACGTCATCACGGGATCAGACCACGACGTCCCGCCATACGGCCTATCCTGACACAACGTCATCGACAAGCTCGCCAAATGTGGTGCCGAAATCATGTCCGCAGACCCTTGTTTTGGTGGAGAAATGTTGTTTTTACAGATGAGTCCAGGTTTAACATTTCCCATAGTGATGGACGTCAATGTGCCTATAGACGCGTGGGAGAACGTTATGCAAAGGCCTGTGTCTTGGAGAGGAATTGCTTTGGTGGTGGTTCCGTGATGATTTGGGGTGGAATAACAGCACGCCAAAGAACTCCTTTGGTGATTGTTCAGGGCAACTTAACTGGTGTGGGCTACAGGGATCAGATTCTTCGACCTGTGGCAATTCCTTTTCTGCAATGTCAAGGCCCTGGGTTAACATGCCAACAGGACAATGCCCGCCCTCATACGGCAAGGGTTGCTATGGATTTCTTGCAACACCACAATGTTGACTTACTGCCTTGGCCTGCAAATTCACCGGATCTCTCCCCGATAGAGCATGTTTGGGACGAGATGGAACGACGTCTACGCCGTCTTCCTCATCCGCCAGACAACGTCCTTGACCTTGCATCAGACCTTGAGAGAATCTGGCGTGACATCCCACAAGCCTTCCTTGCACGTTTGATAGGCTCTATGCGTCGTCGATGCACTGCTGTTCTCAATGCAGATGGTGGACATACCCATTATTGAGCTTGTGACATGGTCGTTTGACCCCTGTCCCGCTTGTGGACTCGTGACGTCATTGTGATTGACTTTTCAATTGAAATTCTCCCGACTAGTTATGGTCTCATGATCCCTCCATTAAAGTTTATATGTACCTTTGACATTGTTATCGTACTTATCAACTGGGATAATATTTTGACAATGCACAGTTTCTTTATGTGGCTAGTATATTAACCACAAACTATGTACAATAACAGACCTGCCTACCCCCTTTGTCTGCAAAGTGTACTCATGGTGGTTTGAAAGTGTATTTTGAAGTGACAAAAGTGTACATTTTTATGTATTTTTATCTTATTTTATAAGAAAGAAAATTTGACACATTCCTGAATGCCAGAATGGTGTTTATCAATCAACTTCAGCACAGATTTGACTGTCTTTTTAAGGTCTGCAGATAAGATCGGCAAGTTCATTTTCTCATTAAATTGTGCCATATGGATTTCTCCTTTATTTTTTTTACAACTGCCATTGACTTGTCCATATCGCTGTTGGTGCCACCGGTGGGAACAAAGGAAGTCTTATTGTATTTGATTTCACACATTTCACATTGGTTAGATGTCCCTTGGTTTTCAGATGCTTAGTGATGTGCTTTACTCGAATGTGCAATACTAATGTCTGAATGATAGTATGAACAATGTACATACTTTGGAATAACCTGGTCTTGGTTATTCCTGGGGTAGATGTATATTTGTATATTTGTTAATACACTTTTGATCATACATGATTTTGTAAAATGTTTGAATCCTGGCCCATATGAGCCCGACGAACGCTGGTGCCACTGGTTGGGAAGCAATCAGATAAGATAGGTAGAAACTGGGAAAATATGAGGGATCCCGACGATAAAGACCGCAAAAATTAGCCAATCAGGTTACTTTGTATTTTCACGACATCTACCGAAGTACTTGATCTATATCTATCATCAATGAACAGACATTACGGTCACGATTTTAAATAAATTACTTTCTGTTATACGCACGAAAGTGACTTCAAAGGGAGGTCACTCTTGTTTCGCTTCATTTTCATGTCGTGTGTACACTGGCAAGTACAGTTGAAGTGAAACGAATGCATGTTCTTTTAAGACAAATTAATATGTTTTTATAGGTTTGCATCTAATAAATCCCAGACAGGGTACAAACTGCAATAAGGGTGTACAATGGTACTTGAAGATAAAAAATCGTAATAAATAACGCCAGGTAGGCAGTAACAAAACATTCTGCTTCACAACAAATATCTCTAGAATAACATTTGATCATTTTTCCTTATCCTGACTCATGCTTATTTGCTTGTCTCCTTCTTCTTGCGAACTGTAGTGGAACACTTGTATCTCCTATTGAAGTTCCCTTCAATAAAGAACAGACATAAAATCACTCCTGCCAAGAGTTATCCTCCCAGCTGTTTAGGCGGGAAACTGTGGCGCCACCGTCCCCACGTGCCTCACTCTCTCCTTCGCCCTGTGGGCAGGTTGTGAGAGCGCCTGTGTCTCCTATACGGCACTATATCCTTTAATTAATTAGTTATTCTCCTCTATTATACCTTTATAGAGGTTTAGTTACTATTCTTCAACATTATCGTTTGATATTTAATCGTATTTAGCACTGTTTATTCACGGAATTGTCCGTGTTTGTTCAATTTCATGATAACCTATTTTCGTTGTAGGTTTAGGTTCGCTGCTACAGACCCGCATTGATTGTGCCATAGCTGCACAACAACATGTACTTCCAGCCATAGCTGTAATCTTTATCAGCATTTAATTAAAATTCAATTTAATAAATAATTTTCTCTATACTTAGACATACTATCGACTATCCAGGTGACTTTCCAAGTCATGGATAAACTGGCTGAGTCCCTCACGAGCTGTCTACTGCTGTTAGACGACTTACTACCATCAAGTGACCTACCGGAGGTATCCTCAGAGGATGGGCGTGGGATGTTGTCCGCCATTACTTCGAAGACATTGGCTTCTTCATCGGACAACCCCTCAACGCAGACGTAGAAGACACCATCCTCTACGCAGAATGAAGCCTCACAGACATCATCCTGATGGCAGTGAGAGGGCTTCATGATGAGCCGCTGCAGATACAGCACGCAGTCCGAGGGCGACAGATGAGCGATCCCCGGACCATATCGCTATCAAAGCAGAGAGGGCAGCTCTACAATCATCGCAGACCGTGAATAGACGCCTTTCTCTACCCAGAGAAGGCTACACACCCCGCAGATGACGACCAACTCTACGGGGACGTCTGCGCAGACTACAAGGACTTTCTCGGCCGAGATTGCTCCGTTGACGGTACAGGGACTCTCCGATGATCAACTGATCATCTTCCCAGAGGTCATCACAAGTAACGACCAGTCTCAGCTACGGTGACTTCAGCGCAGATATCCACAGTACCCGAGGTATCTACGATGACAACAGACGAGCGTCCTGTGGGCCACGTCGCTATCACCGCAGAAAGGGCAGCGCTACTACCACCGCAGACCTTCAACCCGGGGGACTTTATGCAGGAGATGATAGAGCAGCGTTACGGCCTGGAAAAGAAGTCACAGCCCACAACGAGGTCCCGAGCCTTCATGAAGGTTCCAACGCAGACAGCGTTTCTGAGGGACCTACCATCAGCGAGACTTCTACCAGCATCACGTAGGCCTTCGCGAAGAACGTCAGAACTTCAACGGACTAGCCTCCGTGAAGATAGACCCAGCCTACCCCTGTGGAGGACCCAGACGATCAGCATTCGCGTAGACCTTCGCGAAGGGCTACACGATCTTCACCTGCTACGGGCTCGGACAATCAACGTTCACGGAAGCGTTCACGCAAAAGAATCGTTCATCCCCAGACCTTGACTCTGGCCAGCCTACGCGAAGGCCTTTGCGAAGGACCAGTCGCCACTTCCCAAGTGCGGACTCAGATGAAGCTTCGCGAAGGCCTTCGCGAAGGACGTCAGCTACATTGTACAAGATATCTTCGTCCCATAGATCGTCGAGGGATTCACCAGGACCTTCGCGAACCCACAGGTCACCCTACAGGCACAGTTCGTCGGGTTATTCACCACGTCGATCTCCTCGCAGATCTCCACGCAGATCCCCACACAGGTCTACGCGCAGGTCTCTATGAAGGTCTTCACGCAGGTCGTCACGCAAGTTTCCAGCGAAGCAGAGACATCGCAGTACTTCGTCTCTCAACTGAACGCCACATGCCGTCTACAAGTCTGCACGAAGGCATTCGCGCAGGCCATCTACAACGCAGAGATGCCGCAATACTTAGATTCTCAACAGAACACTACATGTCGTCACCGAGCCTGCGCGAAAACTTTCGCACAGGCCATTCACAAAGCGGAGACGTCGCAGTACTTAGCTTCTTAACAGAACGCTACTTATCATCTACAACTTGCGCAAAGGACGGCGCTATCTTCAGAGACTGTCAACAGATGAAGAGCCTAATAAAGGATCTTCAGGCCGA
This sequence comes from Haliotis rubra, assembly GCF_003918875.1. Taxonomy (NCBI): domain Eukaryota; kingdom Metazoa; phylum Mollusca; class Gastropoda; order Lepetellida; family Haliotidae; genus Haliotis; species Haliotis rubra. Next base: position 882,911 of record NW_025767066.1, on the reverse strand, counting down.
CTACCTACATCAAGGGCACAACGGCCGCCGAGATCATCACGGGAATCACCATTTCGGGTATATATTGCGGGTAGGCAATCCCGACTACGAGACGATTATCTACATGCAAGGAGCCATACAATCACACCAAGCCGACCACCACGCAGATCACTACGCAGATCCTCAAGGTTATTCAACTAGGACACGAAGTATTGTCATCCTAGAAGGGAAAGATCTTCGTCGGTACACAGACTGAAGACAGGTATTACAGTACAAGAGAGGTACTCTTGTCAGAATTCATCACCGGCTCGGATCTTCAGACGGAATCCAGGACGGGATTCACACAGATTGATATATCTACATTAGAAGACTCATGGCCATATAGAGATCTTCACTTTCGTACAGATCTGCAGATATTCTCACTGGCAGAGTTCAACAGCAGCCTTGCCACAGCTAGGTAAATACATACTCGTCAACGATTCCCGGAGTAAATTTATAACAGTTCAGCATTAATTCTACAATTACAACTCTTCATTGATGTATGCAGTCTACAAGCTGACAAGTCAAAAGTTCAATTAATCCTATGTATAAGGATGACGGCATTATCTTCAAGACTGAAGTAAGAGTCACAGCAGTTAATTACAGTGCCAACTCGGAGTTCCCATAGGGGGGTATAGAAGACGTAAATCACTACATGGAATCCAAAGTATCTTGCCCGCCGCCTTTTTCCGTCGGATTCTACAAGCAAATAAGCATGAGTCAGGATAAGGAAAAATATGTAATTTCTTTAATAAAATTGATATTTTATACTTATCCTGACTCATGAGGTAAGCCCTCCCAACCTCCCCACAAGACACTTTGGATTTCCGTGCAAATTCAAGTGTCGGGCTCATAATCAGGAGAGAGTGAGGCACGTGGGGACGGTGGCGCCACAGTTTCCCGCCTAAACAGCTGGGAGGATAACTCTTGGCGGGAGTGATTTTACGTCTGTTCTTTATTGAAGGGAACTTCAATAAGAGATACAAGTTTTCCACTACAGTTCGCAAGAAGAAGGAGACAAGCAAATAAGCATGAGTCAGGATAAGTATAAAATATCAATTTTTTCAAAAAATTACATACCTGACGGTTAAAACTATAAACTGTCAGCTCATGGACAGTAAAATCACAACGCAATGGACAGTTTGTTTGCTAAACTTGAACAACTCCATATAAAATGTACAGATTGATTTTTCGACGATCATTGAAAAAATACTGACACATTAAAGCCTAAACTGCGAATGAAGACCTAAAATCAATATATCTAAGAATTGACAGCAAAAAAAGGTGTGTCTGCTGATGAGGATGTCATATTTCGTGTTGAAACGATCATTTTCCACAATCTTGTTTCGATACTCAGGAAGGTGCCCTGGCTTAACGCGCAATTGCAATAAATAGAGAGGGTCTCAAGCAATTACAGAAAGATCTGTAACTTTCTTGATCCTTCTGCCAAATGGCCAAACCTGATATACTTGCAAAATAATGAAAATGCGAGGAAAAACCTACCTTTACTCTTGCGCCACGTGTTCTCTTTTCACTGTCCAGCGAGGAAATGGAGTTGCTTTGGGGGCAACTCCATATTTCATGTGGACAGCGCTTCCACCCTGTGTTATTAAGTTTATTCAAAAACAGCTGTATAGGATCTTCACTGTTGACAAAAAGGTCATGTTTCAAGTGTTATATAATGACTAGTCAAACTTGGTGAAGTTCCTTCTTGTTCTACACCCTGCTGCCTAAGGAATTCCATGACAGTCCTGGCCCTTTGAAGCCTAGCATTGTCGTCCTGCAGTAAAGAGATTCATAAAAGCCATGCATAGCTTGCAGGAATGGTACTGCTATAGGAGCCAGAATCTCATCCTGATAACGCTGTCCAGTAAGATTACCATTGACCACGTGCAGTGGAGTATGTCCAGTGGGAGTTATCCCGTTATCCCTGCCCAAACCATGACCAACCAACCCTCTGCCACAATCTACCAATAGCAATACATTAAAGCGGGCAGCAACCTGCTGCAGAGTTTGACCAGATTCCAAAAGGCCTATAGCCTGGCCCCTTTCAGCAAATGTCAGAAAACGTCTCAGTTTTAGCTGTGATTTCAAACAGGTACCTGAACAGTGAACAACAGTGAAAATGCATCAATGCATGTGTATTGTCCTCTACTTTCCATGGACAGAGTGACTTGCACAAGCAAATCATTGACATTAAGTGGCAAGTGGATTTGATATTTGAATAAAAAGTGTGCCATTTATAACAGAATGTATCGGACGTTAAAGAACGTAAAAGTGACATTTCAAGGGCCTGATGTGTTTTTCCATACTGTTAAGACATTTTTTCAACCATTCAGTTATTTATTTCAAACAAAACAAAGATTTTACAACTTTTAAGAAATAACTTGACACTTCATTAATGACTCCAAGTATATGTTCATGTGTTTTGCCAAACCGGTGTGTGTGTTGTCCAATGAAGATACACAGTAGCTGTTTTATTATTTTTCTATTCAAGGCATCATTTACTTGGTAAAACCAGCCATTTCATGTTCTGTCAAAAGAAAGTCAAAACCTGACTGACAAATTGAGTATTTTATACTTTGAACAAAAATTAGGTGAGATATATGCTAATCAACATACCAATATCGTCTTTCTAAGACGTTGCCAAAGACAAGTCATGGTGGCATTTAAAATGGTGTCAATTCTTTTTCAGGAATTTCGTTACATTTGAAGATTTGGTTAGTTCTCTGTTCATAATGGTGCGACACTTTCAAAATACATCAACACAAACAGGAGAATATGGGAATATAAGAATATTAGTTATACATAAGGATTGTAATTCATTTTATATATGCTTATGTCAATAAGATCTCAGGCAGTATTTTGTTTGCTTGCAATTTCTGAAAAGATTCCTAATAAAAAAAATAGTATACTTTTATCAGTTTATGTAAAACCTTATTAAAATGTGTGTGAATGGAAAGAACTCAGCATGCAAGGGGATAAGGATTTATTAAAAGGCTTCTGAAAACTTCTGACAGTCATGCAAGATACGATTTATGCCCTTGTCAGCTGCTACAAACACTGAATTGTCCCATACTGTGGTATCCTTCTGGTTACATTCAGTGATCCTGCGTTGACATCACCAGATGGCTCCAGTCTTGATTTTTCAGTTATGTAGCTGGAGTGGAGTGTAAAACAACAAACACAAACCAATACTTTAATTCATGTAAGTTTTGATAATATAATATATATATACTGGGAGAAACAAATAAAGGAACACAGGAAAATTCAACTGTTCCTTTAATATTTTCCAGTTTTCATCACCAGCTTTGAATAGTGCTGTGGGAGGAAATCTGAAAATAAATAAAGGAACACTGCCATAAAGTGGTGTTCCCTTATTTGTTTCCTGTTAGTATATTATCAGCATGTATTATGTTTATGATCTTAATTACAAATACCCGATACATATATTTGATGTTAGAAATTTTCAAAACTCTTGACAGCAACAGAGCATTATTTTAAATCAACATTAACTAAGAATTTGGGACCAATGTACATGAAACAGGAATAATCGCTTGTCTGCTTCAATCAAACCATATTCCTGATATTAGTACACATAGTTATTCTGATGAAATCTAACGGTGGTGTGGAAAACTACTCCAGCACAAGGTACAGGGTTTCTCCCATCAGAATGTAAAATGCCTATAATGTTGTGTGTGGAACAGAGCATCATAACTGAAATGGATGGTGAGAAATTGATCATGTCATGATGTAAACATGTTTAGTTAATACAACACTTGCTTCTATTTCCACAGGTAAAGAATAATGTCAGTCAGGTGTTTGAAAAATTTGTGAGTGAAGGAAAGGCAACCATTCGATTCAAGGAACCAGAACAAGATCTGTGTTTAAGCAAGGTAAGTTCAAACAGTGCTATATACTTTTATTTGAATTGATATACACCTCCTCAAAATATCCGTCACTTGGTGTAGCCATGTGGTTTAAACATCTGTTGAAACTCCTGAAGGCAGATGTTGCCACTAGGGTACAGTGTGTTCACATCAGAGTCCCATGCCTGGTGTCCTTGCTTGGATATTACAGCAAGTTGCAATATTGCTAAAAGCAACATAACGCTATAACTCTCGACACAGAATAGACTAACAACTAGTCTCTGGAATGAACATATTTTACAGAAAAAAAGTTCATAGTAAAAAAAATAAGGAGCCCTGAGACTTTCTTCATTTTCAGAGGCTAAACAAATCTGCAGAAGGATAATTTCTTCCCATTGTTTCTAAGCATAATATCAAACATATTTTTATCCCCCGCCGCATGTTTAGCGCGAAGCGGGGTATATAGTATTAGGCTCCGTACATCCGTACGTACGAATTGGAATATCTTAAGAACTGTTCTCTAGATTCTTTTCATATTTGGTACCTAGGTTCATCACAGCATAAGAAAGGTCCAAGTCAGGTTTGGTGACCTTGACCTTCATTTCAAGGTCACATGGCGACTTTCACGTTTTACCTGCATGTTAAGCTATCTCAAGAACCGTTCACTGGATTTTCTTCATATTCAATGCAAAGCTTTATCGAGGGAAGGCGCAGGGCCCAGTTGAATTTGGTGACCTTCACTTACTTTTCTTAGGTCATAGAGACACTTTGAAGATTTCAGCATATTAACCTGCAGGTTATGCTTGTCAGCGAGATACCTAAAGAACCATTCCCTGGAGTTTCTTTATATTTCACACCAAGCTTCATCTAGGGAAGGCGCAGGGCCTAGTCGATTTTGGTGACCTTCACTTAATTTTCTTTGTAGATTTCAGCATTTTAACCTGAATTGTCAGCAAGATATTTCAAGATGGTTCACTGGATTTTCTTCAGACTTTCAAGACTTCCCTTAAATCTTTTTCAATAAGCAATTTCTTTAGTTCATTTTTTGCATATTTCACATACACTATGACATTCATGTCAAGGTCAAAGTCAGTCTTGCAAATATGTGTGTGTTTGAACACCTAAAGAGCAAGATATCAAGAGAGGTTGACTGGTCATGTTTTTGTTGACATTTAACTTAAACGTTCATTACTTTATAAGTTTGATTTGATAATTTGCGGCGGGGGATTATCTCACCTTAGTGACAATGTTTGTTATGTACAAAATTGCTGACCCCCTAGTACATGTGTACAAAATTGCTGACCCCCCCTAGTTCCCAGAACAAAATGGGTGACCCCCCCTTAAAATCATCATCACCCACCCTAGCCATAAATTATGAACTGTCCCTTACTTATGTTCTCCAAACTCCAAAGGTTCTGTCTGCACTATATGTGGAAGTTTAAATGATGTCGCATCGAACAGGAGAAAACTTTTTTGGTGGGGGAGATCGAAAAATGTTCACAGGGTATGTTCTACACATACTGTGTATAGAAAATGTTTAGGTGAGGCCACTCCTGTGGACAATACTTTGTGCCTTGAAAAGAAATCTGTAATTAACTTGTACCAGTCCTGTGGAACTGAAGTGAAAAAGATGATTTTGAATCGAGGGATTCGCAGAGAAAGTCGTTATGGCAGGAAACAAGATTGGAAATCTCCTATGAAACAGACACTGCATCTGCCTTTACCTGCATTATGCCACCTGTATCATGGATACCTCATTAATGCATGAAAGAAATGCGCAAAAAGGCAGACAAAAACTATTGGCATCATGGAGAAGAATGAGCAGTATATTGATGACGTGATGGATATCAGCAATTCCATTCACAAATCAAGGAATATGCCATCAGATCCCCATGACAATGGTTTTTCAAAGTTTATGGATAAAGTCAAAAATGCCTACATCGTTGAGGTACATTGCTTTGAGCCTAATGATTTATATTTCTCATGCAAATCAAGGATGACACAACAATAACAGTAGCATGGCTTGTATTTTCTACTGACTTGTCTGAATAGGGAGAATTTCGAATGTCAGTGATTTTCCACTCCTGGATGGAGAACAAAACAACACATCTTCACCACTTAAGTACTTTTCAATCATTGTATTCTGATTTGGACGAATGCTGTGTATATTTGCTTTCATCCTCATCAAAGTTCCAATTCAGTTTTACCCTGAGATGGAAAACTTTTCGAAATCATCCCCTCTCCTCGCCATTGTAAAATGGAACAGTTAAAGAAAATACACAGATTTTGTAAGTGATCAGGTCTCTAGTGTAATCACACATGTTGTTTGTCTGGAGTGAGAGCACAGGCAGAAGCAGGAGGTCTTGGCTCAGTGTGGGATCTTGGGGAATGGTGGGGGGAAGCTCCCATGAGTTAATATTAGTGACAGCTAGAGATCAACTGATAATTACAAGCACTGTGCTCACTTGTGAATTCAGCAGATTGGTACAGACCCTGAAGCTGTAACACACAGAACAGAAGTGACTTTATTCATGACTCCCTATTGATGGTACGTCCATCCCTTAAATATAATTTTTTAACTTATCCTATCTAACCTCTCTCTCGCGCTTTGACTTTTAGTGGAACGACGGTCTCGCTTCGACTTTTAGTGGAACAACTGTAAAGATTTTTCCAGAGGCCTCCTTGTCCATTTGTGCACTCCATGCTGTTCTCCTTAATTAGCTTCCTAGTTCCTAATGAAGCTTGCTGCATGCTCTACTAATTGCCCACGTGACTACCTCTGAATGATCATTCTCTTTCTTGTGGCACGACAGTGTGGACATTCTGTATATTAGGGACATTATTCACCCTAACATCAGGGGGAAAACAGATATTCAGTCAAGAAAAAGGAAAGTTTGTGCTCAATGCAAGACAAATTTTTCGTCCCTTGACCCTCACTCGTGTTGCATTGACTGTATTGGACAATGTAACTGGAACAAACGATGTGGCAAGTGTAATTCACTAAGAGATGTGGATTTTAAGGCCTCCCTTTGTGTCTGCTCCCAGAGAATTGCCAATAGAGACAGGAAATAAACCGAGTCTGATCCCACTCTCACCAAGCGTTTGAAGTTACAACGACAGAAAATCGTACCTTCACGTAAGAGAGCGACGTCTTGGGTTCAAGATGATTTTATGGACGCTTCATCAGATTCCTACTTATATGAGGACATTCGGCACCTATTACGTACGCATCAATCACCTCCTTCCATAGCGTCAGATCACTTGCGGGTGGTTGTGATTGATAATTTATTGCTGCCTGTCCCATCTACACTATCAGGGGACCTTAGATCGACACTATCATCTTCCCTTCCCTTCGACTGACTCTGTTTGTTTGGAGCCTGGCCAACAGCGTTCAACCAGTCAACTGTCCCCCCACAGTTGAACCGGACGGAGCTGGCTCCAACAGCGTCGCCGGGGGACGTTCATCATGAATCTACACTTCAAGTTTTGTCTCATAATCGCCAATCCAGATCACCACAACGATCCAGATCACCATCACAAACCCGATCTAGATCACCATGCCGATCCAGATCACAGTCACGATCCAGAGCGCAACTACCATCCACATCACCTGATCAATCCAGATCACCGAACCAATCCAGATCACCAAACGGGTCCAGATCACAACTTCGAATCAGATCACAGTCACGATCCAGAGCACGACTATGATCCACATCACCTGATCAATCCAGATCACCTAACCGATCCAGATCACCAAACGGGTCCAGATCACAACTTCGAATCAGATCACCTGACCAATCTAGATTACAACTGCAAACCAGATCACCTGACAGATCCAGATCATGATCACAGTTTCCAGTTAGTGCATCAAATCGATCCAGATCACTTTACAGATCCAGATCATCTTACCGACCCAGGTCACCTATACGATCTACATCACCTTACAGAGCCATTGACCAATCTGGATCACAGTACAGATCCACACGAAAATCCTTCTACTCACTCTAGGATCATGGCTGAGTCATGGGAACCTGATAACAATCCCACTCCTACAGCGACTCCGACTCTAAATATGATGATCAGGGCCATAACCTCAGCCTGGAACCAAATACAGCCTTCTACTCCAGCCCATCCGGCTTCGGTAGCTCCTGGCTCTTCATCTGGTCCACCTCCTGAGATTGATCCAGTCCAACTAGTCATGCCTGCATCTCCCATTCACTCTGAGTTATCTACCCCTGGGGGTAGCTTTGCAGCAGTAGAGACAGCTCAGGTACTCGTTTGGATTGTTGAGAAGCTCCAACTTCCCTTGAGTACTTCAGCAGATGACCTGGATCACTCATATACTCTTAGGAACCGGGACTTGTCTACCATCACCCTACTACCTCGGCCTTGTATTCTGAATTTATCCAGTACACTAAATGATGGTTTCAAGAGCCTGAAACGTATTAAGGACGGATTCTCTGCTCCCAGACATTATCCTTCTACCTCTCATGTCTACGGCCTAACAAAAATCTCCATGGCCCCAACAGTTGATGAGGACATTGGAACCCTGTGTGGCAAACGAGCTGCTTCACCCTACTTTATTGAGGACCGAGAGCAGGATTCAGCTGTGAGAAGGATGTTGCCATCTATTAGTTGCCTGATTGCAGCAGTCAACTCTGCTCTGGAGCATACCTACACTGATCAAGATGCTTACATCCGAGGATGCATGGCTTTAGCTCTGGACCAGTTCCAAATTATCCTGGATCAGGTATCTCATATTTTTGGCTACACGTGGACCCCTTAACATCTCATGGTGGGAGGAGCGATTTAAAACAGAACTGTTTAGCCAGCCATGGCTTACTGACTCCCTGTTCAATGGCAGCATCCAAGGTGTCTACTAAGGTTGATAAAGAAACACACTTTCAAGTTTCAATTGAACTGTTAAAGATACAGAAATCACAGCTCCAGGACTCATTAAACAGCATCGTACTGCACAGTTCACACCTACCAATCCGGATTTATGCAATCTCTTAGTGGCACATCAACTCAAGGCCGTGACAGGGGAAATAAATCTGGCCATGGTGGTTCCTTCCGTCACCCCGCCCAGGACCTACTTACAACACTCCAGTAGGCGGGAGATTACAGATCTTAGCCCTGAATTGGGCCATCCTCAGAGATCCGTACGTCACCAATCTGCTACTTCACGGCTACCGGCTACCCGTTATTGGCAGTCCACCTCTGATGTCGCATCCGGATCATAGATCGTATCCTGTGGACCAGCTTCAGACTCTGCAATCCACAATAGGTACACTATTAGACAAACTCGCGATAGAGCTCCTAGGTCCATCGCCCGTCACTCCAGGATTCTACTCTCCTGTCTTTTTGGTTCCAAAGAAAAATTCCAACAAACTCTGGCTCATCTTCAACATGAAGTTGTTCAATGCCAAATTCCTGCTTCCACCGCCTCACTTCAGGATGGTGTCGATCAACCTATTACGCACCATCCTGAAGAAGGGAGACTTCCTAATCAGCCTAGATCTTCAGGACGCTTACCTTCACGTTCCGATACATCCAGAACACTGGAAGTACCTTCGTTTTGTGTTCAACAGGAATCACTACCAATGGAAAGTCCTACCATTTGGAATTTCCACGGCCCCGTGGCTTATTACCCGAATTACCAAGCCGATCATGAGCTTCCTCCACTTTCAAGGGATCACCTTTGAAAGCTACATAGACGATTGCATCCAAGCTCAACAGGATCTGATCATACTGCTTCGCCAACTACAGTTCACCACCACGCTGCTCGGACAGTTAGGGTGGCTGTTGAACATTGTGAAATCAGAACTAATACCAACTCAGAGACTCCAATTCATTGGTGCGCTGTTAAACACTCGTCAGGGGATGATGTTCGTCCCTCACGACAGGTGGATAATGATTCAGCGATGCATTCCTCCAGCCCTGTCTCAGGCGAGAACCTTACAGCAGTGGCAGGAGCTACTGGGCCTTCTGACGTCAGCTCAAGCCTTAAAGATCACATATACTCTTAAGGGGGGTACAAATACATAAATCACTAATTGGCATCGTTATAAATGAAATCCCGCCATTAAAACTACTCATTTCAATCTTTGATTAACTTTAATCGACCTTTTTGACAACAGTTCTATCTATCTATCTATCTGTCTTTTGAAAAACTTATATAGCGCCATATCCAGAAATACACTGCTCTGCAGCGCTTGAGACTCTGATGGAAAGTTAGATGTTGTATGCTTCACAGAAGTAATGAGTCTTTAGCTGTGATTTGATTGCGTCCAGGTCGTGGTTAGATCTCAGGTGTTGTGGGAGTTGATTCCACAAGTTTGGTCCAGCAATTTGAAAACAACGGCTGATGATGTGACTGGTTTTTTAGTGCAGGTGGCTGAAGGAGAAACTGGTGAGAGGATCGAAGAGATTTGACAGGTTGATATCTGGTTATCATGCTGGAGAGATACTGAGGGGCTTGATTGTGGAGACACTTGAACACAAGCAGGACAACTTTGTATTTGATGCGCTGTGGCACTGGCAACCAGTGTAGATGTTGGAGAATTGGTGTGATGTGATCATGTCTCGCTGTTCTTGTTGCGACTCGGGCTGCTGAGTTTTGTACAACTTGTAACTTCCTGATCAGACATGATGGCAAACCTTGCAGGAGTGAGTTACAGTAGTCAATGCGTGACAACACACAGGCATGGACCAAGGAGATGGCGGTTCTTTTGTTCATGTACTTTCGTACCAAGGCAACAGTTCACAATTCTCACCCGCGAAGGAAATTTCAACCAATCAGAGGGGCGTGTCTCCATGACGTAATGTGAGGAATAGATATGAGGGCCGATGTAGAATTCATGTACATTTCAGAGGGTAAATTATCTTGCTTACAAGTTTGTATAAACCCGAAATCATGACAATTGTTATGAAGCTATATGTTCTCACAATCTACTGTCATTTAATTTTGTCACCTGCTTTGCCTAGCTTCCGAGTTACAACGTGTTTTTGTACAGACGATTCTGTCAAAATCGCATGGTGTCGCTAGGCCTTATTTGTTTGAGCCAGACACTAGTGATAGTGAAAACGATGATCAACCTCGCTCATCACGGTTAGGGTTAATTACTTCAACCTAAACAGTGTGACATTAGGAAGGATGGATGCCCATCAGATGCCGTTATTTGAAAATATCCTGGGTAGTTCTTGTCTGATTGTAATACAGTATCAAAGCAGTGTTGGCTTTTTCAGGTTTTCCAATGCCCGGATGGTATAATGACTGATCCAAATTGATCCCATTTCTGTGTTTTTTTTACCTCGATATTTAAATATGACGTCTATTACGTATGATATTAAAAATTGACATTTGATATATTTCAATCCGTAAACCAAACAACCCCACTTTGACATTGCTAGAAGAATCTGAAAATTTACTTAGGTAAATAGGTACATACAGTTTTAGCACACAGCAAATGTTTATATGTATTTCTTATGCAACAATGAAGTTCTGTTCGTATTCTCAAAACAGTGTCGGCCCATAACTTTTCACATGCAATACAGCAATTAATACTCCCTTGTTGTAACCCATGTTAGGTGGTATAAACCTACACATGTTATACGTCATCATTCACTTGATGGTCAGTTAATGAATTTATAACAGGTATAATTGGTGGTAACACCACTTAGATTACCCGACAAAGGTTCCCATTTGACATTTCTTATGTCTGGATTAAATACTCAACATTATAAATAAAGGTCTGATGTGGAAAATGTATTACATGTTATGTAATATGCACATGGAAGTGCAGCGAGAAGAATTATCAGCCGAGTTACAAAACAAACATCGATCAAAGGATTAACCGATAACACGCTGATTGATTAATTACTTTTATCTTACACAGCGGATTTGTCAAAAGGTAGTGTTTATGTATGTAGATTTACTAATCTATACTGAATACACTGTGTCGTAAAGTGGCTGTGTAAAAACAACGTCCTTCTTTCAAAGGATTAACCACCAATACATTGATTGATTGCTCATTATTGGCTAACTAAATTACTTTGTTGTAAAAAATGGCGGACATTATGCAGTTAGTTGCCAGGTGTGCTATCCTCGGTGACCAATGAGACTATACACCAATGTGAAAAACCTGAAACGATATATCCCTTTTTCGCATATTAGACTGTTAAAGACACATCACTTGGAACAGCTGCAGGTGAATGGCATATCACTCGTTTATGTGGATATTGATGGATTCATTCCTCGAACAAGGTAATAGCCTGACATTGTTGCTATAAGTTTAATCTGTTAATTTTAATATTTGCATTTTGTTTTTATTCAGTTGTCGTAGCATTCAACAGAATCATTGTTTTTGTCGTGAAGTGTAATAAGACAGACTTACATACACTCGGGCGTGTGTGCGAATTATGATTCACATTGGCTAACTATAAAATGTCTAGATATTACAGTCCTGTTATAAATTCACTATAAGTATAAGAAGATCGCGTGCTTGTTATTAAGTTTCAAAATGCATACAAATGTGATAATAAACTAATTAGGATTATGACCAAATATAAAAATGCACATTGACTAGCATCTACATACTGGTGAGTGGACATTAACCACATGAATGTAGCAAGAAATTTATCACGCAGTATTGTCACTTCGACCCCCACCTCGCTTCCGAATGTATCCATCATTAATTCTTTAACAGACTTTAGCCCATGACGTCACGATTTTTAACAATGGCGGCGCCCTGTCGCAAACATCCGCCAGTCTGAGGATAAATGCTATTTAGGTTTGTTTTCACCGAGTTACAAAATCAAAACTACTTTCTACTGATAGTAAAATATGTATTTGATTGATGGCCAATAGGATTTTGCATGACATAGCTTATAACATAACAATTTCTCTTCTTCTGAGGAAGAAATCGTTAAGTTACAAGTTGTGTCATGGAAAATCTTTTTTGGTCATCAATCTTATACATATTTTACTACAATTAGTAAGTAGTTTTGATTCTGTAACTTCCGTGAAGCGATCTGAACACAAGTAAGATATCATTCCAGGCTTCCACAATGCTCGCTTCACACTCACAAACATAATCCATTTAGCACGAACTACGGGGTCCGGTGGAAACCAGTGCATGGTGACATCATCACCCGACCCCTAGGAGCAATTGACAGCACCGCAACGATCCGGCATGTCTTCGTTGACGTCAAGAAATCAGCAAAATGACAAGCTTGTTACACACTTTATATACAACTAACTGAAAATCCTTCCTCACATGTAACCTCTCTGTGGTTTCGTTGGCAGGCGAGAGTAAAGCAGGCGACTTTTTGGCAACTTTTAATCGCTCGGTATTAATTAACCACAAGTTTTTTAAGAATGAATTTGGTGTTCCGCTTAAGACTAACCACAACGTCTTTCATATGTAATGGTTAAAAGAGTAAAAAAAACCAAAAGTTTATTTGTTCTTTAGCGTACAGAGGCCACCTCCAACTTCGGCCAATACAGCGATTTCTATGCCCCTATCTTCAGCTGACAACCCCAAGGAACTGATTTGCCTTCCAGAACCTCTTCATCCAGTCCTTCAGTGGTGGCTCAACGAACGTCTGCGCCGGAGTCTCTATGATGCCCTTTGCACCAACTCATCACTTATTCGTCGATGCATCCCTCACGGGCTGGGGAGCTCACTTCCTTGACCACCAAGTGGCCGGGCTGTGGTCATCCGACGAATGGGTACTTCATATAAACGAGCTGGAATTCAAGGCAGTAATTCAAGCCATCTCACATTGGGCAACAGAGCTTCGATCAACCAGTCTGCTGATCAAATCAGACAATTCGACCGTGGTTTGGTATATAAATCATCTAGGCTCGACAGGCTCGGCGAATCTGCTACAATCGGCGATCAGGTTCTTCCATCTTATCGACTCACTTAACATTGTAGCCAGAGCCAGACATTCCCGGAGTAAAAAATGTGATCGCCGATGCTTTGTCCCGATCCAACCGACCATCCCCGACAGAGTGGAAGCTACTGCCCCAGATCTTCCAGATGATCTACCCCTTATCACAGACCCAAATAGACCTGTTCAACACAAAGTTCAACAACCAACTTCCGAAGTTCGTATCACCAATCCCAGACCCCCTGGCTTGGGACCTTGATGCGCTGGCAATATCATGGGAGGGTCTCAATGCCTACGCGTTCCGCCCTCCAGCTCTGCTACCAAAGTAATACAGAAACTACTGGCTACCAGCAAGATACTACTGCTTTTGGTCGCACCATTCTGGCCAGCGAGAAGTTGGTTCGTCAACCTAAGATGCCTGGCAGAGCCAAAGCCAGTACTGCTTCCCAACCGGGACGACCTACTTCTTCACCCTCACTCGGAACTACGCCACGGGTCACCTCAGACCCTCAATCTACACGTTTGGCGCATCTCCAGAGATCTCTCATAGCTAAGGGCTACTCTCGCCGAGTGGCCACAGCTGTCACTTCAGCGCATCATACTTAGACCCATTCCTTGTACGACAACAAGTGGGTGAAGTTTGAAGACTATTGCAAGGTTAGGGGAATTGCATCTCCCACTTCCACCTCTGCTCAGGCCGTTGCTGAGTTTCTCCAGCATCTTTGCACTACTAAGAACTCAAGGGTACTACGTTAGCTACCTACTTAACTGCTATCAACTCAGACTTCGAACAAGGGACTTGATCACTGGATTGTTCTGGATTATTTACATCGCGTTACTGCTTCCTTGTACCGGGTATATACTGAATAAAAGTTGCACTGGATCTCAACCTTTTGTTCTCAATTTTATGGGTTTAAGAACTACTTCACTTGGCGTCCATACCAAAGCATAGGAATACAGCCACCAAGCGTGGCCCTATGCACCTGAGGCACAATCAGTATGACGATGCAGAGGTGTTCGACATTCACGCTTACTGACCTCTACACCACGGAGCAATTACGTCAGTGAATTGTGACACTCCCGAATTTCAGTGGATTTCGTTGCGTTCTGCCTCCGAAGTTGTCGGGCACATCCTTTATCTAAGATTAGACAAAGGAGTGAGGGTCAATTTGATGCTCTCCTCGAACTGAACGTTAAAACTTGGAGTGGCCGAGTTATGCTTCTCTTTGACCCACCTTGGTCATTGTCTGGGGGGCCTTCTCGAAGCAGGGTCTGGCCCGATTCTAGTCGCAAGACTTTAATTAACAGGGGTACCTTGTAAATCGTGATGAGGCTAGGCCTACTTGCTGAGTTGCGTCCCTTGTCTTGTACAAGGTTGCAGCCAACCACCACTTCCCTCGGGAGCACCCATCTCCCTGGGAGTTGTGCTCAGTAAGCCAAGGAGTTCCGGAGAACCCATTACAAGCATAGGAGTTGCATGCATGCATAACAGGCGTCCCTTGTATATCGCTATCTACGGTTGTCATCAGTCCACACAGCTCCTGTACCAGCTGTTCGCACTGTCCAGACAGAAGGGTAATCTGCGGCCCGCCGTCCAACAGTGGGATAAGTGCAAGTAGGAAGATAGGATAACTTTAAAAACTTGTAAATTTTAATATAAATTGTATATTTATATACTTATGTTATCTCACACGATGGATGCCCGCCCGGCCTCCCCAATACTCAGATTACAAGGTTGGCTCAAAGACGAGAATGATCATTCAGAGGTAGTCACGTGGGCAATTAGTGGAGCATGCAGCAAGCTTCATTAGGACCTAGGAAGCTAATTTAGGAGGGCAGCATGGAGTGCACGGGCAAATGGACAAGGAGGCCTATGGAAAAAAAATTACAGTCGTTCCACTAAAAGTCGAAGCGAGAGAGAGAGGTGCAAGTCGTGAGATAGGATAAGTATATAAATATACAATTTATATTAAAATTTTCAATTTTGTTAATCAATAGTAACAACTGTAAAAAGTCACTGGCATTATAACTTGAGTGTCTCAGGATGCACCAAGCAAAGTAGCAAAAGGAAGGAACTCCATTTAATGGGGTAACTCATGTTTTCTCAAACCATAAACACAATGTGATAATTTCATGTGAATGACAAGATATGTTTATCGTTTGGTTCATAACTACAAGCTACAGTGGGTTGCTGTTATCAAGATGTCAGTTGACTCATATCCCTTTCAAAGGGAACTTTCAGTTTCAACTATAGTCTGCCAAATATCTTGCTTTCGTCACCTGTCAGACATCAATTGAACCCAGGCCCGGAATGAGTTGATCAAAACATCACACACAAAATAATGATAGTTATATATAGGTAACCTTTATAATAGGCGATCACCCTGACATTAAAAATAGGTCCCTGTTAAGTCACGGAGAAACATGAAGGTACATGTAAACACTTTTACATTGAAACAAATAACTAAAAAGATATTTTTGCAAAAAATGCAGTCCCAAAAGTTAGGTTGACAGACTATATTTGATACATATGCCATTATTGTTCCTATTACAAAACCTCTATTACATCAGTGCCATATTTCTTGTACTTTGATGGTCCATTACATCATAAAATCTACAGATTTCAACAAAAGGCCTCTTCACTCTTTACTTATACTGGAGCAATGCAACAAGTTGAAGTAAGGGGTTTCCAGCAGACAAAGCTACACCACCCCAGGTGGCAGAGTTTCTCTGTCACCTAAGAAGCATGAAGCAAGGGTTCAATGCTGGGCACATACTCAGCAGCCATAAGCTCTGTTATCACCATTGCTAAACTCACCTGATCGGATTATTACGTTCGTTCAGACTGGACGATAAACAGAGGTAGTTTAAACCCCCAGCTTGGTCCTTAACCATCTGACCAACGAAGCTTATGGACCCCTTGAAGAAACCGGATTCAAACATTTAACACAAAAAATGCTGTTTCCACCAGCCCCAGCTACGGCTGCCAGAATGTCAGAGATCCATGCTAAGACTTCAGTCTCACCAGATCTGAGAATTGACACAATGCATCAGTGCGCCTTGGTCTCCGTTGGAATTTTATTGCCCAGAATGAACTGCCAGGTCAGCCAGACCGTCAGTTTCACATCCCACCATTATCTTCTATACTTGGCAACGAAGATAATGAAGATCTCCAGAACAACTATATCTTGCTGGATGAGAGCGGTCATTGTTCCGGCATACAGAGGAGCAGGCTTACATCCTCCCTCAGCTTCTAACCCACATGAAGTAAGAGTGCTTCCCTCCACACTTGCGCTACATGACAGTTGGACCGCGTCATACCAAAACACATTAAAATATGGTACTTGTTGGTCCCTGTCTGGCCTTGGGTACAACAAGGACTGGTCGGCTCGGAGTCAGTATAATGTGTCTGAGTGCCTCACTGCGGCATGGTATCTCAGTGGGCTAGCACTATAAAACCAGCTTAAGTCTAGGCTAGTACAAGCAGTCGCACATACACATACACACGCATGCACGTCGTCATATGAGCGAAATATTCTCAAGCACGACGTTAAACCCAATTTCACCTCGCCTCACATGACAATTGCCCCATCTCTACCATCATGGAAGGATGTTTTTGAAAATTGGACACAGTGTTTGCTAATCATTATCTCTGGGACTTTGCTTCTAAGGATGTGGAGGCTATACGTCAATTCGGACCCCAAATGGTCAAGCAGCAGCTGACATTACCCAATCAGAGATCAGGGATAAAATCTCACCCTAATACCCTAATCACACAACCTCGTAGAAGTCAGGTTGCCTTTTTACAATCAGAACTACTGACTGAGAGTGTATTTACCCATTTTCATAATAAATCAGAATATGAGTGATAAATAATTGTATAAGATCATGGTTAATTCTCTTAACAAGTTAATCGTTTGTAAGCAAGCTGGAATCTAATTCTAAGCACTCTTAACAAATCCACAGAATGAATGAGATTCACTCCACTCACGAGTTTGAAGGAGGTGCCCCACCTGAAGAAGCAAATGATCAGATGCATGAAGAATACGTTCCCATGTAAAACAGATGGTCATTTGATCTGAATCACGCAAATGGTTGATCCCACCACCTACTGCAGGATTCAAGCAATTAGTATGAGTCAAGATAGCTTAAAATATGTAATTTCTTGTCATAAGAATATCATTTACAGCGTCCACCATCCTTCCCCGCTATCCAGTTTCGGATTCAGTCTGAAAGGGGAAAGCAAAATCTGAGAGTGACATGTCACTGGCTATGTCACATGCTTCTGGTGCACATACGAGGCTAGGGTGCGTTCGGGTGACATGTTTTCCTGTTTTCGGGGAACACAGACACTTGAGTTTCCACTACCATTAGGAAATGAGATGAGATAAACCATCAGTATGAATTAGGAGAAGTATCAATGATATTTTTATCCAAAATAATACATATATTGCTGAGCCAACTTTGCAGCTGTTGCCAAATGGGTGTTATCTTGCAACAATGAGGGGTGTGAAGCAATTTTTCTGGAAGTTGGACAGCAGCTACAGGTATTATGGTCACATACCCCATCTTATGAAGTCTCCTGTTTGTGGGCAAAATATGATGTAGGTGTCTATATTTGAACCACTGTAGATTTGTGTCTTTTGAACATTGCTATGAAATATGGTTATAAAGTTGCCAAGATTCTAAATGAATATCATCTTCTACTATTTGGTCCCTTCTTCTTCAGTGTTGTTGTCAAAAGTATTCATACTATTCAAAGATCTGTGGTAGAACCGACTTGTTTTAGTGAAGAATTTAAGACATAAAGTTGTGATGCATGTTTTCTGAGGTGAACCCTTTTTTTTGAGCTTATAATCCCACCATGTTCGAAAAAGTTTATTTTTCCTTATCCTGACTCATGCATATTGCTTGTCTTCTTCTTCTTGCGAACATAGTGGAACACTTGTATCTCCCTAATTGAAGTTCCCTTCAATAAAAAATCACTAATTAATACTCACCACGAGTTACCTCCCTTCTGTAAGCGCGGGAACGAGGGCGCCACCTCCACCCCTGTGCCTCACTCTCTCCTTCTTCGCCCAGTGAGCAGGATGTGAGAGCACCTGTGACTCCCTACACACTATATCCTTTGGTTATTCTTAGTTAGTTACCTCTTATAGTTTACTATAGAGGTGTAGCTAGTATCCTTCATCAATATGTATTGATAATTATTTGTATTTCTACTGTTTATTCACGGGATTCCGTGATTGTTCAGCTAGTTTACGTTGATGTAAATCTGTACTATTTGTAGATTACGTTTTTCTGCTGCTGACCCGCATTTAATATGCCCTAGCTGTACTACGCCTTGTGCGTTTTCTTCACGTTGCAGTTACGGTATTAATCTATCTAATTCTGCATTTAATAAATATCATCTTTGCGTCTTGAGACGTGCAGCAGATAGGTCATGCAAACAAGGTTTAGCCATGGCCGATACATCTGACCCCCTAGCCAGTCAGCTGCTGTCGGACGACCCCCTCCCGTCTGGTGTTCCGCTAGAGTTTCCCTCGGAGGAGGGGCGTGGGATGCAGTCCGCCGTCTCCAAGAAGCGTCCTGCTTCCCCAGACATCCGGTCATCGCAGCCAAAGTCTAAGAGGGCCTCGACATCTACTCAACACAGACTCCGTACCCCCAGGGCAGCGTCTACCTTCAAGGGAAATCACGAAAACGTTCTCAGCGTTCTCAGATTGTTCCGCCGCTGAACTGGGCCTGTATGATGATCAGCCGATCATCATACCCGATCTACGCCACAAGAGACGACCGGTGTCGGCAACAGTTACGTCAGCACAGATCGCCATGCAGCCTGATGTGTCTACACTGATGTCGGACGATCTTCCTGAGGGCCCCGTCGCTAACATCGCAGAGAGGGCACCAACTACATCTTCACAGACCGTCCCAGGCGACCTGATGCGGCAAATCATGAAGATGATGGAGGACCGTTACAGACTGGAGAGACAACCAGCCCAGAGCCTGAGCGGCGAAGGCTCCAACGTGAAACGACATCCCAGAGGGACCCCCGGCCAGCGTGGCGGCCACGACTAAGCCACCTCCGCGAAGGAAGTCACAGACCACCTCGACGAAGGACCCAGATGTACAGCCTTAGCGAAGGGCTTCTAGATCATCACCTACCTCAGACTCTGATGATCAACACTCACATAAAGGCTCGAGAAGGAAGATCACCTCATCCCTGGACTCTGACTCGGACCCCCCAGACTTCACGCAGGCCTTCGCGAAGGTCAAGTCGTCGCTCCCCAGGACCGGACGGAGATGAAGCTTCGTGAAGGTCTTCACGAAGGGCACCAGTAACAGGCTCCAAGTCATCTTCGTCCAGAAGGTCATCCAGGGAAAAGCCTCCGCGAAGGGCAACCCAGCCCGTAGCGAACACTTCGCTAAGGAAGTCCCAGGCCGCCTCCGCGAAGGAGCTAGAGCCTCACCAGTTGCGAGGGACATCGCGGAGGAGGAGCGCTTCGCCGAGCCCACACCCTGTAGAACACAGAGGTCGTTCGCGAAGCAAGAGCTCATATATTGATCGGACTCTAGACACTTCACTAAGGAAGTCCCAGGCCGCCTCCGCGAAGGAGCTGGAGCCTCACCAGTTGCGAGGGACATCGTGGAGGAGTAGCGCTTCGCCGAGCCCACACCCTGTAGAACACAGGTCGTTCGCGAAGCAAGCACTCATATATATTGATCGGGCTCTGACTCGATACTTTCGCGAAGGTCACGAAGGCTAAGTGGCTCCAAGTCTACTTCACCCAGAAGATCTAGAAGGGATTCTTCGAGAGCTTCGCGAAGTCCCCGGCGTTCGCCGAGGAAGTCTCCTCCAAGGTCTCCATATACTAGTCACTCGTCATATATAGCCACTCGTCAGTCCGTTCAAGACATCGCATGAGTTGTCTATCAACTGTATGCCATATGCCATCTACAAGCCTACGCGAAGACAATTGCACAGGCTATTTACAACACAGAACGTCGCTGTATTATTTAGTCAACGACGTTTCGTAGATCTTCACAGGAATCAACTTTCCGTATAGATTGCTAGGTATGCAATCCCGGACTACGATACGATTATCTACATGCGTGACCATTACGCAGATCTGCAGACAATTCAATATCGAAATTGAACAGCAGCCTTGTTACAGCGAGTATAACTCATAATCGTCAACGATTTCCGAGAAGAAATATGTACAACAAGTTCAGCTTTAATTCTACAATTATGACGATACATTCATGTATACAGTCTACAAGCTGACAACTTGCAAGTTTTATTGAAACTTTATATAAGGAAGTCGGAATTATCTTCAAGACTGAAGTTACTTTCACGACAGCCAGGAAAATAACCTACCCAGCATTAATATTACAGAGCGAGGTATTTCGCGCCGGAGGTTTCGCGCGTTTACCATTAACCCTCGATACACGTGGTGACTCGGGTAACTTCGGGAAGCTACGGTGAAGACCGACGATTGTTCTAATATCAACGACGGCACTATATTATACAAGGTTCCTTTTCCTGCTACACCGGTGACATCACAGCGCGGGTACTCTACAGAATCAAAACGCCCTACGCAGAGGTCGATCATAGTTCACAGTTCAAGACTTAGGTTGCAAGTGACAACAATATATCAGTGAACGAGCAAGCCTCCTTACAGTCCAGCTAAAATGAACCTTCATGATTGGGCTGCCTTCTTGAGGTTAGAGACCTCCCCTGTCAAGTAAGGACGAGGGCACGGCAGTCAGGCTATTTTTTACATAAAGTTCAACGATGGCAGTCACACCTGGTTGTGCACCTACATCGTCAAGGACTTCGCAGTGAATTTACCTAGACGACGGGATACAAGTGGATCCAAATCCACAGCGTCTCAGACTACAGTTGAATTTCATCATAAAGCTACTAACACAACTAGATGGTTAGTAAACCTACTTAAGTTGGACCTAGAACCGTCGCAGGATCTGCTAATTCTAGGTTTTGATTTGTAACGGCGCAGAATCGTATAATTGTACCGGAGGACCATGGATCAAGATCCAACAGTCAATTCCACAAGCCTTACTCTCTCCGCTACCACTACGACAGTGGCAGAGCCTGTTGGGGTTACGCACTTCAGCTCAAGACATGACAGGCAGAGGCAGACTACAATTACATCCGTTACAAGTCATCATCAATTCGCATCTAGACGAATCTCTACCGTTCAATTTACCGGTTCAGGTCAAACCTCATCTACTATGGTGGACCAAAAGATCGAATGTTTGAATAGGCGTCTCGTTAATAGAGCTGGAATCGATAACACTTCTCTACGTAGATGTGTCACTACAAGGTTGGGGAGCCCATCTTGCCAACAGGACGGCATCAGGGCTATGAGCAATCAAGAGAGCAAATTACACATATTCTGCTAGAGATGCAAGCAGTGATACCGCCTTAATGCACTGGAGCAACTTACTACAGTATACCCAGTGGATGATTCACACAGTCAATTCGACAGTGGCGTTTTTATGTGAACAAACTAAGCTCAACCAGGTCCCCGAACCTATCGACTCTGTTTTCAATTGTTCGATTTAATCGACAATCTCAACATACATGTCAGAGCATATCACATTCCAGGAGCAAAGAATGTGATAGCAGACGCTCTCTCTCGGCCACACATACCATCGCCGACAGAATGAATGCTCCATACAGAGATATTCACTCAAATTATCAAGGAAATAGGAACTCCACTAATAGACCTATTTTGCCTTTCGATTCAACAAACAACTGACACATTCAGTATCGCCAGTTCCAGACCCACTAGCATTGGCAACAGGCGCACTAAGCATATCGTAGGAAGCACTCAGCGTGCGCTTTTTCCGCCACCAGCGTTAATCTTACAAGTTTACTCAAAATCAGTCAAAGCGCCAGAGCCTCCATCTGAATTTGGTCGCGGCCTACTGACCAGCGAGCGTGGTTTCAACTCTTATTCAAGAAATCGGACTACCAATACTACAGCTTACAGAGTGCTCGAATCTGTTAATACATCCGCACACCAAACAAGCATACGGAAAGCCAGAAATATTCCAACTTCACGTATGGATTGTATCAAAGTGTCTGAATAACAGGTTATTCAGCCAGAAGCTGACAAAAGCAGTCTAGCTGGCCCTGCGTAACTCAACTTGCAACTTATACAATGACAAATGGCACAGTTTTGTCAATTATGCTGCAAAGGAAGGATTTACAGCTAGATATGCTACTCATCCTCAAGTGGCTGACTACTTATGTTATCTACGTCAGACTAAGATTTTAATAGGCTCAACTTGTCCACCTATCTTGCAGCAATAGCTCTGTCATAACTGAGAGGCGTCAAGTTAACCTAAACCCAGTTACTCGCCTTGCTCACGAGCTTTCGATTGGAGGATTAAAACGGAAGTTTCACGCTCCAACTTGGGATCTGAATATAGTGCTCCAACACCTCACAAGTGAGGTTTATGAACACGCTTTGATGATATACTTGGACCCCATGATACGATGAATCTATCACGATGGCCAGTAAGAGCACTGAAAATATATCTCCACCGAGCCAAACAGGAGGGGGGAAAAAAAAAAAATTCAAGAGATTTATTTCCTCTATCAACAAGCTACGCAGACTGAAGTCTCTCGTACTACTATCTGCTTTTGAATCAGAACTGTCATACTACGTGCCTACAAGACTGCAGGACTCGACCCTGCAAGAGCTTCTAATCCTCATGATATTAGAGCGCTAACATCTACACTTGCTCTTCACGACAAGTGCGATTGAAATACCATAATGGAGGGTTATTTCTGGAGATCCGATATGGTGTTTGCCAACCACTATCTGAGAGATATCACCACCGAGGACGTCTCAGGTATCCACCAATTCGGTCCCATGGTCCTCGCACAACAGTTGACAGTTCCTCGGAGAAGATAAGTTAATCTTACAGATATCTACTTATCTTATAACAGTACTAAATAGCTACATGCTATATATATTTTGCTTAAGTTCTTTTATTATCTTAAGCTCAGTACTATGGTTATTATATCATACAATATATAAGCTAACAACTCTACGGAGTTTGTTATTATATATTTAGCTTAAGTTAATCATATCTTAAGCTCAGTACTATGGTTACATTATAAATGTATTAGCTAACAAACTCTACAGAGTTTTTGCTATTATATATTTAGCTTAAGTTAATCATATCTTAAGCTCATCATATCTTACTCTACTAGCTTAAGTTTATTCATAGTAACTCATACTATGTTTATATCATAAAAGTATATTAGCTAACAAACTCTAAAAGTTTTTGCTATTATATATTAGCTAACAAACTCTACAGAGCTAACAAACTCTCACGGAGTTTTGCTATATATATATGTAGCTTAAGTTTAGTTTTTCATATCTTAAGCTCAGTACTATGTTTATATCATACTAAAGTATATATAGCTAACAAACTCTAAAGAGTTTTTGCTATTATATATTGGCTTAAGTTTCATCATATCTTAAGCATTATGGTTACATTTCATCATATCTTAAGCATTATAAGTTTAATCATATCTTACATTATAACATGTATTAGCTAACAAACTCTTAAGCATTATGGAGTTTTAGCTATTATATATATATAGCTTAAGTTTAATCATATCTTAAGCTCAGTACTATGTTTATATCATAAAAGTATATTAGCTAATAAACTCTAAGGAGTTTTTGCTATTATATATTTAGCTTAAGTTTAATCATATCTTAAGCTCAGTACTATGTTTATATCATAAAAGTATTTTAGCTAACAAACTCTAAGGAGTTTATGATATCATATTAACAAGCTTAAGTCTATTAGTCTTAAGCATTGTATTAATGTTATATATACTTTTATCATAATAGGTAAATTGTAATAACCTTTATATGGCAGCTGATAAGTTAGCAGCAGGAATTCATCAGTTCAGTGCCTTTATGAAGTTCCCATAGGGTTATTACAATCATCACAGTTCAAATCACTAATTATTAAAATCCAAAGTATTATATATTCCAACCTCCTTTTCCGTCGGATGCTACAAGCAGTAAGCATGAGTCAGGATAAGGAAAAATATGTAATTTTTAGAGTAAAATTGATATTTTATACTTATCCTGACTCATGAGGTAAGCCCTCCCATCCTCCCCACATAACTCTTTGGATTTCCCTGAAAATTCAATTGTTGGGCTCAGTATATGAGGAGAGAGTGAGGCACAGGGGTGGAGGTGGCGCCCTCGTTCCCGCGCTTACAGAAGGGAGGTAACTCGTGGTGAGTACTAATTAGTGATTTTTTATTGAAGGGAACTTCAGTTAGGGAGATACAAGTGTTCCACTATGTTCGCAAGAAGAAGAAGACAAGCAATAAGCATGAGTCAGGATAAGTATAAAATATCAATTTTACTCTAAAAATTACATGTTTTTACATTAAACGTATTCACAAATTTGTCATATGTAAAGAATTTTCCTGCAGCATCAAGCAGATCCTTCATGTGATTTCACACCATATCATCTGCCAAAGTACAAAAGCATAGCTAATAGCTAGGGCACCCTGTTCCACCTCAACTTTGACCCTCCCCAGAATCCAGGAAACTTTTGGCTCTCAGTGACAGCAACCGAGTCCTTCAAAACTGCTCTCGCAAACAATAGTGAAATGTGAGGAAAGAAGAAGAAGAAGTTTATTCAGTATTTGAGGCCACATGGCCAAGAGTACAAACATATAAGAACAATATTGTGCGAATGGACAGAAAAAAAACAATGTAATTAGTTCATTTTCATACAGGCAAGTTACGCTTTAGAAATAATGCTATTGACTTCAATAGATGTGCATTTGTTGTTGTTAAAAGTTGTTTAAATTTTAATCTTGATGGAAACGTGTGGTAATAACTAGGTAAGTACAGTTTTCTTTGTACAGAATGGAATGGACACACAAGTAAAAAATGAAATTCATCCTGTGTAACATTAAAATCACTTTTGTCACATATCAATATTTTGGAATTTATATTATTATTATAACGTTGTTGTTGAACATTTAACTTATGGCTTAAACAGCGGAATTTGCATAAAATGAAAGACAGCTCTGATATCATTCAGTTAAAGTTCTGTTCCTTTCAAGTCCAGTGACCCTTCTCGCTTCATTCAGCTGTGTCACTGACAAGGAACATGAGAGGAAGTTTCAAATGTGACTAACAGTACTAGTTGGTTGCACCCCAGTAGAAGACAGAATGAAGAAATCCTTGTTTCCAATATGAAGAATATAGACAGGTTAATTAAAAAATTTACAATGTTTATTTTTGGTAATACAAAGAAGTATCGGATCTCATGACTCTTCTACTTCTTCTTATCTACAAGCCATTCACAAGCCATTGACAATTGCTGCATAAGGCACAAGGTCCAAACATGTTGATACCCTGGAAATCTTGGTGGTACTCGAAGACCATCTCTCCGATTTCTAAAATCCATGTCTAGATTTTACAGATTTTGTGGAACAGTTGCATGGATGCTACTATTTTACCTTTGTTTCAAGAGGGTTGGAAGCAATTGGCGGTTGTACACACAAACGTGTAAGCCTTGAGGATCACTGAATGTATCCAAAAGGAAATAGTGGTGAGTGATACTTCCTCTGTTGAGGACGTAGAGAATGGTATGAAGAGATGTCGAACTTGCGAAGCAGTAGTGTAGATCTTTAATGCTTTGACTGGAAAGAGGGAAAGACCTTCGGTATCATCAGGCTAAAGGATGGAGTACAAGGACAAAAGATGCTGGAAAATACCAAATCCTTGCTTCATAATCCGCCAAGGCCAAGTGTCTCAAGATGGCCGCTAAGTTCCATGCCAGTCTACAAAAATTCGACGAACATACTCCTCGCCAACCAATAGAGAGCGACAAAAGGAAGATGTAATCTCTTGGTAGCTTGAAGTGTGTGGAGGACCTGAGGGAGGAGATATATTGGAAGGGATTCATAAGTGTTCAGTCATCACCAGCATATTGCTAGAGCACTGTGATTCCAAGTGAGGGTATCCAGAATATATACACAAAGAACTTAATTAAGCACCCCCTGTATTTTTGCAATGATAAGTTTTCGACACGTACATAAAACTTCTTGTGGTGATCAAGATGGAAAAACATGAGTTTTTCTGACTCATTTGATCCTTTGACTCATAAAAAACGACAAAATGATTGGAATCCATGTTGATTTTATGATGAAAATTGCTCATTTGCAAAAAAACACTTCATAGAAAACCATGTGTTTACAAGTTTTATGTTGAATTTATTGGTGAATGTCCAACACACCACTTCGCCCCCTGACAGGTGGTAGAATTGGCCTGATTCTATCAATCAGCTGGTCACGCCAAGCCCTGTGCATGGTGATTATATTTGCACATTTAAATTATCATTGGGTCTTGGGTATTTTGATATATTGTGTAAAAATTATTGATTATATTAAATTGCCTAGTGTCCTATGCCAGAAGGCGGTGGCTCATGGGCCAATCTGGTGATGTTGACCTCTGAATGATGTATATCTCCAATTTCTTGTCAAGGGTCGAACCAGTCTGGCATTAAATTGGTAGATAAATGCAGCTATTCAAGTCATATTCTCTGGAGTATATGCTGTATCCCTGGTATCAGCATCTTGGATATCCGGTGCATATTGACATCGTCCTTGTTGACACTCCGTGGTGGGTGGGGAGCAGGGGTGCTGAATCTTTTTCCTTTCACCATGTCTCAAATACAAGCTGGTTCAACTCGAAATGAATGAAGAGGCGTCTTCATGAAATAGATCACTCTCATGAGGCTATCTCTGGGATTTGTGGCAAGGTGAAAAATGTCACTCGTCTCCATACTGGTTCCCTTCTGGTGGAATGTGCACGGAGGCAGCAATCTCTCAATTTGTTATCTATTAAAACATTTGCAAATGTTGAGGTTGCTGTGTCTGTGCACAGGACTCTAAATACTTGTCGTGGTATCATACGTGTCGTGGTATCATAGGTGTCGTGGTATCATACTTGTCATGGTATCATATGTGTCGTGGTATCATACTTGTCGTGGTATCATACGTGTCGTGGTATCATACTTGTCATGGTATCATACGTGTCGTGGTATCATACGTGTCGTGGTATCATACGTGTCGTGGTATCATACTTGTCGTGGTATCATACGTGTCGTGGTATCATACGTGACAGGGCCCGCTGTCTGTGTGACATGAGTGAAGAGGACATTGCTGAAGAGTCAAGATCAGGTTGTTATGGCAGTGAAACGTTTTACCATCAAGAAAGAGGGCATTGTAACAAAAACAAATACCTATCTCTTAACTTTTGCTAGATCTTCTCTCCCGCAGTCGACCAAAGCAGGTTTTTTTAACATCGGGGTGGATGTGTATATCCCCAATCCACTCCGATGTTATAGGTGCCAACATTTTGGTCAAGGGTCACACTAGTGTCGAAACCCTGCCGTGTGTTATCGCTGTGGAGACTGCCATGAGGATACAGACTGTGAACGAGAATACAACTGTGCAAACTGTGATGGCCCACATTCCATGTCACCCAAGTCCTACCCTGTAATGTATATCAACGGGAATAAAAAAACTTGAAAATATAATGTGAAAACAACATTTCATATCTTGATGCAAAAAAGCTCTTCACAAATCAGTCCTCAACTCCTCTAAATGTTACATATTCTGCTGCAGTCACTCGCACTGTAGCAATGTCCTCAACTGGAAAAACCTATGACATCAGCCACTCAATCTACCCAACTTACTTCACATGTCACTAGGTCTAGGTCTGGTTCTCAGACGGAAGAAATTTCGATAGATAAACCATCCCAACCATCTACATCAAAACCAGCCAGTGATCAATCAAAAAGGAAGAAAGGAAAACAATTAAATAGAGACAAACCAACACCTACCACAACATCATCTGAAGTTCCAAGTGATAGGATTTCAAAGGGGTCAGATAATCAGATCCAACAATCTAATAAGTTTGGATCACTCGAAAGAATGGATGTGGCTGAAAACATCCAGCCACGGGTGCATAGCATGTCGCCCTCTAAGACGGTACAGGGTAGATCCCCAATCATTCTGCCCAAAAGATAGCTTCCCAAAACAATATTATTATACAGTGGAATTGTCGAGGACTGAAGACCAACTTTAACAACTTACTACTATTGGTCCAGGACTTGAGTCCATCAGCATTCTGTCTGCAAGAAACATATCTAAAGCAGACAGATAATTTCAGTTTACGTCAGTTCAATGCATATCATTCTTTTTCTCCTTCGGGTGATAGGGCCATGGGAGGCTCTTCCATCCTTGTAAGGCATAATGTACTCCAAAGCCCTGTTTTGCTTAAAACTAATCTTCAAGCCGTTGCAGTATGCCTTACTCTGCATGTTGCTTTTACTCTCTGCTTGTTATATATTCCGCCATTTTCAGCTCTTCAGCAGGCTGATATTCAAACCCTTTACAATCAACTTCCGAAACCCTGTATTATTATGGGTGACTTTAATGGCCACAACCCACTCTGGGGTGGTACAACTATAAACACTAAAGGTAAAATACTGGAGGAGTTTATTTCAAACAATGATTTATGCACATATAATGATTGTTCAAACACATATTTACACCCTGGCACAGGAACTTATTCAGCTCTTGATTTGTCAATTACTGACTCTAACCTACTCACTGAGTTTGAATGGTCAGTCCACGACGACTTTTGTGGAAGTGACCATTTTCCCACAATACTCAAACCTGTAAACCCATCTGATGTTCCTCCATCATCACGATGGAATTTAAAAAAGGCTAATTGGCCTTTATATGAAACTCTCTGTGCTACCAAGCTTAAACCTGAACTTTTCATTGATGTTCCTGATGCTATAAAATACTTTTCTAATGAACTGAATATCATAGCTGACGAGTGTATACCAAAGACCTCTGCAAATCCATATATTCGAAAACCATGGTTCAATGATAAATGCAGACAAGCTAAAAAGGAAAGGAAAAAGGCTGAGCACTATTTCCGTCGACACCCTATGGTGCATAATTTGAATAAATTTAAGATTTTAAATGCTAAAGCATGGCGTACGTTTAAACAAAATAAACGCCAATCTTGGCAAAGTTATGTATCCAAAATTAATTCGTCTAAGGTCTGGAATATGATCCAAAAGATCAAAGGGAAGGGCACCAAATCTAGCATTCATCATCTTAAAGACGGAAACCAGTTATTAACTAGTAAATCTGATATTGCTAATAAACTTGGCGAAACTTTGGCAAAACATTCTTCCTCGTCAAATTATGTACCTAACTTTAAAAAATACCATAAACAACAAGAAAAGAAAACAATTAATTTCAATTCAGATAATGGGGAAAATTACAATGAGATGTTTTCTGTTCATGAGCTCCATACTGCCATCGACCAAGCTCACGATACTGCTACAGGAGCTGATGGTATACATTATCAACTCCTGAAGCATTTACCAGAATCATGTTTAGAAACGCTCTTACATATTTTTGATGACATATGGACATCTGGAAAATTTCCTACTTCATGGCGTGTTGCCATAATTGTCCCTATTCCTAAACCTGGACGTGATCATACCGATCCTTCAAATTATAGACCGATTTCACTTTCTAGCTGCGTTTGCAAAACCAAGGAACGCATGATCCATAATTGTCTTGTTTGGTACTTGGAAACCAACATTCTTTTAAGTGATATACAATGCGGTTTCCGAAAAAATCGTAGTACCATTGATCATTTGGTGCGTTTGGAATTTTTGCAAAAAATACTATAATTAATAAACAAAATGCAGTGTCGGTCTGTTTCGATTTAGAAAACACATACGACACTACGTGGAAACATGGTATCTTAAAAGATTTACATGATTTTGGTTTACGGGGCCGTTTGCCTCAATTTATATCCAACTTTTTAGATGACAGACAATTTCAAGTCCATGTTGGTACAACCCTGTCTGACCATTATAATCAGGATCAGGGTGTCCCACAAGGCAGTATTTTGTCTGTCACGTTGTTAGCATCAAGATCAACAGTTTATCAAAGGTTTTAAATGATTCAATTGATGGATCACTTTTTGTGGATGATTTTAATATTTCTTGTCGCAGTAAAAATATGCATACTATTGAACGGCAAATGCACTTGTGTCTAAACAAAATAAGTAAATGGTGTTTTGAAAAAGGCTTTAAATTTTCTAAATAAAAAATAATTGTATACATTTCTGCTGTAAATACAAACCCAGAATTATTTTTAAATGGCACCCCTATCAAAGTTGTAAAGGAGACCAAGTTCTTAGGTCTCATTTTCGACTCCCATTTAACCTTCTTGGTGCATATTAAATTCCTTAAAGCTAAATGCCTGAAGGCACTTGATCTGTTGAAAGTTGTTTCTAATTCTAAAGTGGGGGTGGGGACCAGACTACCCTCCTTCATCTATATAGATCATTGGTCCACTCGAAATTAGATTATGGCTCCATCGTATATGGTGAGGCCTGTAAAAGCAACCTGAAACCCTTAGATTCTGTCCACTACCAAGGTCTAAGACTTTGTCTTGGCTCCTTGTGAACTTCTCCTTTTGACAGTCTCTCCGTCGAGGCCAATGAGCCATCTTTAAAACTTAAAGAATCAAACTGTCTTTACAATATATCACAAAGCTGTATTCTAATGAACCTAATCCTGCTCACAACTGTGTTTTTAATCCTCTTTATGAGGATCTATATAATAAAATATCTTCTCTTGTTCCACCTCTTGGGCTCAGAATTAAACCATTTATTTCTGCTGCCGACATTGAGCTGGAGAATATATCTCCTTCCGTCTTCTTTTTCTCCTCCTTGGCAACTGGTTAGGCCACAAGTTGACCTAAGATTAACCACATTTAAAAATAGAAACTAATTAATTACAGTATAAACAAGAATTTAGTCAATTAAGAAATAAATATAATACATATAAATCCTCATTTACTGATGGGTCCAAGGATGGTGGCGCAGTAGCTTGTGCCACTGTCATCGGATCCAGAACAATATCTTCTCGATTGCCTGATAACAGCTCTATTTTTACAGCAGAAGCTCACGCCATATTAACAGCTCTTAAATATATAATAAACATCCTAAATATAAACACTATATCATATAATCAGATTCTCTTTCTTGCCCTCAGGCTAATAAAAATCTTTCTTGCAAACATCCACTTTTAACAGAAATTATTGAATTATATAATGATCTTGCTACTGGCCAAAACGACATCATCCTCTGTTGGTTACCTACCCACGCTGGCATTTCTGGGAACACAATGGCTGATCTTGCTGCCAAGGCAGCACTCAACAAATCTGTGACACCACTTCTTATTCCATACTCAGGTTACAAAGCTAGCATTAGAACTTGCATCCGTGATCTGATGCAGAAGAAGTGGGACACCCAAGTAGGTATAAATAAATTACATGAAATAAAACCCAATATTGGTTTCACCTACTTGGGTTGTCAGTCCAGATTTGAAGAGGTCATCATGTGACGATGTCGTATTGGCCATACTAGATATACTCATGAATACCTGCTAAAAGGTGAAGATCCTCCATTTTGTATCCCTTGTGATGAAAGAATCACGGTCAAGCATGTCCTGCTTGACTATTGGTTTTTCCATCACAAGGGCTAAGTATTTCAATGTCAAAACTGTCAAGGATCTTTTTAGTACTGTTAATTTTCATGTAATTATTGAATTTTTAAAAGCAATAGAATTATTAGATGAATTTTGATGAATGGTTTGTACATAGATAAATATTTTATTATTGGTAGTTTAGATTAGTAACTGAGATTGTTAATGGCTGTACCCTCTAAGGGGGTTAAAGTACTGTAAAATTATTGTCCTCCTGAGAGGGTACATTCATAGTAAATTTAAAACTACCACTATTTTAATCGTAGTATATATGTTATTTTCATGTATGGCTAGATTTACCTAAATTGCTAACAGCTGTAGGGATGGTGAAAATCTGGCTAGGGTCCATACAGGAAGCAAAAGTTCTGTAAGTCCCCATGGTCCCTAGTATGGTGATCTACCTTCAGTGGTTAGCAATATATAGCCTGTTGTTATATTGTCCTGTCATCTATGGTTAAATGTTTTAGTGTTAATTACTAGTTTTTACATTGAAATCTGTGATAAACTAGTTGTTTTACTGTCCTTCGTTGACAGGTGTTGATAATTTATTTTTAATCATTATAAACTTGTTTTAATCACGATATGGCTGAAATATTGCCGATGTGACTTAAAATCTTAACCCACTCACTCACTGAATTATGGGACAGCCCTGTGTCCACTTGCACAAAAACTATCGTAGCTACAATCAATTGTAGGCATTTGCAATCGAAATTATAATCGCGGTCGTAACTCTTACAACTCTTGCACAAAAGCGATTGTAGCACAGTTGTAACTCATCTCATTTTACAATTGTGATTTTAAGTTACAATCATAATCGTCTGTGCTGAAGATGAGATTATCCATAGCAACATAGACAACAATTTAAAGTTATGTCCCTTAAGTGGATTCGTAACCAAACTGAAGAGTGAATTCATGGCCACTTTCTAGTCTGGGAATATCAGCAAACTATTATGAAAGTTAAAAACTTTTATTCATTGTTTTCATTTTTTTTATCGTATTTGAGACATTAAATACATACATTTGATAATTTTGATAAATATTGCATATCACTAAATCTATAGGTTATCAAAATCACAATAAAAAAATTATACATTGATAAGAAAAAGGGGAATAAACCGAAGCTTATATAAACATTAATTATTATTTTCGTATCAGTTGACTTTATTTTCACTTAAGGGACCACTAGTTTGAACAACTGCTTGAAAATAAAAAGTATTTTGATATCTCTTTGAAATTATGTGCTTTGTTATCAATATTTGATAATAATCTGATGTGATTTTACACTTGTGTATGTGTGTTATTTATTTATCTATCTAAATTATGTGCTTAAATTTGAATACATCTTTAATACAAAGGAATAAAAGATTATTGTTTTTTTTGGGTACGAGTTCATTTTGGGTACGAATTCGGGGTGGAGACGAGTACGTATTAGGTACCAATATTCACCTACAGCCGTTTTCGCTTTGACTCTATTATTCCCACTTATTGTTTGCAGATATGAAACTTTATTCTTTCCTATATATCTCATAATAACGAAACTGGTTTTGACAATTCTTTTATATCGTAACATTTCAGTGTTATGTGATCAAATCGTTACAACATTAACTCCCTTATTCTATATTTAGATACAAGGGAAGCTACTCTGAAATTAAAGTTTACCCCAAGTTGGCGTCACATAAGGCTTGAACATTTATAGCGTGGAAGCCTTTCCGACAAACATAGGCCACTTCTTCGTCTGCAGGTGGTCGTTTAATGGGAATAAGTGTACCATCAATTACCCCAGTAACGCGGGGGAATTCAGCTATTTTGTAGAAGTCTTGCATTCTAACTTTATTTGCATCAGGATTGAACTTGATGTCCAAAACGTTGTTTATGGCACGGATTGTCCGATGGATGGCGCGAGACACAGAGGACTCGTGAACGCCATGTAGATTACCTATTTCCATTAAAAAAACTCCTTTACTCAGGTAATGAAGTGTAACCAGCAAATGAGTTTCAGGGCAAATGGCATGTGAACTCTGGGTTCCATGTTCGATGTGTGGCCGAAGTTTCTCCAAAAGTGAGAATATGGCATGCCGAGGCAACCTATACCTTGAAATGAGTTAACCTTCTGTCAATAACTCCAAATGTGATGTTCTATCTCTAAAAATACTTTTAATTTTTTTCTGAGACTTCCTCGGCAGACATGTACGACGCCATTTTTACCATCGATTGTAGGCACTTACAATAGGTAGTGGGCTATTGTAGGTTTCAATTGTAACTTACAACTATTGTAGGCTTACGATCGCTTTGTGCAAGAGGCGAGTGACCCTACAATTACCTTACAATCAGAGTTACGACTATTGTAGAGATACAATCGTTTTGTGCAAGTGGGCCCTGGACAGTTGAGGAGGTATGACAACAAGGTCATAGAGGTGGCAAGAAGAATTTTATTGCCAGTCCAGAAACCCCTTCATTTGCAAAAATCCCAGCCACCTGGTTTGGTCTGTACTGACTATACTAGGCACATAAAGAAACTGTGCATACAAAAATTTAAAATCTAAATTTATCAAACCTGTGTAGACACATAAGGATTTAAACTCAGAGATTAGTGACATGTATCCAACATGCATGCACGTGACACGTTCCGTGACGTCAGTGGGTTCGTCCTTGAGACGTGCAATACGTTGTTGCACGTGCATTCCGGGAAAGAGAAACAGAGCAAATGAATGCCACACAATACTGTAACTTTGGAAAGCTCAACCCCTGCCCTTGCGATCGTTCAAAAAATTAAACGGCTATCGAAACACATTGCATGCCAAGGCTCACGTCTGCACAACGTCATGAGGCCATTGGGATGGTCTGTGGGGGAATGTCTCAACGACAAGTGGCTGCACATTTCCACTGCCACCGGAACACCATTTCTGCACTGGTGAGACGCTACCAGAACACAAATGACGTTATCGATCGGCCACGTTCTGGACGTTCACGTGTAACAACGCCAAGACAGGACAGATGGATAAGGGTGACCCATCTTCGCCACAGGTTTCAGACTGCAGTGACGACTGCCTGAACCATCCCAGGACTTTGCCGTATCCACCCCAACACTGTTCGACAACGTTTACGTCATCACGGGATCAGACAACGACGTCCCGCCATACGGCCTATCCTGACACAACGTCATCGACAAGCTCGCCGAATGTGGTGCCGAAATCATGTCCGCAGACCCTTGTTTTGGTGGAGAAATGTTGTTTTTACAGATGAGTCCAGGTTTAACATTTCCCATAGTGATGGACGTCAAGGTGTGCCTATAGACGCTTGGGAGAACATTATGCACAGGCCTGTGTCTTGGAGAGGAATGATTTGGGGTGGAATAACAGCACGCCAAAGAACTCCTTTGGTGATTGTTCAGGGGGGCTACTCCCATTTGTGAGACTCCCAGTTATGAGACAGTGGAGTAGGTAATTAACAACGAAAACACACCATACTCCCCTGTCTGACAGAATGGATTCACCCTAGCTAATTACTGATTTGCTATGTAACCGAATCTTGTGGAGGTAATTTAATGAAACTTTATAAGATAAATTGATTAACATACTCAAGTAGATGTCTTTAATAATTAAACACTTTGTGTAGGTAACGTCGTGATCAAAGAGAAAATAATTTACCTACTCAGATTTACTCCGTCTCTGAAACTACAAGCTATAGTTTAAGAAATAACTCTGAAATTTACAGTCGAAATGCCCCTTATGCCAAACCCTTTCTACCCGACACAATAAATTTATGGAATGCCCTACCAAATTCCAAAGAGTCATGCAATCTCCAAGAATTTTAAAACCTAATTACAAAACCGAAAACAAGATTTAATATTGATCTTAATTATGGCTCTTGTTTTTGTCAAATCGTTCACTGCCGCCTCAGGCTCGGATCTAGCGACCTAAACGCCAATAAGTATAACAGACATTTAATAGACAGCCCATGTTGTTCTTGTGGATATCAACTACCCGTTATAACCTGGATAATTTTTTGAACGGAAACAAAGAATTTACTCCTTGTGTAAACCAGAAAATAGTTGAATCCACCCACGATTATATCATCAAGACACAACCAATTCATTTTCATAAATAATAATAAAATATGTTTAAACAAAAATGACTTTCAAACTTCATAATAGTCAATAAAAATGTGTTATCATAATTCCATATTCTTCTGAATAAATAAAATATTCAATGAACTATTTCTTCTGTGTAAATATAATCTTTGATAATGTATTTCATTGATCGAGTCATCAATGAACTATGCCTCCTGTGGGTCCTGGGCTGGGCTGATCCCACTTTCATGGTAGGGATGTGGAAACACCACCTATGTGCACTGAACCATTAAATAATGTGTCTCACAACTGGGAGTTCTCATAAATGGGTGGTGGTTCCATGATGATTTGGGGTGGAATAACAGCATGCCAAAGAACTCCTTTGGTGATTGTTCAGGGCAACTTAACTGGTGTGGGCTACAGGGCTCAGATTTTTCGGCCTGTGGCAATTCCTTTTCTGCAACGTCATGGCCCTGGGTTAACATTCCAAGAGGATAATGCCCGCCCTCATACGGCAAGGGTTGCTATGGATTTCTTGCAACACCACGACTTTGACTTACTGCCTTGGCCTGCAAATTCACCGGATCTCTCCCCGATAGAGCATGTTTGGGACGAGATGGATCGACGTCTACGCCGTCTTCCTCATCCGCCAGATAACGTCCTTGACCTTGCAACAGAACTTGAGAGAATCTGGCGTGACATCCCACAAGCCTTCCTTGCACGTTTGATAGGCTCTATGCGTCGTCGATGCACTGCTGTTCTCAATGCCGATGGTGGACATACCCATTATTGAGCTTGTGACATGGTCGTTTGACCCCTGTCCCGCTTGTGGACTCGTGACGTCATTGTGATTGACTTTTCAATTGAAATTCTCCCGACTTGTTATGGTCTCATGATCCCTCCATTAAAGTTTATATGTACCTTTGACATTGTTATCGTACTTATCAACTGGGATAATATTTTGACAATGCACAGTTTCTTTATGTGGCTAGTATAGATTTAAATCCAGTAATCTAGAATCTCTTGCTGCTTCCAGCTCCGGTGGGAAGAAGGCTTTTGTTATATGCTGAAAACTTGGAGCACATCATATCCAAACACTCAGATCTGAAAGTAAAAGAAGCTAAAAAGTAACCAGACCTTGCAGAAGGTTGTAGATTCCATTGTGAGGGGACCAGGTTAGCAACAGCCATCTTGTCCATTCCTATGCTACCTGACAAGTCTCTACTCTCCAGTCTTTCTATTTTTGAAAACTACATAAATGCTTTTGATCTCAACAGAATTTTCTAGTTTGTCCATTGAAGATGGAATGGAATCTGTACAGAGGCTTTCTTTGCGCTTCATTGAGGATCAAAGACAGGATGAGCAGCTTAGATCCACAGGATACTTGCCTCAAGTTCTTAATCATCATGGACCACAGATGATTTTCCTTTTGGTATATTGGTTGCTCCTTGACTGTATTCAGATCACAACTCTGATCACCAGTTTTGCACTCATCCAGTTTGTCAACCAAGTCAGCTTTGAGGAATCAACTCTATCAGAATATGATATTCCTATATGTTTTGGTTTCTTATTATATCCAACAAAACCAGAAATGGAGCTTGAACAACACACAGTTTATGCTGAGTTATGTCCACTTGGTTGCAGGTGTTATACACTTTGTCTGATGAAAATGGTGTGAACCATCCAGACTGTCAGATAGGCCTGATTTGTGTTCTTAAGTTCTGTCTAACAGTGATGGAATGTCACAAAAGACATAAGGAACAGTTTTTCAAATCTTGCATGACAGGATCAGATAAGGATGTTACAAAAGCCACATTCGCCATTTGAGACAGCTACTGCCATGTACAGCTGTCTACTCCAGTGATTGGACCCTTTACAGTCCATGATATAAAGTCAAGACTCTCATCAGCAATTATTTAACCGTGTTGTTTAACAAGATTTTTCAAGATGGTATTTTTCCTGTGTTTTGGGGTAAAAGCATTATTTGTCCTTTTTACAAATCTGGTGTAACAAGTAACCCCAATAATTATAGAGGTATCTCTCTTATTGATTCTGTATGTAAAATATTCACTTCCATTCTCAATAGTAGGTTAAAGGTTTGGTGTGAGGAGAAGAATATTATTCATGAAGCTCAGGCAGGATTCAGGACTTATTATTCTGCTACTGACCACATTTTCTCACTTCAAGCTATGGTACAGAAATATTCATGTCAGAAGAAACGAAGGTTCTATTGTCTGTTTATAGATTTCACAAAGGCCTTTGATACAGTCAATCATAAAATTCTTCTGTCAAGTCTGAAAAAAGTTGGTGTTGGAGGTAAATTCTAAAACATCCTTGTATCAATGTATGGTAGGTTATCGGCTTGTGTCAGAACATCTCAAGGTCTTTCAAGTTATTTTGATTGTAGTATGATTGTACCCTAGGGTTGCATCCCCAGTCCCCAATTGTTTATTGCGGCGGGGGACTATGTATTCAGCGGCGTCCGTACCTACGTACCCGATTCTTGTTAATGCAATATCTCATGGACTGTTGTACCCAATATCTTCAATTTTGGTGGCAGCCTACATTGGGGATAACACAGACACCGGGGTCTAGATTTTCGAAGCTCTCTTATCGCTAAGATAGTCGTAAGTGCCATACCTTAACATTAACTTACGACTATCTTAGCACTAAGAGAGCTTCGAAAATCTAGGCCCAGTTGATTTTCGTACCTTGACCTTATCTTCAAGGTCGCCACGACACTTTGCACACTTTTCAAACTCTTGTTAACGCGATATCTCATGCACTGTTGTATCCAATATCTTCAAATTTGGTGACAGCCTACATTGGGGCATTACGCAGACACCAATTGATTTTCGTACCTTGACCTTATCTTCAAGGTCACCGTGACATTTTGACCACTTTTCAAACTCTTGTTAAGGCGATATCTCATGGACTGTTGTGCCCAGTGCTTTCAAATTTGGTGACAGCCTACATTTGGGCATTCAAATTTGTTGACAGCCTACATTTGGGCATTTCGCAGACACCAGTTGATTTGGGTGATCTTGACCTTATCATCAAGGTCACCATGACACTTTGACAAGGCGATATTTCATGGACAGTTGTGCCCAGTGCCTTCAAATTTGGTGACAGCCTACATCGGGTGATTATCGAGACACCAGTTTATTTGGGTGACCTTGACCTTATGTTCAAGGTCACCATGACACTTTGAACACTTTTCAAACTCTTGTTAACGTGACATCTCATGGACTGATGTATCCAAAGTCTTCAAATTTGGTGACAGCCTGCATTGGGGGATTACCCAGACACCAGTCGATTTAGGTGACCTTGACCTTATCTTCAAGGTCACCATGACACTTTGCACACTTTTCAAACTCTTGTTAACGCGATATCTCATGGACTGTTGTGCCCTGTGCCTTCAAATTTGGTGACAGCCTACATTGGGGATTACGCAGACACCAGTTGATTTGGGTGATCTTGACCTTATCATCATGGTCACCTTGTTAAGGCGACACTTTGACCACTTTTCAAACTCGATTTGTATCAACATGGTCACCACGACACTTTGACCACTTTTCAAACTTTTGTTAAGGCGATATTTCATGGACTGTCGTGCCCAGTGCCTTCAAATTTGGTGACAGCCTACATTGGGGGATTTCCCAGACACCAGTTGATTTGGGTGACCATAACCTTATCTTCAAGGTCACCACGACACTTTGCACAATTTTCAAACTTATTTATACGCGATATCTCATAAAACATTGCACCCAATGTTTTCAATTATGTTGACAGCCTACATTGGGTGATTATGCAGACACCAGTCATTTCAGGCATCTTGTATGTGACCAAAAAGTAAATATAGATATTCCATTCTTTAGCGGCGGGGGACATTGCCATATCAGCGGCAAACACTTGTTATCTTTAGTAATCAGCTTATGGAAAGTATGGAGTAATTTGGTGGCCGTGGTATATTTATTACACCTGATGTTAATAATCTATATGCTCTAATGTTTGCGGATGATGTTTCCTCAGTCTTGGAAACTGCTCTCCAGCTTCAGAAGAAGATTCATGGTCTTGAGAACTTTTGTCAACTTACTGGTATGAAGGTCAATATTGATAAGACTGAAGTTATTCTTTTCAGGAATAGTGGGCCCCTTAGACAGTATGAACAGTGGTTTCAATTTATGGTCAAGGGCTGGAATTTGTTTCATACTACAGGTATTTTGGTATTGTGTTCACTCCTAGGCTAGTTTGGACTAAAGCTCACACTAATCTTGCTTCTCAAGCCAATAAAGCCCTTATGGCAATCTATAGATACCAAAAAAAGAGTAGGCTATCTGTCGTGTGCGGATCTTTTCAAAATATTTGATGCTATGGTTAAACCTATTCTTTGTTAAGGTTCAGAAATTTTGGGTGTTACCCATTGTAAAATCATTGAACAAATCCAGATAAAAATATGAAAATATTTCTTAAAAGTTGGTAAAATACATGCAACAATATGGTTCTTGGTGAATAAGGATGTCACGATACATAAGTTTCATGAATCGATACTTATCACGATACCCATGGCACGATTTGATACGTATCAGGATACTTATTTTCATGGCATTATTGCGTAAATCTAGTTACATTTTGAACATCAATATTTCATATTTTATAATTGTCCATGAAAAGATCAACATTTTTTATTCTCAGAGATTAAAAAGTTCTAATTTCCCATCTTTGTGCATGAAAAATAATGATTTATAACTCTCATAACATCAAAAAACATGATACAATTGCAAAATGTAAACGATACATAAACATATTTAAACCGATACTTTCAAAACTAACTACCAATTTACATTTTTGAATGTATCGATAATTGTATTGTTTTAGAAAAAGTATTGATGCATCGATGTATCGTGGCATCCCTATTGGTGAATGTGTCAGATTCTCTCTTCAACTTACTATGTCAAGGGCAGTTAAATATTGGCCTAGACTTTTAACTCTTCCAAGTTATAGATTACCTCATCTGTTTTATTTAATGTTAAAGTCTTAGGATGAATCTGGATGCACGACATGGGCATCTCATATCAAGAATATTTTATTTAGATTTGGGTTTGGCTTTGTTTGGATTTCTCAGGATATTGGAGATACTGATGGTTTCATTTTTTATTTTCCCAACATCATATAAAAATAGGCATAAATTATTTATGACATTTGAAGTTTGTTGAAGGCATTTTGTTGACAAAGCTCTGTTTCAAATATTTATCCAGAAACTTATTCCTTATATCTAGGTAGGCTTTACAATAAAGTAAAACATGTATTTCATCTTCAATTAAATTAAGATTAATGTTTTGGCAAAAGGGACAGAATCTTGAATCATAAGGGACATTGTTATATCTACCGGTCTCAGAACTAAGTTTAAAATTACCACATCTAAATCTTGTTAAACAATTTCTTAAATACAGGGCAATATCTAAACTGAGGTACGTTTCAACAGTTAGGAGGGACTTGAAAAGAATATGATTAGAACACCTGGTTGTATTATGTAGGGATGAGTACCAATCTTGTGCTTAAAAACAGAGATTCTGATGTTTTTCTGTAAAACGCATGTTACTTCTCATCATATCTATGAATGCATTTTGGGCCAGTGAACTATTACTGAATAAAATTTCTGTCTGTCTGAATAAAGTCAAGGAAGGGAGTAATGTCATCATACCTGAAAGTAATTTAAATGGGTCATCTCATGACATCAGTATGGAAATGGGATACAAATTTAACGACAATTCATCGGAAATTGTGCATTCTTTTATGACCATGTCATCCTTCAGAATTAGTCTTTTGGGGTGATTCAGCTACAAAGTTTATTGCTATATTGAAGGGCTTTAGGGTTTATTTGGTTCCCACAGTCCCACTGTTAACTATAGTGCACCAGTTCCTCTGGTGTGTTCTGGCAGTGATGTAATAGAGGTCTTGGTTATGCAGAAATTGTCAAAACAATAGCTATTTTGTCAAATTAAAGATTACTATGTCCAGAACTTGAGAAATAATCTCAATGGCTCACTGATTTGAGACCATCTAATCTAGAAATTTGATGCTGGAAAGACGTGAGCTCCTGGCTTTGTGCAGTGAGAAACCATTACTTTTTTATGGATAGCTGACAATGTAGAAAATGTCTGTTGAAAATGTAAACTTTTTCATACCAAATTCTCTCTGGATCCGGCATTATCTCACATCTCCAGAGAGTTCAGAACATAGCAGCCCGCCTCATAACCCGCACTCGACTACATGAACGCATCACTCCAATTCTCAGAGAACTGCACCTGCTACCCATCAAACAGCGTATATCCTTCAAGATCCTGACTATCTGCTTTTCTGCCCTCCACTGTGACACTGCTCCAACCTATCGTAAGGTCCTCCTCACTCCCTATCTCCCTGCCCGTAGACTCCGCTCATCTGGTCAACTCCAGCTCTGTGTACCCTTTTTACGAGGACAAAGTTAGCTAGCCAGGCTTTTTCTGTTGTGGCTCCAACTTTGTGGAACAGCCTACCAACATATATTAAATCTGCGGACTCTGTCCAGTCATTCCGCCGTGACTTGAAAACCCATCTCTTCAACCAATAACTCTGTTCATTTTATTCTTTTTTTAACCTTGTGAAGTACCACTGAGCAGCCACCGGTTGGAAATTAGGTGCTATACAAGTGCATTATTATTATTATAATTATTTATGGCAATGACATACGAAAATATAAGAGTCCTACAAAGTAATGATATGGTGTATAAACCTTTTAGTTCTTATCAACAGTATTGTACTATAATAGCATGGTGCATCCTTGGGACACAGTATATATTTTTTTTACATCCATTCGTATATTTCTGTCGGCGGTGGGGTGGCCTAGTGGTAAAAGCATTTGCTCGTCACGCCGAAGGGACCAATGCATTCCTGGCGTCTTGTTTGCATAACACACTTCAGTCCATGCTTCGACGAAATGCACATCTTTCGAGGTGATGTACGGTTGCCCAGCCAAGCTACCGATAGACCTGAAACCGACCGAGGGGAATGACGGCACAGCTACAGCACCCAACATGGCATGCCCAGAAGTGCTGGAAACCATCCTCGATCTACGCAAAGGCATCTGTTCCACTGTTTCCGATAATATCTCCAATACACAGGATCGCCAGAAAGAAAACTACATTAATGATGAACTAAAACATTTCCTGAACCAAACTGTGAATGAGTACATCACTAATTTAGGAATTTCACGAGATGGTATCTGGAGATGCAGAAGTTATGTCAACAGCAAGTCTGTTAAGATGTGACATTTATATTTACAGTGCAGTTGGTCAGTCAATGGAATGGCCGACATACCTTGCCAGCTTCAGCTTGAAAACCCAGACTGATTATGCTTTGTACCTGGAAAATGTATCGGACCATTTCAATGTTGTAACCAGTGTTTAATTGTGTGAGAAGTACAATTAAATTATAGTATTATCCTTAATAACTTGTTTTCTGTAGGGCTATAATCTGGGCTTGCGTGCTTGCGTGCTAGGGCCTAGTCCAGAATATACCCCGGGGTATAAACTAGGCTAGCCCAGATTATACCCCGGGTATAGTCTGGGACAGGGGTATACTCTGGCCTGTTACACCGGGTTCGGTTCCCCACATGGTTACAATGTATGAAGCCCATTTCTGTTGTCCCCCACTGTGATGTTGCTGGAATATTGCTAAAAGCAGCGTAAAACTATATTCATTCACTCACTCATACATTTCTGTGTTGCCTAAACCACTGCATCCTCTCTTGATATGAAGTGGCTATGCAGCGCATGTTCGATAAACATTGTTTGAAGTATGATTATCTAATTTATCATTATCTACACTCTTCCATCAGTCGGGTAGCCTAGTGGCTAAAGCATGAGCCCGTCATGTTGAAGACCCGGGTTCGATTCCTGTCATGGGTACAATGTGTGAAGCCCATTTCATGTGTCCTTTTACAGCAATATTCCAGAAATATGGCAAACAAACTCTCTCACTCTTCCACCTTAAGTATTTGGAATACAAACATAGGAGTTTTCAAATCACTCTATCAATTCGCCAAATCATTTGTTGAATAAATTTGGATTTTAGTCTAGATTATGAGCATAATGCGGAGTAAAGAAACAGTACAAATCTAATGATTTAATACATTATGGATTATTAATTGTTTATAGCCATTGACTGTATTATCTGTAAGAGTCTTAATCCTGTTG
The DNA here is from genome assembly GCF_003918875.1 of Haliotis rubra. Lineage (NCBI taxonomy): Eukaryota > Metazoa > Mollusca > Gastropoda > Lepetellida > Haliotidae > Haliotis > Haliotis rubra. Next base: position 838,152 of record NW_025767066.1, on the reverse strand, counting down.
AAAGCCTACTGTTTAGTATTACCGGTATTATGTTTTTTACAGGCCGACCCCTTACAACTAAAGAGTTTGCTGACACTTGTGCGAGCAGGAGCTCAGGGTCGGGATTTGGAGAGAGTCACGTTGTCATCACTGGCTCCAGCATCCACTAAACAGGTGGAGAAACCAAAGACAGAGCTGACTGTGATGTCCAGGAAGGAATACCCAGTGACCAGTCGATTCCCTGCCAGTCTGGAGGTGCTTGCTGTCCACTCTTGTGGCATGAAGCGCCTTGATCCTCGTATCCTGCATCTCTCCAGATTACACACACTTGACTTGAGCCGGAATTCTCTTACATCCCTCCCAGATGACTGGGGTAGACTCAACTGCGTGAGCACACTTATACTCACTGACAACCAACTGTCAGAATTACCTTCTGGTCTGTGGAAGAGCCAGTTGTGTGAGACCATTGCTGTGTTGGATGTTCGCAACAACCACATAACAACCATTCCCCTTCAGATATGTGAACTCCACAAACTGGTCTGTCTCAGACTTAATAACAACGGTTTTGACTCGCTGCCACCAACTATTGGCAAGCTTACCAACTTGAAAGAACTGGCCATTGCACAGAATAAGATAGAGGTCCTACCAGCAGGATTTTCACAACTTCGACTTGAAAATCTTGATGTCTCAGACAATCCATTTGACCTGAGTGTAGAAGGTGTGACAGGCGAGGAGCAACTGGTGTTCCCCACATTGCTGGAGTGTGTGGCAAGAGCCATCAGAAAATACAGGTCTGTAACATAGCATGGACTTTATATCCTATAGGATTTGTTAGGGTTGAAATATCTGTACAATTTTAGCCATTTGAAATTACTTCACCTTTGTTGATGACTTCAGTATACCTTTCTTTCTGGGTGGGAAAAATGATTGAGCACCACAAAGAAAAAGGGCGGCAAATGGATTTCTCAATGGGATAATAATTCTCAAAAGGCTGACATTGTTTGTAAGTCAATCAAACAGCAATTTTGTATAAATTTTCAATCATTTACGAAGGCCGATTGATATATCTCAAGATAAATTTGTCGTCGGAGTATCACGAAGGGTATGTGTGATTTTTGCAGCCATTATGGGTTTTATGCTTCTCTGGATTGTGGTATAAAACCAAATGTGGATTGCATAAACCACATATCCCCATCGTGATGATGCTACAACTCATAACACATACCATATATTTCTGAATAATTGATGTTGTTTGGTAGGTAACATATCAATTAATCTGAAATTGAAGCGGTGAATACAAATTGTGGCTGTGAATACTGTATATTGATTATTGTAAGTGACATCAATTAATAGATGTGCCCATCAAAAGTTTATTGTTATTGCAGCCACATATTTTTTACTATTGTAGGATATATTTAATCCACTTTATTTAATTGAACTTGTGTGGTTACTTAACTCTGCACATATCAATTTTTGTGTTAACCTTCAACTTTCAATTTGGTGTGGTGAAATTGGGTTTAACATCGTGCTTGAGAATATTTCGCTCCTATGATGACGTGCATGTGTGTGTGTATGTGTATGTGCGGCTGCTTGTACTAGCCCAGACTTAAGCTGGTTTTATAGTGCTAGCCCACTGAGATACCATGCCGCAGTGAAGCATGAATACCTCACTCAGACACATTATACTGACTCCGAGCTGACCAGTCCTTGTTGTGCCCATTAATGCCGAGCGCCAGGCAGGGACCAACAAATACCATATTTTAACGTCTTTTGGTATGACGCAGCCGGGGATCGAACCACAGAGGCGGTCACTTTCAATTAGGAAATCATAAAGTTTTAAAAATCAAATTAACACAACACAGTAGTCATAGGACAGTTACAGTCGACATAACTGATCATTGTCATTGTTGTAAATCATTGTCTATCTCATTTCAGTCTGTTAAACATTTAGAGACTATTCACAGTCTTTGGGAAGTACTACTACACAATCTTGGCATATTCCAGAATTTTCTTTCATTCAGTTTTCAGACTCATTCAAATTATCTTTCAAAGTTCACTCTGAAAAGTAATTCTCTTTTTTAAACAAATATGTTTTAGCTTGGGAAGGCTGCTTTCTCTTTTTATTGGTCATTTTAATGTTCATTGTTCTGATATAGCTTGTAATGAGATGAGCTCAGATCTGATGGGCATGCCACAGATCCATACCCATACTTAGTCATAACGCAGGTCTTGGGGTTCATGGATGACCTCCAGTGTTATACTCTATACCTAACACGGAATAATGGCCAAGTAAAATCGTATTTTCCACATAACAGAACTGCTATTATTAAATGAAAATAGATATGTATATAGGAAACTTGCAATCATATATCTCTAGACATGATAATGAAGTTGTTCCTGTTATGCTCACTGCTATTTCCAACTTTGTTGATTAACAATCAGCTGTGTACACCTTTTGCTCCGATCTACCGGTGATTCAGTTAAATATGATAGAATAGAAATTTTTGGGATCATATTTAACTATCACCAGAATAATTTATATCTCAAGCAGTTATTTTAACAGAGATAACCTATATTGCAATCGTATTAGTATAATGCATGTTTTCTACGAACATATTTAACATAATAATTAACATAGGCTCAGCACTTTGACAAGTCACCGTTGACTTCCCCTTGTAAGTGCCACTTAGATTGTAAAGACAAAATGTTGGCAATTAGTTGTGAAATATGACTTCAATGAGTCAACGTAGGTCTGGGGGTCCATGGATGACAAGGCTGAAATCATGATTGCTGAGAATAATGTGAAATTGGTGCTATCACGGTAGTCACGAAAAGCGGACCCTCAAGAACATGGTAAGCGGAAGTGGTACGTGTATAGAATGAGGTGATGCCATTTCACACACGTTTTCTCCAATGTTACTGTAAACAGTTAAAATGAAATCGAGGAAGATCGTTTTATGACATCATAAGTTTTCAGATGGCAGTATTTACCCACACTATAATGTGGTGTGTTGCATTACAACAAACATTGTAAGTACTCTGCTGATGGCATGTCTTTATGATACAGTTGACTTTGCAAGAACTTATAAATGTTCCGCTGTTCATCTGATTTGAAATAACTGAAAAAGAAACAGAACTCAGCTACTGATCTGGTATCTGCAGTTGCTGTCTTGCAAGTAGACGACTTGAACTCGAACTCTCGAACATGCGGCTGTCCAGCAAGGAAATGCATAGATTCTGACAAAATGATTCAATTTCTAGATATGTTAGAAAATGTTAATAAACTGACGGTCGAAAACTAAAAATACAAATATTTGGATTGCATTATGGTATAGCGACCTGAAGGTAAAATACCGCTGTATACCATTTCACCCCTAATATGCACAGACAAACACTATTCCAATGATGTGGGGAGAAAGTAATGAATTGCTGTTGTTTCAGGATCCCCTACACAGAGGAAGATTTGTTCCCTCATCTGTACCACTTCCTGGCTGCAGCCCGGCAGTGCTGGTGTGGCAATTTCTGTTTCACCTGCAGTTCTCGTTACTTCAGTCATGTCAATCTGCGTCACTTAGTGAGCAACACTTACAGTGCCAGCCCAGGAGTCAGTTCTGTCCCAATTGAGGGCTTCCTCTGTTCCCAACATTGCCTGATACGTTTCAAGCACAACCCAAGAGCATACTGGAGGAATTAACTTACTGTACAATCTACATATGGTTGAAATGTATAATTCATCAATGCCAAGATAATGATACGTTTCTATCAATAATGTCTTTGAAACCTTGGTCACAAAAAACCAGAAGTCAATAATGTCACACAAATTCATTATTGATTATGACCACCATTAGATGTCTGTCAGGATTGAGGTCTGGGGGCCAGGAAACCACTGGTCAGTCCAGTTGTGTTAGATGTTTTGGTTGTTCATGAACAGTATGATGGGTGGTCTGATGATGTCATAGCAGTATTGCCTAGCTGTAAGATGACCTTGAAATGAAACTTGAAAATTTTAACATCGCCGAATGTGGGAGGTTCGTTGAAGTATACCTGATAAACGCTTGGATATATCTGGCGACAGCAAGGCGGGAATCGCCGCATCTGTAGGATTCGTCGAAGGTCTTTATGGCTCGGTGAAATTGGGATGGGTTTCTGAACCCAATACAATTGCCGCAAAGACAGCCAAACTGGAAGGAATTGCAGAACTGGTATGGTTGTCGGTAGTTGGTTTGGGAGACATGGATGTAGTGCTTCTGCTTATTGTCCAGTTCAAGTTTTCTCAAGTATTCTCTGGTTATAAAAATAGGTGAGGAAATGTATCTGTGAATGGTGTTGTTTATTGAGCCTTAACTGGGAACACACTCACCACTGGACTGTCAATATTAGACTTCGATGGGTTCATAGGACACAAATACAGGTTAGTCTACATAAAGGCGAAACAAGCGTCTCAAACATTTCGCTCAAATAAATGGGGTGACACATGGTCAGCCAGAAGGCATGCTGCATGCTTCAGAGACTGAGGATGTCCAGGATCCAGAGCAGAGGAGCATGTTGGGCGAATGGTACAAGAGAGGCCAAAAACCTTGTTTACAGGTCGTTTCCGCTCAGCTGTCAATCATAAGAGAGCGGGTACAATCCGTGCGATAGGATAAGTTTAACATTTATTAATTAAATTTACAACTTAAAACCCTTGTATAATAAAGTATTGAATGAAATGAGATGTTTGTTTGTATAATTATAGGAGACCAGATATTCTAACCTTGTGATGGTGATCTGGCTGAGTAATCACCAGATGATTGAAGCTTCATATGGATCTCTGCAGCAAGGCTGAGATTCTTGAGCCTGGAGGCTGCTAGGACTCAATTAATTGGCTGCAACAAGTCCCTACAGTACCACTCTGGAGAAAACTCTTGTGTTGTATCATAGGGACTTTAGCAGCAGCCATTCATTCTGGCCTTATGTAGGATAAGCTGTTGTGTTTAAAGTTTAGGTATGAGCACAATGCAATGAAAATCATTTAAAATTAATTTATTTGACATTTTAGCCTTATGTTTATTTACATGCTGTACAGACTTTACAATTTGTACAGGAAGGTCTTCCAACACGTTTGATCATATAACACTACATCGCATCAACAACACAATCCATCAATATAATTAAGCTGAAATAGCCCAAACATTTCTTACAATTGTTATGTATTAATGGTGCAATTAATCAGAAGTATAAATGGATGGGGGAGAAAAGCAGATTTTTATGACTGGTTTACATATTTTTTGCCCTGTAAATATACACAGAACATGCATAAGCTTGAGGGTGACAATAATAATACACAATACACTAATTGTTTTTAAAATTGATAATATCTTGGCATGTTAAGAAATGACCTCAAGACACAGGACTGATATACAAGTTGGTAGTATTTTCATCTTTTGTTTATTTGGTCTTCGACATAATCCTATGAACCTGAAGAATGTGATCACAGACATGAACTCAGTATTTGCATTTGCTTGCAAAAACAGAAACATCCCCCATCACCACCATTTCATCAAAGCATTTTAATGTACCACCATGTTCTGTCAGATCATAACAACCACTTAAGATCTGCCAATCAAGATACAACCATGTTTCACAGTAACCTCAAAGATGACACTGACGTTTGAGAGACATTTGAAGGTGTTTTATGCATTGTAACCAGAAGCTTTTGAGTAAGAATTTTCAATATTGCAACCTCAAACTTACTGCATTTGTTTAAAAAAGACAGCTCTTAACACTTTCCTAAAATAAAATTACGACATCCATCTTATAAAAACCAAACCATGACAGAGCTTAGTTTGAGACAATGTATATTTAATATTAACGGCATAAACCTCCTTGACCTATGCAAAGGAATTCCCACGGGCTATTTGGAAAAATAGAATAATTTTTAGGTTAACTATCTTTGAGTAGCTGTCATTAACAAAGGCAGTCATATTCCAGCAAAAGCTATATGCAGTCCAGTTTAAAAGAGCTGCTAATAACACATGTATGGCTCCCTTATGGAAAGACTTTTACTAGCTCACATAGTCCTACCTAATCTGATTCCGGCTACCACTATCCTAATGTTTCTGTATTATTATGGTTGACTTTTGGATATCTCTGTAAAGGGAATTATCTGGTTGTATAGTAACAACATCTAGTAAACACAGTATGTACACTCAGGGTCAGAAAATGTTGAAAACAACAAATGAACACAGTAGAAATAAAAGAAAAGAATGTCAAGCTGCCATTTACCTCCTTGTACCACTTCAGCAAATGTGGTTTGATACTTAACATTTGTCTGAAGGATACAATAAATGTACAAAGTATATACTTAGATTATATTCATTCAATCATTCACACATAACATAGTAACAACTATGCACTCAACATATTTGTCACTAAATGCACACACACAATATTTACATTCTTGGTCATGTTTTAACAGTATGTTAAATGTAACAACAAATCAAATTAATATGTCTAAAAAAGCACATACTACCACACTAATTAGGATAACCCTGAGCTATAAAAGCAGAAACTGTTCCATTTCTGTTAAACAGTTCCAAATGTTTCAGTACATTAACTGTCAAGTTACAGAATGGTTGTGAAAAGATATTTGTATGCCTTTATGACTCATTTGTTACAACCACAAAGCCAGCAGTAGTTTCTGTAAGCAAGGTTTGTTTTTTCCCTGATATAGTCCTGTACGGAATCCTGCACATATCACAGCCATAAGACATAAGTTCCAGACCAGATATATACAGCTTTGACTTGACTTTTGGCACATTTTGAATGAAGGTGTTGCTAGCAGTCTGGTAACTCCTGGCCAATGCCAAGTGGATCCAGCAGCATGGAAGCTGCTGCTGGTGCGGTGAAGGCAGAGCCAGCAGATGGGCCTGGGCTCAAGTGGTCCACTGCTGGACTCTGGTTACTAGATGCTGCTGCTGCTGCTGCGGCTGCCATGTCTGTGGAGTAATGCTTGCCCTGAGGGTCAATGCACTCTTCATCTTCATCTTCAAATTCACTTGGAGGCTTCATTTTTGCCAACTCTTCTCGGAGCTGATTATAGTGTCTCTGCATAAATTAAGCAATGTAACTTTCAGTATTTATAATTTCACACACACATATATATACATTAACACACAATAATATTTATCCTACCTCATATGAGAATGTCCATCTCTGATTGGTTCACATGACCTTGAACAAATTACCATGTATGCCCGGTGCACGGTCGTACACCGCCCAAGCAGGGTATAATCTTTGCGAGGGGAGAATAAATCATTTATACCCTGTCCCACGGGAAAAGCATGCATCCACGACAGTGAACCGTGAACCAGTGGTTCGGATTGACTAGTCGGTACCATGTTAGTGAAATATATGATTGAATTTCAGTTTGTTTGAATGCTATATTAACATAATGAGAGATTTAAACATTCATTTAGATAAATTTGTAGTAGCATTATGATTCGGCTCAGTGGATAAAACCTAACAAGGGACGCATAAAACCCTGTATACACATCATCACCATGCTATAACTTATAACGGCCTTTTATGCACTATTACCATCACTAACAACCATGAAAAATTTGAGCCATGATGATTTACAATTTATATTTCCTGCTATGCTAGGCATTGTTTTATAAGCAGAGATTACCATGTACATTTTCTCATAAACAAAGCCTGAACTACAAATAAGCTGTAACCACATTTCTCCTTATCTACCAATGGTTCAATCAAAAAACACCTAAGTTCAGAAGGATCTGTTATTTCACTAGAAAGCATATTCCACCACTGAATTATTATTTTTTATATTTTGATTTTTATATTCCAAACCTGTTACATATTACAACCATTTTGGTACATATATATCTAGGCAAAGAGGCCATTTGACCAGTGAACATTGAGGCTTCTGCAGCCTTGCTTTTTCTATTACAAAACAAATTATGTTAACACTTAGTAAAAGTATGGCATTTACCTTACATGTATCCATTCTCTGTTATCAAAAGTTGTTTCAAGCAAAAAATGTACCGGTAAACAATAGTGAAATAACAGATTAAAAACACAAGGCCAAATAACTATGAACACTATTGATAACCAGACAGTGTAATAACAAGAATAAATCTTGTATGTATATATATATATATACGTAATCTTGTATGTATTTCTTCACATGGGATTTCTGGTGTTATGTTCAAACTCTAGTTTCGAGCCTTGCATATGTAGCAAAAGCCTCTGAGCAGCAGGATACTAGTTTCTGCTCAAATGTTTATGGACAGCTGAATGGGCACAGGGCAGCTGACTGGGCAGAGGATGTGGTAAACCTCTGAGGATTTTATTTTAGAATAGTATGAGAACTAAAGTACTGTTGGAAATAGAAAAAAACTGTATTTTCTCATTTATCTCTACAACTTATGTAGTTGATATGTGAAAGTGTGAAATATCTGTTAAAGATCACATAAACCCTAGGGGGTACAAATACATAAATCACTAACTGGCATCGTTATAAATGAAACCCCGTCATTAAAACTACTCATTTCGACCTTTAATTGACTTAAATCGACCTTTTTGACAACAGTGCACAATTCTCACCCGCGAACGAAATTTCAACCAATCAGAGCGGCGCATCTCTGTGACGTCATATGAGGAATAGCTTTGAGGGCCGATGCAGAATTCATCTACATTTTAGGGGGTAAATTATCTTGTTTACAGGCTTGTATAAACCTGAAATCGTGACAATTGTTGTGGAAAATGAAAGCTATATGTTCTCACAATCTACTGTCATTTAATTTTGTCTCCTGCTTTGCCTAGTTTCCGAGTTAAAACTTGTTTTCATAGACGATTCTGTCAAATTCGATTGGTGTCGTTAGGCCCTATTTGTATAATGACTGATCCAAATTGATCCCATTTCTGTGTTTTTTTACCTCGATATTTAATCATGTCATGTAAAAATCTGTTTGTATTCTCAAAACAGTGTCGGCCCATAAGTTTTCACATGCAATACAGCAATTAATACTCCCTTGTTGTGACCCGTGTTAGGTGGTATAAACTACACATGTTATTTGTCATCATTCACTTGATGGTCAGTTAATGAATTTATAACAGGTATAATTAGTGGTAACACACTTAGATTACCAGACAAAGGTTCCCATTTGGCATTTCTTGTGTCTGGAGTAAATATTCAACATTATAAACATCGATCAAAGGATTAACCGATAACACGCTGATTGATTAATTACTTTTATCTTACACAGCGGAATTGTCAAAAGGTAGTGTTTATGTATGTAGATTTACTAATCTATACTGAATACACTCTGTCGTGTCGGTGTCTGCATAAAAACAACGTCCTTCTTTCAAAGGATTAACCGGCAATACATTGATTGATTGCCCATTATTGGCTAACTAAATTACTGTTTTCAAAGAAAGGCGGACATTATGCAATTAGTTGCCAGGTGTGCTATCTTGGGTGACCAATGAGACTTTACACCAATACCTGAAAAGATTTATCACTTTTTCGTATATTAAACTGATAAAAGACACATCATTTGGAACAGTTTTGTGGATATTGATGGATACTTTCCTCGAACAAGGTAATGGCCTGATATTGTTCCTATAACTTTAATCTGTTTTAATTTTAATATTTGCATTTTGTTTTTACTCATTTGTCGTAGCATTTAACAGAATCATTGTTTTTGCCGTGAAGTGTAATGAGACAGACAACATACACTAGGGTGTGTGTGCGAATTATGATTCACATTGGCAAACTATAAAATGTCTAGATATTACAGTTCTGTTATAAATTCACTATAAATATCAGCAGGTCGTCTGCTTTTTATTTAGTTTCAAAATGCATACAAGTATGATAATAAACTAATTAGGATTATAAGACCAAATATAAAGACGCACATTGACTAGTATCTACATACTCGTGAGTGGACATTAACCATGTGAATGTAGCAAGAAATTTATCGCGCAGTATTGTGCCTTCGACCCCCACCTCGCTTCCGTGGAAGAAATCGTTATGTTATAAGTTGTGTCATGCAAAATCCATTTGGTTATGATTCCAATACATATTTAACTCTGAGTAGAAAGTAGTTTTGATTTTCTATCCTTGATGAAAACAAACTATAATCTCATTAATTCTAACAGACTTTACGATTTTAAAAAATGGCGGCACCCCGTCGGGAACATCCGCCAGTCTGAGGATAAATGCTATTTAGGTTTGTTTTCACCGAGTTACAAAATCAAAACTACTTTCTACTGGTAGTAAAATATGTATTTTATTGATAGCCAATGGGATTTTGCATGACATAGCGTATAACATAACAATTTCTCTCCTGGCAGCGAGGTGGGTGTCAATATAATACCACTTACAATATTATTGTTACTTCGACCACAAGCTCACTTACGAGGAAGAAATCGTTATGTTACAAGTTGTGTCATGGAAAATCTTTATGGTCATCAATCATATACATATTTTACTACAACTAGTAAGTAGTTTTGATTTTTTAACTTCCAAGAAGCGATCTGAACACAAGTAAGATATCGTTTCAGACTTCCACAACGCTCGCTTCGCACTCACAAACATAACCCATTTAGCACGAACTGTGGGGTCCTGTGGAAATCTGTGCATGGTGACACCATCGCCCGACCCCTAGGAGCAATTGACGACAAAGCAACGATTCGGCATGTCGTCGTTGATGTCGAGAAATCATCAAAATGATGAGCGTGCTACACACTTTCTATACAACTAACTGAAAATCGTTCCTCATATGACGTCACTGCAGTGCTCTGGCGACAGAGTTACGTAACCTGTCTGTGGTTTCGTTGGCGGGTGAGAGGGAAGCAGGTTAAAAGAGTAACAAAAAACAAAGTTTAGTGGTTCTTTAAACTAAGTTCAGCCTAACTACAGTCTCAGTGGTAGAGAGATAGGAAACGGAGAAAAAGGACTTTACTGAGGGGAAATTAGTGCAGAAATGAGCAATGCGGTCCAAAAAGACTTATTTGGAACAGACCATGGCTTTATGCAAATTAGTGTGCGACGATATTGTATTACAAAGGACACTTTTTAAATGCCCAATTTGAAATTAGACGTAGATTCATTATAAACGATAGCTGACGTAAAAAATAATAACTTTTATGCTGAAACTATTAAGGATGTAGCTACCATGCAGTCTCACTGTCACTATAAAAAGAAACAGATAGGAGAGGTCGTCTCAAAAGCAAAACCTGGGGTCAGGCTGGGGGATAGAGATATCAGCTAAGATAAGATAATCCTTTAGGGCAATTATACTGGGGAGGTACACGGAACGTCGTAACAATTTACAAATAATATCCAGTCCCGTCGATCTTCGGGTGGTCATGCCACCTATATACTACGATGCTTTTCTATGGTTTTCGGGTATCATACTCTTTTACATATCTCAACATAAACTTCATGAAAGAAAGACACGTAAGATGTTAATCAATAGATAAGACATAGTCAACACACATAAAAAAGCACAAAATATCTTTGAGATGACCCCTTGTGCCTGCGGGCAGCACGTGCATTTCATGCCAGGTGAGTCGACGGTCTGTCGTCATACCTGGCTGAGCGACCAAATTGCCATCTATAGTCTGATCTATTGTTTTCAGCAGCTATTCGTATTTTTTCTAAGTTTTGCCCGATTTTACGAGTAAACATGCTTTTCTGGATATTGTATTATGCATCCCACTGAACGCCCAGTTAGGCCGAAGTGGGTTATTTCGACATATGCTATTTGCAATTGTGTAAATTTTAGGGATACAGAGTAACAGCCTAAAAACAGTTTTTTTCTATTTCCGACAGTACTTGAACTACAGGGGTATTGCGGTAATATAATACAGGTAGGTTATTTGCTTGTGAGCTTGGAACACTGGAAATAACATGCAAACAAATCTGCAAATTAATCATGCAATTTCATCGTGTGGTCATAAAATGCATTTATTGTATATCTGGGCCTAGATTTTCGAAGCTCTCTTAGCGCTAAGATAGTTGTAAGTTAATGTTAATATATGGCACTTACCACTATCTTAGAGCTAAGAGAGCTTCGAAAATCTAGGCCCTGGACTTATTTTGTTTATCGTTTTCATTGATTTTAACAAATTCAAATCAATTTTGCTCACATTTGATTCACCAAGCCTGTGTGTTAAGTTATCATCAGTGCTCCAACTCGCCATCACAGTCAGATTTGGGCTATTGATGCCTTAACATAAAGTTTAGTTGACAGAGAATGGAAGCATTTATCATAAAAGCCATACATTGACCAGGTTAAAGACATATTTGTTGCTGTTTGACTAAAATATGTCATGAAAGTGCATAAGTGACTTTCAAATAATTCCACACATAAAAACTAGTCTGATGAAAATATGATTACATACACCAATGCTTACTTACAAGAGACCAGCAAATCATGAGTTCACTGGAATTTGTCATGTAATTACTAAATCTATGTCAAAACTCACCTTAAGAGCCAGGGTATTGTGAGCAATGGATCTGCCTGTCCTCTTGTCACTGCTGTAGGCCTCCATTTCAGTGATCCAGTCCTCACATTGCTTCAGCACCTCATGTCTCTTTAGCCAAAAGTGGCGTTGGATCACCTACAATCAAAGGTTAATTAATATTTCTCAAGGTTCAGGCAACATCAGTGAATACTTCTCCTTGGTTAACTTGACTAAGGGACCATTCATAATTTATGGCTGGGAGGGGTGATGATGATTTTAAGGGATGGGTCACCCATTTTGTTCTGGGGAGGTCATCGATTTTGTACATAAAAATATTTAAAAATTATGGGAGGGGGGTTCATTGATCTTGTACATGACATGCAAGGGAGGTTATTCCTTTGTACGTAATTTAAATTTTTTAAATTTATCTTTAGTTCTGTAAAGATCTGTAGCTGGATTGTAAACTACTGAATTATGTTACAATTAATCATTGTTGTGTTGGTTGGTAAAGGTCATACTTGAAATTCCTTCTGAATTTTGTAACTAGATGTACGAGTTCAAATTGTCTTTAAGAAACTATTGTCGACATTTTATTGATTGATACGGCTGAAAATCAAATTAAATACATCAAATAACCAATATTTCATTATGAGATTATTCTTGTATACCAGTCACATGACCTTATACATTGTATGAGGAAACTAGTCATGGTTATGGTACAATTTATCCGTATTACCAACTGTTTCCAGTTATTTATAATATATCATGATAAATTGCCATTCTCACATCTCTGAAACATGGTGGAGAGTTCCGGAGCATCTCAAGCATTGCCCATTTGACTGTGGCCTGTCTGATGTTGGCATCATACTCTCTTGAACTGGCTGTACCTGAAGGTGTTCCTCGAGATCTTTCATATCCAGGTTCATTGAAATATGGCTCATTCACAAGAATCAATGACTGGATGGACACAAGAACCTGAAAACAAACAGTGAAACCCTTAGCCTTGAAGCTGTTGGTGATGACACATAATTGTTTAAGAAACAATACATTGGACCACTAAATGTGTAAAATATAATTTGTAAGAAACGGACATTCAGAGTGAGTGAATTAAGATTTTACTTTACATCGCAAAATGTGCTCGACTGTTTTTCTCTTATCACAAGGGACACAAAAAGGAGGGAGGATCACCTTTTAATAAATATTCATGAGTAAAACGTGTATGGTTACAAAGTTATATATTTAGATACAGTACAACCAGAAATTATTGAGAACTTAAAGATTGCAATTTTTATATTTTTTTCACTCATTACTCACGTATTAAATGTGAATATTAGCAGAACATAACTCCAGATTCAAAGACAGGTGAACAGTTAGTATTTTGTCAAGTCACCATGGGCAGCAATGCAGGCTTCAATGCGGCGGGGCTCACTACTGATCAAAGAAGTTAGAAAGTTGTGGTCCTTACTGGCCCGATATCGGACCACCTCTTCTTTCATTTCAGCAATATTTGTCAGATTTTTCTTATTGACACTTTCCTTCATAAGTCACCAAACGTTTTCTATTGGATTTAGGTCAGGGCTATAGCTTGCCCAATCTAATAATGTAATATTTTGGGTCCGAAACCAGGCCTGTGAATGCTTTTAACGATGTTTTGGGTCATTGTCCTGCTGGAAAATCAAAAAATGTCCATAGAACACATGAGCAGATGGAAGTAAACGTCCCTCAAGAATATCTGTGTACTGCTCACTGTTCATATTCCCTTCAAATACACAGAGGGGAGTTGCCCCTAACACAGATATGCCACCCCACACGTTAAATTTCAGACTGTACTTTGGGCGCTGATACAAAGGTTTTTCAGTTTGTTTGGTCCAGAATTTCAGTGTAATAGGAAACAGCCACACAGAACTTTCATCTGAGAAAATCACATTGTCCCAGTTAAAATTTTTATGCTGTAAGCACCAGTTCAACCTTCGCTCCTTTTGTTCAGGTTTCATGATCGGTGATGGAATTCCTCGATTTTTCTGCCAACCCATTGCATGCAGCTCAGTTCTAATTGTCTCCTTACAGACAGCCACAGTTCCTCTATCAATCATATCCAGCCTTAAGTTTTCTAAACTCCTTCGTTTGTTTTTAGAAACAAGAATACCAAGCCGCCTCCTGTCACCGACAGTCAATTTTCTGGGCCTACCTGGGCCTACCTGCGCCTCCCTGGTGCTCAATGCCATATCCATTTGCAATATTTTTCAAAACACAATAAACAGTGGACAAAGGGATGCCTGTTCTACTTGAAATCACTTTAGCTGATCTGATGTCCTTGTTATAATACTCTAAAATCAACTTCCTCTTCTCTAAATCATCCATACTGAGGATCACTGAAAATATAGTCTGCTAGCAAGTAAACAAAGGGGGATAACTCTTCACAAACTAATGAAAAAGGATTAACGGAGTTGTCTCTCTTGAATGAAACCACGCACTTGATAGCTGGTCAAGGTTGTTTATACTAGAAATCCTATCACCATATTCCTAAAATTCTCAATAATTTCTGGTCATACTATAGTATTGAGAGCTTGCCCAACTTTCTTTAGCAAAAATCATGTGTAAGCCCGGGCTTTCCGGGTGTTATTGAGTATTTGAAGCACGGTAATTCATTTGGAACCGACGGCGTCAGCTGGAGGTTTCAAATGAAATATTCCCGTGCTTTAAATACTCAATAACACCCGGAAATTGGCCAACACATGATGTTTATCGACATTGTAAACACAAAAGTAAACCAAAAGGTCCACACACGTTTTTGTGTCTGCACTCATTGACATAGAGTACGGGTACAGCAGTGCAATGTCATCAGCCAGCCGTCTCCCATGGTAGCATCTGGAACTGCTCATTTGTGATGTCATTCGGACTTTACGTCACAATATGATTTTAATGACGTCATCTCAGCTGACGACGTAACAATACAATGGTGTGAGCGAGGTTTGTATGTATTAATACGCAGCGAATTTCCGGGAATCGAATACCATTTGATCTCGTTTTTCAACCAATCAGATTAAAGAACACAGTGACCCTTTGGTTTACAATGGTAGCTACGCCCCTGCCTGAAGACAGGAAAGAGAGTCAGAGCGGATTATTTTGGGGGTTATTTTGAAACAATTCCTCATAAGGAGGGTGAAAGTGAGTGAGTATGGTTTTACGTGCGTTTAGCAATATTCCAGCACGGCGGGGACACAAGAAATGGGCTTCCCACATTGAACCCATGTGGGGAATCAAACCCGGGGCTTTGGCATGACGAGCCATGGCTTTAACCACCTGGCTACCCTGCCGCCCCAGGAGGGTGAAAGACAATTGTAAGCTGGATTGGATGAGTTTGAACATAACTTGGTAACACACTGAAGTGATAATTTTAAACAGTGCTGTTTAAGTAAAAGCTTGTAGGGCTCAACGTACTAACTCTCTACTGGAGATGTTCTAAACGCACCAAGACAGAGCCTCAGTCCTTGGTGGTGTAAACTATATAATTTTTGTAAATGACTTTTAGAAGCAGTGTCGTATACAATTGAACTGAATTCTAATTTAGAACGAATAAGGGATCTGTACAAATAGAGAAAAGTTGTCTGAACCCATCCCCACTTAGAACTGGCAACAACTTTTAAGAGATTAAGAAACTTCAAGCACTTAGTTTTAAGATGTATAATGTAAGGTACAAATGTAATGACACTAAAAATAACACCCAAGAACTTGGTCTCCTCAACAACTCTGATATGGTACCATTTGACAGAAGTTGTGGTCTATAATTCCTATCAAGATGTGTGCAATTTGTCTTAATCATGAAAAATTTAGAGCCATTCTTAGTGACCATGTTTGAAGTTTTTTTAGGCAAAGCTGCAGTTGTCTTTCTATTGTGTGCATATTTTTAACTTTTGAAGTCATCTACAAACAGTCAACCATCAACTGAGTCATTCATTACTTTGGAGAAGTGTTGTTTTTTTTTAATGCTGAATAATAATACTGCCTTGTGGGACACCCTGATCCTGATTATAATGCTTTGACAGGGTTGATCCAACACAAACTTGAAATTGTCTGTTAGTTAAAGAGTGAGATACAAACTAACGCAAACAACCTCTCAATCCGAAAGTTCATAATAATCTCTTAAAATTCCATGCTTCCAAGTTGTATTGCAAGCTTTTTCTAGATCAAAAGAGATAGATGCAGCATGTTGTTTATTTACAATGGAATCTTTTAGGAACGATTCTAACGCACAAGGTGATCAGTGGTCCTTCTATTTTTTCAAAAACCACATTGAATATCAGTAATGAGATGATTGGTTTCAAAGTACCAGACTAATTCATTATACTAGACTAATCAATAGTTTTTGCAACTCATTAGAAACATAAGATGGTAATTTGATGGATTTGTATGATGTCAGCCGGGGTTTTGGTATGGGGATAACAATTATGTTTTGCCACAGAGAAGGAAAATTCCATTATGTCCATCATCACAATTCCCGTATTCCCATATCAGACAATATGCATGGTATCAAAATGATGTAGTTTTATTACGTATCTGATTGTGCCTCAGATTACACAGTATGGCTTACCTGCAGAAAGCTTGAAGTCTGAGAGTTCCACTTTTCCTCTGGTCGGCCATGCCAGGTGTTCAACACACTCAGGCAAACCTTACAAGAAATCAAGCAATTGTATTGTATCAGCCCATATAGTCAAGTATTTTACACACATAGCAAGACAGACTTCTATTTACAAACATGATATAAGTCTTTCAGGCACAATTGTAATTACTTCAAGTATAGTTTCAAGGCACAAAGATTGTCTATTTAAAGCTTAAAAAGTGTTTGCCAGCACTTACAAAAAACAGAAACAGACCTCTCTCAGCTTTTCTTAGAAGACACAAGATTTCCATACATACCACCATATATTTCTAGTGAGGTATTGTTATCATTTGTTTTGGGAAAAATATGCGTACATAACCTCAAATCAGACTAAAGAATTCACCTCAAGGTTAGAGATCGAGGAATCTGAATGATTTTCCATTCCCTTCCTGAATCATTTTTGGTTCGGCAAATACACGAAAAAGCAAAAGAATTTCACAGCAGAAAATCTTGACAAGAATCTATTGACTTCTTAGAAACTGAGAAATGGGATACTTGGATATTGGAAATTTTAAATATAAATTGTATATTTATATACTTATCCTATCTCACGACTTGCACTTCCCTCTGCTACTTCGACACTGAGTGAAACGACTGAAAACTTATTCCTTAGGCCTCCTTGTCCATTCGCCCGTGTACTCCATGGCATGCTGCTCCCCTTATCGGACAGCTACCTGGTCCCATCAGAGTGTACAGCACGCTCCACTACCTGCCCACGTGACTACCTCCGAGTGATCATTCTCTTTCACTGTTGTAATCTAAGTAGAGGGGAGGACGGGCAGGTATCCATCGCGTGAGATAGGATAAGTATATAAATATACAATCTATAGTTAAAATTTCCAAATTTTTAAATCTCATGACTTGAACTTATCCAATGGCTGGATGGCGGGCCGCAGATTACCCTGTGTCAGCCAGCGCAACAGTAATACTTTAGAGACTGAAAAACAACCATAGATATAGATGCACAAAGGAGACCTGTTACGAATGCATGCAACTCCTATGCTTGTGATGGGTTATCCTGGCCTACTAAGCACGACTCCCGGTGAGATTGGTGCTCCCAAGCGATGTGGTGTTCGGCCCAACCTTCGCATACACTAAGGGACGCAACTAAGCAAGTACGCCTCGCTTTCCAAGCTACCCCCGTAATTAATGTCTCAAGACAAGAATCGGGCCAGCCCCTGCTTCGAAACAGTCCCAACAGACACCATCATGTAGAGGTGAAAGGAAAACTGAATCGGTATGCTCACAAGTCTTAACTTTCAGTTCCGGGACAATATCAAATTGACCCTCATTCCTTTGCATAAGCTTAATCAAAGGATGTGCCCAACGACGTAGGAGCTAGAATGCAATGAAATCCACTGGAATTCAGGAGAGACTCGCTTCACTGACGCAATTGCTCTGTAGAGTAGAGGTCAATAAGCAAGAAGGTGGAATACTTCCGCATTGCAGTACAATACTGTTCCTCAAGTCTATTCAGTCATATCCAATGGCAGTAATACAATGCCTTAGCAGTGAAACCAAGTGAAGCAATTCTTAATCCCATAAGAAGCCAGAACAAAGACTAACATAAAGTTCAGACTTTTATTCAGGAATACAAGGAACCAGAAACCGAACGCGGAACTGTCCCTCATCTGCATTGGTAAATACTATCTGGTTGTCCTTGCAACTGGTTCACCGCGACAAGGTCCCAACATAGAACCAGGAAGACCTTGCCATGTTGCGATTAACATCAAGTGCATGAAGCTCTGATATACAAACTGCAGTAGCCAAGGCTACCAGGAAGGAAGTCTTGAATGTAATCTGTTCAACTCTAACTCCTTGTCTTCCAGAGGTTCATACTCTCCAGAAACCAGATGACGAAGGATGACGGAGAGATCCCAGGCCCGAGGTCAAAACTTCTAGACTGTCAGTGAGCATAACAAGTACTGAAGCTCAGGAACGGTGGAAATCTTGGTACCCATAGTAGTAGTTGATGGCAGTTAAATAAGTAGTCAGTGTAGTACCCTTGAGTTTCTTGGTAGACCAAAGATGTTGGAGAAACTCAGCGACAACCTGCGCAGAAGTGGAAGTAGGGATGAAATTCCCCTGGCCTTGCAATAAACTTTTACCATTTATCGTCATACAACAAGCAAGTTGATGAACGGTGTACTAAGTATTAGCTGTAGCCACCCAATGAGATTAGCCCTTGGCTATCAGAGACTTCTAAAGATGCGCCAGATGTGAAGACAGGGTCTGAGGAGATGCGAGATGGTCGGGAAGCGGTACTGGGTTTGGCTCTGCCAGGTTTCTTAGGTCGACAAACCAACATCTCGCTGGCCAAAAGGGCATGACCAAACGCAGACGTATCCTGCTGATGGTCCAAAGTTTCTGTAGTATTCTTGGTAGTAGAGTTGGAGGAGAAAACGCATACGCTTTTAGGTTTTTACATGATATTGCCAACGCATCAAGGTCCCATGACAGAGGGTCTGGAATCGGGGAAACGAACATGGGAAGTAGTGGCAAACAGGTCTATTTGGGGCCGTGATAATGGCTAGATCATCGACCAGAAGATCTGAGGAAGCAGTTTCCATTCTGTGGGTGACGGGCGGTTGGAGAGAAACAGGGTGTCAGCGATCACATTCTTCATTCCGGGAATGTGTCTGGCACGGGCGACGATGTTGAGTATGTTGATGAGGTGAAAGAATCAAATTGCCCACTGAAGGAGGTGTGCCGAGCCTGTCGAACCCAGATGGTTCACATACCAAACCATGGTCAAGTTGTCAGACTGGATGAGGGGACAGGATGATCGAAATCCAAGAGCCCAGTGTTTGATGGCTAGAATTACAGCCTTGAATTCTAGTTCATTCATGTGCAGAGCCTCTTTCCCGGATGACCACAACCCAGCCACTTGATAGTCGAAAAACGTCACTTGAGGGACGCGTCTACGAACAGATGAGTTAGAGAGAACAGCATTATAGAGACTCCGGCGCAAACATTCTGTTCTTTGAGCCACCACTGAAAGACCGGACGAAGTGGTTCAGGAAGTTGAATCAACTCCTCGGGGTCGTTGGCCTGAAGAAATGGTCGAATGAACTGCTGTATCGGCCGAAGTTGTAGCTGGACTCTGTAGGTTAGGGCTTCTGCCGATGTCAAGAAGCCCAACAATTCTCGACACTGGCGAGCGGCTCTTGTCTGTGACAGTGTCAGTGGAACGCAACGCTGAATTTTGGCCCGTCCGTCCGGGGTAACATTCCCTGACGGTTGTCGAACACTGCGCCGATGAATTGGAGTCGTTGAGTTGGTGTTAACTCCGATTTCTCGACGTTCAACAGCCACCCTAACTGCCCGAGCAGCTTGATGGTGAACTGAAGATGCTGTAGTAGAACGACTACATCCTGCTGAGCTGTATCGTCGATATAACTTTCGAATGTAATTCCTCACCGATAAAGAAAGTTTATTATAGGCTTGGTAATTCGGGTGAAAAGCCACGGGGCCATGGAAATTCCAAATAGCAGGACTCGCCATTGATAGTTGTTCCCCACGAAGACAAAGCTAATGTATTTCGGATGCCCTGGGTGAATTGGCACGCGGCAGAAGTCTCCCTTCTTCAGAATGGAGCAAATTAGACTGATTGATACCATCCTGAAGTGGGATGGTAAACGTCCTGATCTGATAGGGCGAGCTCCAAGGCGGCAGCAACAGCATCCAGTTAAGATGATACAGTTAATAGGTGGCAAAGTACGGCGCACTGCACAATCCATATCGGCTAGTTCTCTTATCTGCCACTAAGAACGGTGAACTAGGACGTTTACCATAAAGTGTGGAGATATCTTCATCCACAGGGGAGTGGTGGACAAAATGGTCATACCATGAGTGTGAGTGGCAGCCGGAGGATATCTAGGCGCTGAGAGTCCGTTCTTTGTCCTCTTAAGACTCTTGAAAGCCTGATCTAGTGATGTAGATAACTGTAAAATGCATGGATGTGGAGGTAGAGTGATGGTAGATACATTCCTGTTCTTAATGGCATAAGAGTGACATTCAGTGATCTGCTCAAGGGAAGGTGTAGCTTTTCAACAATCCATGCTAGGATGTGACATGGCTCAAGCAAATCATAACTACCCTTCAAGGTAAACAAGAAGACAAAGTCATCGATATCCCCCGCAATGGCAAAATACTCTTCATGATTATGTCTACGAGTTATGATTATGTCAAATATTTAGGTGTGTATATAGAAAAGTGGAAGGAGAGTATTGAAAGGTTTTTAAAGTTCTGCTCCAGAAAGGAGCACTATCACAATTTCAGGCTAAGTCAAACTTGTTGCTATGGAAACGCCAAAAATATTTTATTCAGAATTCCAAAACTACCAAAAGGCACCAGTACACCACCAGATCTATCTATGTGCCAAGTTTGGTGAAGAAATAGTGAATGGTTTTAGAGTTCAGCTCCGGAAAAGAGCACTACCACAATTTCAGGCTAAGTCAAACTTGTTGCCATGGAAACGCCAAAAATATTTTATTCAGAATTCCAAAACTACCAAAAGGCACCAGTACACCACCAGATCTATCTATGTGCCAAGTTTGGAGAAGAAATATTGAACGGTTTTAGAGTTCTGCTCTGGAAAAGAGCACTACCACCAATTTCAGTCTAAGTCAAACTTGTTGCCATGGAAACGCCAAAAATATTTTATTCAGAATTCCAAAACTACCAAAAGGCACCAGTACACCATCAGATCTATCTATGTGCCAAGTTTGGTGAAGAAATATTGAACGGTTTTAGAATTCTGCTCTGGAAAAGAGCACTACCACTAATTTCAGTCTAAGTCAAACTTGTTGCCATGGAAACGCCAAAAATATTTTATTCAGAATTCCAAAACTACCAAAAGGCACCAGTACACCACCAGATCTATCTATGTGCCAAGTTTGGTGAAGAAATATTGAACGGTTTTAGAGTTCTGCTCCGGAAAAGAGCACTACCACTAATTTCAGTCAAAGTCGAACTTGTTGCTATGGAAACGCCAAAAATATTTTATTCAGAATTCCAAAACTACCAAAAGGCACCAGTACATCACCAGATCTATCTATGTGCCAACTTTGGTGGAGAAATATTGAACGGTTTTAGAGTTCTGCTCCGGAAAAGAGCACTACCACCAATTTCAGTCAAAGTCGAACTTGTTGCCATGGAAACGCCAAAAATATTTAATTCAGAATTCCAAAACTACCAAAAGGCACCAGTACACCACCAGATCCATGTATGTGCCAAGTTTGGTGAAGAAATATAGAACGGTTTTAGAGTTCTGCTCCGGAAAAGACAAATGTGGACGGACGGACGGACGGACGACGACGCACGGACGCACGCACGGACGGAGTCCATTTTAATACCCCCCGCAAAACGCGTTGCGGGGGATAAAAAGTCTGAACATCAAGGAGACGGCGAAGGGATGTTCATTCGCCTGGGATGAGACGACGGGTCAGCCAGCCGAGGTAGTAGGTAATGATTGTGAAGAGTGTTCAGCCTGGCATAGTGAATTAGTATGCTGACGCCTGATGATTCAATCAGTCTTGGCGAATAAGTCTGGGTAACGTGATTAGGTTCGGCCTGGAGATTCACTACGGCGATGAGATCCGATACGGTAAGACGAACTGGTTGGGCTGTGAGAATCAATATGGCTTAGTGAGTCCGAACGGCGATGAGACTCAGTGCGGCTTGGTGAAACAGTCCGACCACGTACATCCGTTCGGTATGCTGATACCATACGATCATAAAGTCCAGATCCGATAGGTGAATCGATTCTGTGAGGTGAATCCATTCGGCTGTGTGAAATACTCCGTTGTGGTCAGTTGATTCGATTGTATGAATCATTCCGACCGTGTGAGACGGTTCGCTGAGGTGAAACATTTTTTGCCATGAGGATCAGTTCGTAGTGACAAATCAGTTTAATCATGTGAATCGTTCGGCGTGGAGAATTAGTTGGGTCCAGTGACTCGTTTCGGTTTCGTGAATTAATTCAGCATGGTGAATCAGTTCGATATGGTTGTTCAGTTCGGCGTGTAGACAAATCAGAACAGCGATGAGAACTGGTGTGGCCAGCAGACCTGGAGCGTCGGGACAATGATTCACGGCAGTGAGAGACGGATCGCTGTGAATGAAATCGCAAAGGAGATCTAATATGATGATACGAACTAGTCTGAGACTGCGATCTTGAGCAGCTTGATGAATGTGACTGGCCTGAAGAGCTGGAACAATGTTCTAGCCATAAAACACTTGAACGAACAGGCGAATCCAAGCGTTTGTCAATGCTTTTCCCAAGTGCATTGACTGATACAATCCATGCACGAAAGGTGAGGGTCTAATGTCGAAAAAATCGTTTTACATTGAGCGCAGAACTTGCATTTCTTCGAAGAAGGATTCGATTTTCCCATCGCAAAAAGCAATCATAGAACACAAAATGTTATAGAATCCACACAGGAGTGAGACAAGAAAGAGAATGATCACTCAGAGGTAGTCACGTGGGCAGGTAGTGGAGCGTGCTGCACACTCAGATGGGACCAGGTAGCTGTCCGGTAAGGGGAGCAGCATGCCATGGAGTACACGGGCGAATGGACAAGGCGGCCTAAGGAATAAGTTTTCAGTCGTTTCACTCAGTGTCGAAGTAAGAGAGAGAGGAGGTGCAAGTCGTGAGATAGCATAAGTTTAACAATTCTTACTTTAATCAAATACAGAAATATATTAATGCTTGCAATTGTCAAACAATGTCAGCTAAAGCGTGGAACATTTGTACGAACAAAGGTTGTCAACGGCAACAGATTGTGTTCAAAATCTGATATCTGACAAATCTAATTCAGTTTATGACTGCAGTTCTGGCATCTACCATATAAATACCTACCTTGCCATCATTGTATAGGTTGGGGTTGAAGCGTATGGTGTGGTTCCCTGTTGTCTCAAGGTTTATGTATGGAGGGGAGTTAGGATAATCTTGTGGAAAGTAGACATCAAACTCAAAACATCCATTTGTGTAGGGTGTATCTGAAGGACCAGTTATCAGCACCTGAAATGTATATATGGTTCACAAAATCTCTGAGCAGTGCTGCCATTATTGTATAGGTTCTTCACTTAAATGGAATATGATAACAGTTATATTTTACAGCCATTACATGAAGTCACTTTTTCTGCCTACCTTCATGATGTCAAGCCTTTCCTCATCACAGCGGACAAATACACTGCTGCTGGCTGACAAGGGTAAGGAAGTGGACAGAGTGACTGCTTCTTGTGCAAGGCGCCTTGTCCTCGATGCACTGTTAATTTCTCCAGCTGCCTTCACATTTGACTCAAAGTGATGAGGAACCAAAAATTTCAGTCCCCCAGTTTCTTCGGTAACCATTTCAAAGGTATCTGTAATATTTACACAAATTTCATGAAGACAATAGTTCAGTCAAAGTGGGTATCGTCTCCAACAGTTACAGAGATATCTGTAAATCAGGATGCCATGACTGATCTATATTACAAGGCCTTTCTCATCCCTTCAATAAAACTGGAACCATATACATGATATTCTTGTTGAACATTAGATTATTGCTCATAATGGTATATGTAGAATTTATGGGTTGACAATGTCTACAAATAACAAAATGGACAGAAGATGCATACCAAACTGCAATTCCTTCATAGACATCATGTACTTCTCCTCCAGGGTGTGGAAACATTTAGCACGATCCCGATCACTGGCCTGTGCACTTGAACTGTCTGTGTCGTCTACAAAAACATAACTTGACATTTACATCAACTGATTTAGTCATATATTCTTTGGCTAAATGGGACATTTTAGAAGTTGATCAAGGCTTCTTCAAAAGGGCTGGTGTTTCAATTATACTCATGTTTAATCATCAAAAGCTTTAGTCTAAGAGTCACTTTCTTCCAACCATAATTTTGGAATTTCCAGCTTCACTTTGAACATAAGATGCTGCAAACAGGGTTGGTAATTTCATACATTCTGGGCTTCATTAAGCAGGGGACGGGGAACCAATATTTTGCAGTAAATTACATTAAAGTCCAACTTGATTTTTTGGGACTAAGTCCAAATCATATCCATGGAAATCATGACAAATATAAATGCCAAAAATCTGCAAATAGCAAAAGGCACCACTTCAAGATCTGTTTGATATATCCGGCAAGTTTTACTGAAAAATATCAAATGGTTTTCGAGGTACGCTCTGGAAACAAAGCCCACCCCTCACTTTTGAGACTAGGTCCAAAACGTTTCCATGGAAATCAAGAAAAATAACAATAGTCATCAGAAGATGACATATCCCCCCAATATCACCCCATATTTGAAAGAACATAGAGAGAGAGAGAGAGAGAGAGAGAGAGAGAGAATAAACGGTTTTCGAGTTATGCTCCAGAAACAAAATGATGACAGATGGACGAGGCGTTGACTATATCCCCCCGGCATGTAATAAAAACTGCTAGTGGCTGCCAGGCTGTTGTGTAAACTCAACAGATTTACTAATGGTATAATAACAGTCTAAACACTTATCAATTTCTTAGAAATTCTGAAAAATATATAAATATTCTCTCATAACTTTCTACTATCAATTGTCTTTGACATACTTTGAAATGGCATAAATGCAACATATAAGATATTTTTAAGCTACGTGCATAGATCTTTCTACACAATATTTTGAAACATGATATACCTAGCCTGGTACATATCAGAAATTTTTCAAACAAATTACAAACTATCTATTATAAGAAACTAACCAATTGTATCTCTAACTCTGTCTGTAGCTACTCTGACAATGTGTGCTGTGTCCTGAATGTCAGGTATGAGAAGAGCAAGTCCTTCATTTTCTTCTTCTTCCATCTTGGCTGGTGTAGGTGTAGTAGATGAACACCCATTTTTGCCTTTGTTTGATCTACAGCGTACAAAATAAATATATAATTCTGGTTTAAACAACATAAGTTATTTTGTGCAAAACTTACTTACAAACACAAGTTTTGAAATCTCAAATGATGCACAATCAAACTGAACATTATGCACCAAAATATGTGGAAGAAATATGCAAATATGACTGACTGAGTTTGGTTTAACGCCGCTTTTAGCAATATTCCAGCAACATCACGGCGGGGGACACCAGAAATGGGCTTCACACATTGTACCCATGTGGGGATTCGAACCTTCAAATATGAAACTACTGAGGGAAAGCATGAGGCTGCATACTGAACAATTCATTTTCACCATTGACTGACACTTAGAAAGGCAAAACAATCCCTCACATAATGTTAGTTATATGTTTCACATGAGGACAGACCACATAATGAATGTGCATGCAAAACCACATCTCTCCTCGCCACCCCCATCCCTATAATTTGGGATTGTTACTCTTTCATTCTTACTAGGCAGGTAGTGAACCATTCATTACAGGGCACCCTGCAGTTTCACCGAATCCGTGGTATCGCAAATGGCATATGACTGTATTTGTTGATATAGGCAAGTTGATCAAAATTAAACTTTGAGGTCAAATATTAAGAGGCAAGAATTTTGAAATATATTATCTATCATAAAATAGCATTTTTAATAGTTTAGAGGAGGGGCTTTTTTCTGTTACTTGAAGCTTTAATGATACAAAACAAAGGAAAACATTAACCTGTCTCTCATATTGTATGTATTTTGTGTTTTTTCAAAACTTTAATTTCTCATAATATACATAACATGGCATAAAATGACACACAAGTTCATAGTGAGACAGGGCACATCATTATATTTTACAATATTGGGACTATAAAATCTAAATTGTAAAACAGATATGTAAACAAAAATATATTGCCTACCTACCCATCCTAATTTTTAAACAGCTGTTATCAGGACAGCATTTTTTCTGTGTGGCCTTACTCTTGATAACCTACCCATAGTAATACAGTAAAGAAGTACACTACATGTACGTTAATGGCTTAAATGAAAGATGTCATGCACATTAACTTGATGAATTTCAGAAATGACAACGAATGCGAGTTTTCCCAAGCACAACTGATCTGAATCACTAAAGCATGAGGTATGGACTGGCTGATCACATGTGATCCAGGCAGTGTGTTTGATTTGACCCATTTCAGACCTTGTTTGGGAACAGTTCTCTCATGGGATGACCTTTCCAGTCATGTTTTCGACATGAATCAAAAGAGTATATTTAATGCCGAACAAGATAAAAATAATTTGAAACTGTATAGGCAGACTTTGATAGTATAACAAAATAACCTTAGGCGACTGGCATATGTGTCAACACAGCCTTTCATCTTGTCCAGAAGAACCTCAATGGCAGTGGCTGAGTCTGGGGCCCCATCCTTCTCCAGTGGGCGGAGGAGGGGTACAAGGGAAGGACTGACAGCTAAACCTCGCAGAAGTTCCAACAGTGCTCGATATAATGGTACATGACGAGCCATATCCAAGACTGAGTCATTCCTCAAGTAGGATGATATAGCTGGCACCAAGCAGGACTGGGAGAGCAGATCCAACATTACTTCTGGAATAAGGCTTTTCTCTGAGGGAGGTGCATAGTTGGCATTATCAAAATCTTTTGGTAACTGACCACCAGCATTGATGTAACTTCCAAGAACCTAAAAATACAAGAAAAAAATGAAACGTGACACATAAAAGACATCTCAAACTATATACCTAGTACAATTAATCAAATAAAAATGCATTTCCAGTTGACCTGCATGGTGTAAGACACAAATGCTTAAACCTATTACCCAATGTCCCATACAAAGTTACATATAGCAAATGGCCTGCATATTGTACCTGCAAGAGACATGTGACATGTTCTTCTTCGCTTCTTTGTCTCAATAAGGCCTGTTCAGCATCCCAACTTGATGTTGTGGAACCTGTCCCAAACCCTGTACCTTTGGCCCAGTAGTGTTGTGTCTTCTCCTCTGTCTGGCTCAATGGAAGGTGGTTGGCTGATGACGTCACCTGCTCAACAGCCAAGGTAGCATGAGTCTTGGTGAAAGGGAAGTACCCTTTCATTACCATTCTCACACAAACAGCTTGAGCCCCAATACGGTTTGTCTTGAAGTGTTCTGCTCTAATACTTTTCTTTGGCTTTTTTATTCCTTTACACTGAGGTGATATATATGTATACATATAAACCAATTTATACATTATCTGGGTGTGACAGAATTCATTGCAGAGTGGCAGCACATTGCAGAGAATAGATTTTCCTGACTAGGACTTAGATTAGCTGATGTCAGATTGGATGGGGGAACACCTGGCTCCCCCGAGTATGTCTGTATGTCTGAAATCTTACTGGGCTCCTGAGTAATTTTTGCAGGAGTACAATCTGGGGTTCCTTTCTTTGCCCTTTTATATACTAAACCTCAAAAGAAACGCAACTTGAATTGCAAATGCCAACAAATGTTAATTTATGGAACACATAATTTGAACATTATGAATAAACAACAGACAAGTAAACGTTGAAGAAATGGGTAGTGGTCTCTGGTGAAAACAACACTAATGTTTATTGAAAAAGCACTTGTCACCACTCCACCCCCAAACACAAAAAATGTCATGAAACAGTGTCTCCATCAGTAGCGGGTGTGACCCCCATTGGCTGCAATACACGCAGTACAGCGTCGTCTCATTGAGTCAACAAGTGTCTGGAAGAAGGCTTGGGACATTTGATTCCTTTCTCTGACCAATCTGGCTTCCAAATCCCTAAGGTTTAGTGGTGGACCAGCTGCCTGTATCCGTCTTCCAATGTCATCCCACACATGCTCGATCGGTGCCATATCCGGGGACAGAGAGGACAGGGCACTACAGCAATGTTGTTCCCTCTCAGGAAGTCCATAGAGACCCGTGCTGTGTGAGGATGAGTATCATCCTGCTGGAAAACCTGGAGCTGAGGCTGCGCCTAGAACAGCGGTACAACGTGGTTTTGAAGAATTTCGTTTCTATAGACTATGACAGTCACACGTTGACGAAACACGTGCAAAGGTATTCTCTGGTGGTAGCTGAAGCCACCCCACACCATGACGCTATCTCCTCACCAGCGGTCAGCCTCCAGGACGCAGCAGTTGGCGTAACGCTCATTACGTCGTCTCAATACATGGAATCGGCCTTCGGCGTGTGACATGTGGAATCTCGACTCATCAGAAAACAACACTTGTTGCCATTGTTGACGTCGCCAATGCTGGTGTTGTCGAGCCCACTGTAAACGATGGTGGCGGTGACGTTGTGTAAGTATTGGTCTGACGTAAGGACGGCGACATCTGATCCCGCTGCCCTCAGTCGACGACAAACGGTGTCTGCAGAAATGTTACGGTGTGGCCCTTGAATGGTTGCAGCCGTCTGTGATGCTTGTTGTTGTGGGGTACGCAGATGAGTAACCTGGATGTGACGATCTTGACCTGGCGTTGTTACTCTCGGACGTCCTGAGCGTGGCCGGTCTTGAACATTTCTGGTTTGTCGATGCCTTGCGGAGAGTCTGGTGATTGATGTCACGTGACATCCGAAGTGCCTGGCCACCGCAGTTGCTGTTGATCCGGTCAGCAACATTCCAATGGCGATCCCTCGCTGCTGTTGCGTTAGAAGTGGCATGTTTTTTCAGGGTTCTTCAAGTCGATTTTGTGGTGTATGGTGTTTTTTTTTAATGACCTGCCTTATAAAGGATTCAACTGGATTGAAATGCTCGCATTGTTGTGTGAAACGTTAATAAATCGTGCAGGAAACACCCAAAGCATGAAAACAATCGCATTCGGGCGATATGGTCAAGAATAACCGGAAACAACGGCAAAACCATCTTGGAATGAGTGGTTTCATCATGGGATAGTTTTTCCCCCTTTAATAAATTTATTTGAAGCGCATGTTTTTCACAAAGTAAGTTGCGTTTATTTTGAGGTTCAGTATATAATCATCGCATATTTCTCAAAGGCTTCAGAAGACAGTGTTTGACTAAAGAACATAGCATGGCCACACAATCCCAGCAGTCATAATGTGGATCTTGCTGAGACATAATTTTACCATAAGCAGCACATTTTTTTGTACCGAAAGGGGAAGCAGAGATGAGTCTAGATCTTTAAGATTTACCCATTATAATAGGGAAATGAACAGAAGAAAGAGGAAATCAGTTCAGAGAACAAGTGACACTAAAGGACAAGAGTAGTCTGTTCAGTTTATCAATCATGGGAAAACATACTGACATTTCACATTTGGTACTGTAACCAAGCTAGTAAAGTCAAATGGATACAAATTGTTGGCAAGACTCCTTTTAACTACAGATGCAATGGCTATCCATGAATATAAACGCGAGTAACTTCCTACCTCCTGCTGGAATGTCCCTGAGGTGATCCGAGGTGCATGGTGACTCAGTACTGACAAACAAGCCAGGATAAGATGAACTGCGCCTATATCAAGAGCCATTCGTCTCAAAAGTACACCATCATCTGTTGTCAGTGGAGTGGCATCAAACAGTGACTTAAGCACAGTGAAAGGCAATGTAGGTAAGGAGTTGGCCAGAGGTGAAGTTAAAATGTGACCTGAAAAAATGTAACAAGTATGTAACAATGAAAAGAACAGTACTATCAGGTACCAATTATAAGTGGAAACTCATGAATATTGTATTAAATTTTAACAGCCATAAAAGACAAGTACCTCCATCTCCGTCATCTGTGACTCCCAGAACAAGTCTCAATAGACACTGTGCCTTCTTTCTCTCTTTCAGCAGGACTTCAGCATAGCCTGGTAGCCGAAGGAACAAGCCAAATGCAATGAGCGAGTGAGGAGGTATGGAAGGCATGCCCGAAGAAGAGTGGCGAGCAGTCCTCTGTGCAGTTGGGGCAGGAGAAACTGGTTCCACATATGGCTGCAAAAATATTATATTCATCAATAATGGTTACTGGCATTGAATCTCTTTAGGAAATAGATGGCAAAATACAAACCTGTGTAAGATTCAGTTGAATCTGCTAACCCTGTCCACCCCCAAATTTATAATTGCACTTTCCTACAGCTCACAAACATGCCAACAGAGGCAAGTACATAACAATAATAATTTTAGTAAAATCTAAATATTTTTTATATTTGTATACTTATCCTGCACTACTTACTTCCTGCACTTATTGCTTACGGCTCGAAAAGCGTGGCTTGCCAGACGATGTCAAAAAGACGTAGAACTGCAATCACTTCCTGGTCTCGGCTGCTTACTCGTCTGCGCATGCGTCACCGGAAGGTGACGTCAGCCACCTCAGATTATTGCTTAGAAATCCCACAGATGGCAAAACTAAGCGGGGAGGTAGCTGATAGCACAGGGTGGGCCCTTATCATAAGTAGTGCAGGATAAGTATACAAATATAAAAAATATTTAGATTTTACTAAATTTTTAACTAATCCTGCACTACTTACTTCCTGCACTTTATCCGACAGGCTGGAAGGTGGGCGTGTCATCTGAGGGATCGCCTCACTTACGTAATAGCAGCCAGCTCAATCCGTAATCCCGTGCTTTCGGAAGCGTTGATAACGCGCCTATAACAGAGAGCTTAATTAGCGAAAGTGACGATCAGGTAGCGGTAATTCGCAAATAAGACTGCGTCTTAAATGAAAAGAACCCACTAATTTTAAAGCTGGCGAAGCTTAAGGAATGCAGCAAAAAGCATGGACTTGAAAAAACAAGGATAACTCCTTAACTGACATACCTAGTTGTTTGTGAAGAAAAACAACTCATTCCCCACATGGTCCGTGGAAGGAAACACAAGGCAGGAGGGTCACTTTCTTCGGAATGGCGAAGTTGCTGAGCAACCACCAATGGTCGAAGCTGTGGACATCATTAACGTCCTTGACAGCCATGTCAATGAAGTAATGACTGGCAAACACTGTGTCCGACCGCCAAAACAACCTTGCATAATGGATGACACAGTGCAATTACTGTGAAGTGCCATAGTCGAAGCAAGTGCTCGAATCTCGTGGGGATGAGAGGACGTAGGAGGGTCCAGCCCAGCAGCTTTATACGCCTGAAGAATGGTTGTTCTTAACCATAAGGCAATAGTGTTTTGCTGACATCTGACTCGCGGCGCCGGGACAGTGGAAGAAATAACCGTTTCCTTGTACCACGAGCTAACTTTGGTGTGATCAATGTAAGTTTTGAGCGCCATCGAATCGGACATAGCAGTAATTCCGCATCGTCTTCAGAGCCAACAATAGATGATAATGGCGGGATGGAAAACTGGCGATCAGGTTGACCTGGTAGTTGGTTTTTAGTGATGAAATCCCAACACAGACCTAAGTGCACAGAACCATGACGACGACGTTCAAACTTGATCCTAGTCACGTCAAGGGCGTGAACCTCACTCACTCTAGCCGCAGTCGCTAATGACAACAGAAATGCCGTCTTCCTGGATAAATCAGTGAGGGAAGCGTTATCAAGAGGTTCATAAGGTGCACCACGGAGATGGTCTAAAACAGTGTTGAGATTCCATGCCGGGCGATCTAAACTTCAACTTCTGGTCTTCAAGTCGGAATGAGCGAAGCATGGCCTGTAATTCTGGGATTTTGGAAATCCTTCTGTCAGTGGGAATCGCTAAAACAGAGCTAATTGCGTAAACACATTGGCAATGGTGCCTCCCTTCAGACGCCTGGACGCTCGGAGATAAAGTAAGAAATCTGCTATGAACTGAGGAGACACAGTCAGCGGATCCTGCTTCTTGGTAACACAAAAACGTTCAAACGACTGCCACTTGTCGTCATACAAATGTCTAGTAGAAGTTCTGTGCACCGTCGCAATGGCTTTGGCTGCTCTAGCCGAAAAACCCTTAGCACTCAGTGCTTTCTGCAAATGGTCCATGCGTGCAGATTGAATCAGTCTGGAGCCGGATGCGGGAAGACGGCTGTGAGGGTGCACGAGAACGTTCCTCCACGGGTAGAGGGACGGGATCTCCTACCACTAGACTTTGTAGAACGGAAACCAGTTCCTGGCTGGCCACCAAGTGACGACCAAAATTAGTAAGTAAGCAAGTTGTCTCCTTGACTTTGGCGAGAACTTTGGGTAATAGAACTGGTGGCGGAACGCATGCTCTGCGTGAAGTCCCTCCCAAGATAGGTTGAGAGCATCCACCGCCCAAGCCGCTGGATCTGGGACTGGGGACACATACACTGGCAGTTGATGGTTTTGGCTGGTGGCAAACAGATCTATGTTTGGAGAACCCAGTGCGTGACTTAAGAGAGTGAAGGCCTCCTTTGTAGCATCCACTCCGTGGGAGCAACTCTGTCGGGTCTCGAGAGGCGCCTGCTAGTATATTGCGGCACCCCAGAATATGCCGAACTCTCAACAGAATGTGGAGATCGTCGACCAGTTGAAAGAGCCGAAAGGTCTGATCGAGGAGAAGATGTGAGTGTGTCGAACCTTGCCTTCGTCAGATGTACCATACGACCGCGTGGTGTTGTCTGTAGCCACTAGAAGACAAGTTCCTCGAGTCGATGTGCCCAATGATGAATAGCGAGGATCATGGCCTCCAACTCCAGACTGTTTATATGCCAGTTGATGTGTTGACCCGACCACAGGCCGGAGGCTGTCTGGTCGCGTGTAAGTGAGCGCCCAACCCTGCAGGGAGGCGCCCACGAACAGTTGGCAATCCGGAGGCTGCTCTGTCAAAGAGACTCCTCCTAAGACGTTCAATGGGTGAGTCCACCAAAGAAGATAGCGATGTAACTGAGGTGGAAGGCAAAACCGTTGATGAATGTCTGCCCGACAAATGTATGGTTGAAGAAAACGCTGCAGAGGACGAAGTTGAAGACGCCCTCTGCTGGTAAGATCCTGCGCCGACGCCAACAATCCCAGAAGTGACTGCCACTCTCTGAGGGACAGAGGTTGGGAGAGCGACGGAATCAGAGACTGAATCTTGTCCCACCTGTCCAGGGAATCTGAACTAGGTTCTTGTCCGCCTGGAAATGGCCTCCGATGAACGCCAGAGTGTGAGTCGGGACAATCCGATTTGTCCAAGTTGACCAGCCACCCTAGTTGGCTTAACAGACTAAGGGTGAAATCCCGTTGTTGTATAAGAAGTAGACGGTCTAACAGGTGCATAAGGCAATCGCCCAGGTGCGGTCGAAATTGATGCCCGTCAAATGCAGATACCGGAAATAGGAGTTGTGATACGGTGAACAACCAGGGGCCGTTGAAATTCCAAATGGGAGGACAGCCCATTGGAAATGTTGATTGTTGAAAATAAAGCGCAGGTACTTCCTGTCGCTGGGGCGATTGGAACATGGAGGTATGCATCCTGTAGGTCCAGGCTGATGAGGAAGTCGTTGGACGATACCATAGATTTGAGGTATTCGAGGGACGCCATTCGAAGTGCGGAGGACGTTCCAGGAAAGTCTCGTTGAAATAGGACAGATTGTGAATCATCCTCATTTTCGCTGGACCCTTTCTTTGGCACTAAGAATATTGGAGAATAAAACCCTGGTGTTATGATGGGATACGGGAGGAGTTCGATGGCTCTTTTCTCCAACAAAATCGCTATGTTCTCCGCTAGAAGGTTGTGTTGAACCTGAGAGTGATTGTGCCGGAGCGGGAACATTGTCAGAGGTGGATCGGAGAGGAGGGGAGCCAAACCCCTGCCTCAATATATCGGGTGACGATGGATCCTCTAGGATGGACCAATTTTCCCAAAAGATCCCTATTCTCCCACCTACCGGTGTAGGATAAACTGGGACGACTGGAGGTGGGAGTGTCCAGTCGCATGCGTGTCCCTCACTTCACTTGCCCCTACGCCTTCGCCGCCTCTGGGCGGAGCACGGCGACGCTGATATCCACCCCTGTCTGATCTAGGCTTGGCACCACGCCCCTGCCACGAGACGGCGCTGAGTTTCTGGCACCGAACAGACGGTCGCCGAGGCTGGTAGGTGTTGGATGACGGAGGCAGGACGTTGTCCCTTTGAAACGCTTTCAAGGCAGTCTTCCCTTTGGCAAAATCACACACCTGCCGATAAACATCATGAATGGCATCGTTAAACAGTGACGACGATGACCAGGGTTGGTGGAATAATTTCCGCTGAAATTCGAATCCCATGAAGAAAAGGAGAGAAAGCCTTGCCGACGGATTACGCACGTGTTGGCAAGCGCCGACCTAAGGTGTTCACGCAGGTCAGTGATCACTTTACCCTGCCATAGCATCATAGTTGTGAGATGATCCAGTCGATCCGGATTTATTTCCTTAAGATCCTGAGTGATGGCATCAGTCGCTGACGCCAATGCCGATATAGGGCGGAGCATACGCTTAAGCTCTAAGTCCAAAGCCGCGACCCTTGTATCCTGAACTTTATAGGAGGACACAGAGGAAGAACCTGTCACACGTTTCATTTCCTCATCCACCTTAGTCACTGTCTGTCCAGTCAAACACGTGATCAAAGCCAAGGTGATTAGAGCCCGTGTCTTCCTCATAGTCTGGGGCAAAGTCCCTCTCAGAGGACGGTGAACGAAACGGCAAGGGGGAACGGCTACATGCAGACGACGCCTTAGCAGAAGACGCCTTACTACGAGGTCTCGACCTATGTTCGCCTGCCGAAGACGTGGACGCAACGGGAGACGTTGGCGTAGGCACAGGAGCAGACAAAGTTGACAGGATAGGCACCGATGCTGGAGGAGGCAGAGGCGCCGGAATCGTCGGAGGTGGCAAAGGTGGCAAAGGCGCTGGAGGCGCCGTAGGGGGGAGAGGCGCCGATGTAGCTGGTGGCATAAACGCATAGGCGCTTGATGTACCGGATTGACCTGATAGTAAAGTCAAGAGAGTGCTGAGCGTGGATACATCAAACTGCTGGTGGCCGTGATGGCGTTTGCATCATAGACGCTTGAGGCATTGGAAACCCCGTATGTGGTTGATACGCATAAGGCTTCGCCCCGGAACACTGGCTGGGGTGTCTGATACGGGCGAAACTGCTGGCCCATCGGGTCGTTGTGGAGATGACATCGGCAAACCGCGGAGGAGGTGAGGAGTGCCGTTAGCGGCCGCGATCCAAGCGCCGAACAAGCGCAAGCACCGCTGCTTAAGCACCGAGGCCAAGCGCCGAAGCCAAACGCTGTAACACCCGTGACATAAGCGCTAAGACATAATCTGAATGCTGGTGACAGGCGACTCGTTGACACAGTTGACGCCGCAACACTTGACGACGACGAGTGGTCGCCAGGGACCGTGTCGAAGTAGTAGACATACTCCTCCGCCTCTGTTGTCCCAGGCTTCTTAACAACCTGTAGATAAACGGAGAAACTCTTGGGTGATAGCACAGCGCAGCTGGCACATTTATGGCCAGGGTACATTGAGTAGTACAATTCAAACATCGGGATGAGGGTCTTTACGAGACTTCCCACCCCGACAATGTATACAACTTGCACTGTACATAGATCTGCAATGAAGCAGAAAACCCAGTGAACGCACATACAAAGTAATGAATATAACAGCAAAGTTGAGAACAAAAGTCTCAAAATAACTGAAAGTTTAAGAGACCATAATACAGGCACAATAAATATACCACTATTATATGGTATAGTATATAAGCCTGAACCAAATGAAACACAACGACGTATCAAATACGGCAAAGTGTTTTAATGGCGAAGTGAAAGTGTGATGACGGGACCGTGTATAAACGAACGACATCACTACACAGAACTACTGAATGACAAAAAAAGAAAGTGAAAGATAATACCTACACTTCTTGTAGAGGTACAAAAACAAAATACACACAAAGTCAGTCTTTATTAATGCTTCACAAAATATAATCCCGTAGGATACAAGTTGAGCTGGCAAACA
Organism: Haliotis rubra; assembly: GCF_003918875.1. Lineage (NCBI taxonomy): Eukaryota > Metazoa > Mollusca > Gastropoda > Lepetellida > Haliotidae > Haliotis > Haliotis rubra. The sequence continues at coordinate 801,281 of NW_025767066.1, read as the reverse complement.
ACATGTCTAACGAGGCGTGCGAAAAGCAATAATCTGAGGTGGCTGACGTCACCTTCCGGTGACGCATGCGCAGACGAGTAAGCAGCCGAGACCAGGAAGTGATTGCAGTTCTACGTCTTTTTGACATCGTCTGGCAAGCCACGCTTTTCGAGCCGTAAGCAATAAGTGCAGGAAGTAAGTAGTGCAGAATTAGTTAAAAATTTAAATATTCAAGGCTTAAGAACACGAATAAAAGAAGTATCTGAATTATAACAAAGAATGTTCGATTGTATAACATTGCACATACATTTTCTACTCCAAAAAAGATTTCTGATTTATTTCCCTGAGCTGTATGAATGAGTGTTTCAAATTTGTGTTCTGTGATATACCACAACTGGGATTATTCAAACAAAGTTTAAGCTCAATGGGCCTTGTAGTGTCAGAGGAAGTGACAGACTTACAGGTTAGACAGACTGTCATGTGCCATGCCATTACCACATAATGGTGACAGACATCCACAGATATCAGAAAATGTCAGCTATGAACTTTCCTTTTCATTTCTTAACCTTTTGTCAGAAGAAAAAGGAAAGTTCATATTTTCACCACCAGCATAATTGTAGTCCAATTGCTGACTTCCTGGCCCCACACCTGTAGCATACTAGCATGCCTCAATCTTACTAATATTGATGTTGAATGTGTGACAATAAAACAACCTAATACAGTTATGACTATATTTACACCAAGTAAAGAAGACACCAAAGTTTACTTTGACTATGACATAGACTTTGACTATACTCAATATCACTGTATGGAACAAACCAAGTCAAAGGTTTGTGAAAGTAACAGTATATTAGTGTAGCTCACACTCAACGATGCAAGCAGTTTTTCCTTCAACCTTTATAACAACCATCAACATACTACTAACGTTTGATGATGTCGTTTCCTGTACATGAAAATATGAATTGTCATGCCTTAATAGAGACAACCATGCCTAAGACACTGATTATATTACTGTAATTTGAATGATGACCATGACAAAAAGAATGACCCTGAAACAACTTGACAGGTATGAAGTAAGTTTGGTGATAAGTTTGGAGCTGGAAACATATAGCAAACTGCATGATGCTCATTAGATGCATTTCAAAAAGTAAATAATTGCTCCATAAAGCAAATATGGTATAACTTGAGAAGGCCCCTATCTTTGGGTAGCATCAGAAGTGTCATACTGAGAATGACATGCATCAACAAAGTCAGCATGTCTGACCACAAGATCAAACTATCACCTCTTAGCACAAACAAGGGATGCTGAAGACCAATTGTAACCAAATCTTCACTGCTACCTTCGTTACAGAAGTCAGTTCAATAATACTTGTCACTTGTGACAATAATTGCCATCAGGATAAACTAACCATAAAGGGTAGTATCCTTCTATAATCATTACCTCTATCTGATGCTTTTACCAGCCAGGAGCAAAGCCCAGTTACACTTACATCATAAAATTCATCAGAAGATTCCACAGTAACCCAGTCTTGACCAATATCAGATACATTGTTGTTATCAGTAGTAGCCTCTGGCGATGCAGCTTGCCGGGTGATCTCTGGGTAGAGTAATGGCAGGTGTTCAGCAAGGAGAGCAAGTCCTCCAACACTCGCAAATACTTGCAGAGCTGAAGGAAATGTAGCAGAACACAGCAACACCTGGTTGGGGACATCCTCCTCCTTCATGTTCCAGTCTTCCATTGGCACAGCACATCCAACATCTACAAACAAAACAATCCATGGAATTACAACCTTCAAAAGCCCCGTTACAAGCAAAATGATCATAGGATCATAGGACGCCATGCATACAGAACTCTGTGAATAATTCAACAATGACATTGATCTTGTTTATTAAAAATGTATTAAACCTCAGGACACTGAGAGAATGTTATTTTAAATTTTTAGAAGATATTTGCAACTTGGTAACTATTTAAAATGTATTACCACAATTTATGTAAGTCATTAGCTTTTCCCCATACCATTTCCACCTACAGAATATCAGATATTGCCATGTTTATTTGACGCCACTGACATAGCTTGACCAAAGCTCAAAATAATCAGTTAACCGGAAAAATTCAACATCATAACAAATAGATGATCATTAATGGCTTGCAGAAACCTCATCATTGGTACACATTAAAGTCACATTTCACCAGTCATGTAGTACTTCAAAAAATACTGGAAACTGAAAATTACATTAAGTTAAAGTCATTGCAGATGGAGCAAGCACCAATATGATGTTATTCAGAGAGGCTGTCAAAAATGGGGGCTGAAAAGTTTTGAGCTGATGTTAAGGAAGGAGCTTGTGCACATCCATCACCAAACTGTCTGAAAGTATCCTGTATTCTGTAATGGTGCGGTCCCAGTGGCGACCTCGGGAGCTCGACCGACTCGACCTCGCAAACTACTCCACCGGTCTCGACCTCACAACGACCTCATGACCTTAGTTGATTTCAGTCGACCTATCTCGACTTAGGTCGGCTAAGTTGAGAAGACCTATACTCGACCAGCCAGACCTGTATATCGACTAATTTCAATTATTAATTCCGTCCCTAAGTCGACCGGCCCGACCTCACCACTCGACCTGTGTTCAACCGGAGCGACTGGTTCTCTACAGAAATTCCATTTTTCTGCCGAGTAGACCCTTGGTTTCCAAATTGTATAAATTACAGGGTGCATTTTCACCAGTTACCCATTCAATTAGAGGACTGCAAAGTAGTAACATCACCATCAGGGACCTTGACGTAACCTGGTGAGCCCGGAGAAGCGAAGACTGCTTACCCTTTGGGTGCAGATAGCCTGGCACCTGCTTGAATGGGTGGATGGCCTGGAGAATGCCAACCCTCCTCCAAAGCCAAAGCCGTAAGCACATCAATCCTATCCTTGACGCCTTCAAAGCTGAGTACCGCTCAGATGAGTGGGATCAGAGTAGATGGAATACTGTAGCCCGTGCTTTCAAGGAAAGGTGGCAATTTCCATATTGCACCAGTGCGTTTGATGGCAAGCACATACGCATCAAGAAGCCTCCCAAAAGCGGGTCTCTCTTCTACCTGCAGTAGAAAGTACTTCTTCTCTATCGTCTTGCTGGCACTTGCAGATGCCGACTACAAGTTCCCGTGGGTCAACGTCGGGGCCAAAGGATCAGCATCAGACGCTGATGGTCTTCAACCATTCACGAGATCGGATGGAGGGTGATGACCTTGTATTCCCCGTATGGTGTGCCATACTTCATCATCGGAGACGATGCCTTTCCACTCCGCCCCTGGATGAAGTCCTTTTCCATGCGTCAGATGGACCCCGATCAGCAGATCTTCAACTGCAGGTAATTATTCTTTTCCATAAATACCTAAATCAAATTATAACTTAGTATCTTTGGGTGTATGCAATATTATATCAAAGGTTTTGAATTTTGAATGCATTTGACTTAAAAATGTTTAATTTGTGACTTTTGCAGACTGTCTCGGCTAGACGAAAGTGGTGGAGAATACCTTCGGGATTCTGGCTATGAGGTTCCAGATCCTCCTCGGCTCCCTAAATAGCACTGCAGACAGAGCTGAAGAGATAACCCAGGCCTGCGTCACTTTACACAACATGCTGAGAACGAGGAACCGGAACAGTCAGATGAACCTCATAGACCGGGGAATGGGGACTGTTCACTCACCCCAGGCGAGTGGCAGTCCTGCACACAGCTGCTTGATGGGGATAACCGGGGTGCGAGGAACGTTACCCCACTAGATGGCACCAACCAAAGAAACTATTTGAAGGACTATTTCATGGGCCCAGGAGCTGTTCATTGGCAAGAGAAAATGATATCCAAATGACTCTATTATTTAGGACTACTTCATTTACAAAGGAACTCTTGTTTTGTTTTTTATTTACACTATTTACAATTGGTAAATGCGGAAAAAAAACACAAAGAAAACTAACTATATACATGATGAACAAAACAAACTTTACTACAATCGTACAAGATGTATTTACATTTACACTTAGCAATGGATGGAAAATACAAAAAAAATATCAGATAAAAAAGCTTTAAATCTTGTATTGGAAACTCATTTAAATAATCTGAAGGTAACATTTCACATCAGCATCAAGTGCTCATGACAATATATGAGTATCAAGTTCTATTTCTCAGTTTCACTGTCCTTGCTGAGAGTCCTGAACATGTGAATGATCCTCTGAGGTGTGTGTAGGGTCCAAGAGACCGCTTGGCAGGTACAGAGATATACCTGCTGCAGCACTGGCATGGAGTCAAAGTTGGGGAAGATACCAGCCTGAACCGCTGCTTTGCGGCGTGTTGCAGAGGGTGGTGTGCTCAGGGTGGACCTCTGGGTGGCAGCAAGTTGGTGTGGAGATGATGTGCTACCACTGGCTGCCGTTTGGCTTTTATGAAGCATCTGGAAAGATGGCGACCATTTATTCGGTCGGCACGGACTCGATTAGGTAGAGTTGAGGTCGAGATAGGTTGACTTCAGGTCGAGTCGGTCGACTCCAGGTTGAGTCCAAGTCGAGTCCAATTCGAGTTGATCAACTCAAGGTCGAGTCGAGGTCGAGTCAAGGCCGAGTACAGCGACTCTAAGACGAACACAGATCGGCATGTCAGGCACCTCGAACTTCAACTCGACCTAATGTTGACCTAAACTCGACCTTTTTTCGACCTATTCTCGGACCATAAGATATCATAATATCCTCTGATGGGCAGATATCTGAATTTGAATTCATGTACTCTTATGAATATAACCCCTACCGAACTTCCAATCTTTTTGATGAAAAGGGGTATCATCTTCTTTTATAAACAAAAGAAGTAAATCAAAGACTTCATGGATGTGTAAGAATTGCATATAATACTATTCTTGCTTGTATTAAGAGGATCCATATGTTAGGAATAGGTTGTAAACTTAACTGAATTGTGTCACTCATGCTCTGAATTACTCAGTAAAACAGGGTCATGGACTCTCAGCTCTAGGTGAGATTATCTCCTAGTCGGCACTGTTAATTTTACTATTGATGAATACCAGCAATATCCTCTGTTCCGAAATATTTGAAAGAATGGTTGCCAAAGACAGTATCAGGCTTCCAGAATCATCCTTCCATAATAGATGTGATGGTGCACTAACCATGCAATGCTAGCATGGTTGCAATGGCTCTGACTTTCTGTGGATTTGATGCAGTAATCAGGTCCAGTCCTGCAGCTTTGTAGGCTTAGAGAATCACTGACATTGTCAAAAGAAATGGTTGTTCAAGAAACTTCTGTAGAAGTGTTAGGCGATAAAGGTATGAATAAACACTTAAACTTCCTTCTTCCTAGAACCATTCTTTGCAGAAAAAAGTCTTCCATGTCCTCTCTTCCTAGAAAAGATGTAAATTGTCTATCTGGTTGTCCAGGTAGATCAATTCCAATGAAATCACATTTCAAACTCAAATCAGTCTAAGTAAACTTGGGATCAGTATTATTCGTTACACTGCTATACTGAGTCCAACAAAACCTTGTGGAAGGTCGTGTCAGGTAACGTTTTCAATTGACCAATCAGAACACAGCTTACCAAATCGCAAAGTTGAAATTCGCACACACCTTTTGAACTTTTACCTCGAAAAAGTTCTGTACCCAAACGATTCCGAATGCTATTTTCCGTACGATCGCTTCCGAGTGATGCACATGGAGCACCCCACAACAGTAAGTAAACAGTCGCTGAAAATAGCATTTTGTCAGTATTCAAGGATGTCAGCTTGCGGAAATATTAGCTAATGATAACCAAGTGAACAGAAACCCAAAAGCGTATATTCTGCAGGTCATATATCTGTGTTTTATGCAGGGTTTTATTTGTTGTGAGATCAGTGTTGGCTGACCGGGGAAGAGAAAATCCATTTTGTAAGTCCCGCCGAAACCTAAATATGTAATTTTCTGAATAAAATTGATATTTTATACTTATCCTGACTCATGCTTATTTGCTTGTCTCCTTCCTCTTGCGAACGTTAGTGGAACACTTGTTTCTCCTATTGAAGCTCCCTTCAATAAAAACAGACGTAAAATCACTACTCACCAAGAGTTATCCGTTAATCCGTTTTGGCGGGAAACTGTGACGCCACCGTGCCCACATGCTTCACTCTCTCCTGATTATGAGCCCGACACTTAAATTTGCAGGGAAATCCAAAGTGTCTAGTGGGGAGGTTGGGAGGATAAGTATAAAATATCAATTTTATTCAGAAAATTACATATTTTCCCTTATCCTGACTCATGCTTATTTGCTTGTAGAATCCGTCGGATTTGGTGGTGGGTCAAGCTACTTCTGGATTTCATTTAGTGATTTACGTCATATATACCCCCCTATGGGAACTTCTTATTGGCACTTGCTAGTCTCTGCTGTGCTGCGACCCTGTACTTCCAGCTGCCTTTTGACGGGGGGACCACAATAGTTAACGTTTGGTCCTTTCTTCTGTTAACATTTTATGTGGATTTTGCGACTCCATTTCTTGATGCAAGCACCAAGTCGGAGACCCTTTCCTTCCTGCACGAGTATCCTTACAAGTACTGGGTCCTATCACTTATGCTTGTCCTTAGATCGCATTTAGACTTTAAGCAGAACTCTCGGAGTGTAGGCTTTTTCAAGTCATGTGATAAAGGGCGAGACTTCGTCTCAACGCCTTTGAGGGACTGTCAACTGTTGTGCTACAACCAGCGGGCCGAAATGGTGAATGCCGGAGACGTCCTCGGTGGCGATGTCCCTCAGGAAGTGGTTTGCAAACACCATGTCCGATTTCCAAAAGCAGCCCTCCATTATCGTCGTGATCGAGCAATTCCCATGTAGAGCGAGTGTTGACACCAGAGCTCTAACTTCGTGTGGGTTGGAGGCTTTTGGAGGATCAAGTCCTGCTCCTTTGTAGGCCCGTAGTATGAGAGTTCTGATCCAGATTGATAAGGTAGTGCGGGAGACCTCTGTCTGTGTCGCTGTTGATATCGGGATGAAGAGACGCTTGAATTTCTGTCTCCTGATCCTGGATCTTTGTAGGTATACTTTAAATGCTCTTACCGGGCACAAGGATAGGTCCTGCGTATCTTGTGGTCCAAGGACGGATGATAATGCCGGGACGTGGAATTGTCTGTCTGGTTGACCTGGCAGTTGATTCTTTGTTATGAAGTCCCATCGCAGTCCCATATGCACAGTGTTTTGATTTTCATCAAATCGTGTTCTCTCAATCCAGAGCATGTATTTCCGACATCTTGGTTGCTGTTGCTAGGGCTAGCAGGAACAGTGTCTTATGTGTCAAGAATTCAAAGGATGTCCTCTCTAATGGTTCGTAGACGTCACTGGTGAGATGTCATAGAACAACGTTGAGGTCCCACGCCGGAGCTTTAAATCTCTGTTGTTTGTCCTCCAATCTATAAGAGCGTAGTAAGGCAAGTAACTCTGGTACTTTCGTCAGCTTGGCACCTGTCCTCATGGTGATGACTGAGCTCAATGCCGCTAGGTATGTTGAGAGTGTTGACCCTTTTAATCGCTTTGTTTGCCGTAGGTGACAAAGGTAGTCCGCCACTTGAGGGTGTGTCGCTTTTATGGCTGTAAAACCGTTCCTCACAGCGTATGTCTCGAAGCTTCGCCACTTGTCGTCGTACAAGTTTCGTGTAGACTTGCGTAGAGCTAGTGTTACTGCTTTCGCTGCCCTGGTGGAATATCCTCTCTTGTTCAAGCATGCCTTGATAGTCGGGTAGTCGGAACACCCCTGGGTTGCCGTGCACCTGCTTTGTGTGAGGATGTACTAGTAGATTCTTCCACTCTGGTAGTTGCAGTTGAGGTGGTCCTAGTTCTTGTATGAGAATGGGGAAACATATTGTCGCTGGCCAGTAGGGCGCGACCAAAATCCGTCGCAGATTTTCTGCAACACCCTCGGTATTAGCGCTGGCGGTGGAAACGCGTATGTGTTTAGTCCATGCTTGTGGATCTGGTACTGGTGAGACGAATGTTGTCAGTTGATTGTTGAATCTCGTGGCGAAGAGGTCTATCAGCGGTACTTCCATCTCTTGGATGATCTGCTTGAAGATCTCTGGATGTAGCATCCATTCTGTTAGATATGGCTGCGTTGGACAGAAGAGGGCGTCTGCTATCACATTCTTGGCTCCCGGAATGTGGCATGCTCTTATGTGGATGTTCAGATCGTCTGTTAGGTCGAACAGTTGAAAGCAGAGGTACAGGAGGTTCGATGACCGTGTTGATCCTTGCTTGTTTATGCAGAACGCCACTGTGGAGTTGTCCGTGTGCACCATCAGATGAGCATTCTGTAGAATGGTGGTCCATTGGAGTATGGCGTTTACGACTGCTTTCATTTCCAGCATGTTGATGTGCAGATCATTCTCCTCTTTGGTCCATGTCCCGGCCGACACGTCGTTGTCGAGGTGTGCTCCCCAACCTTGGAGTGATGCGTCCACGAAAAGATGTGTCTTGCACTCCGGCTCTGTTAAATAGGTGCCTTCGCAGACATTCAATCTCTGGGTCCACCATAGTAGATGTGGTCGTAGTGCGTCGGGGAGTCCGAAGGATTCCGGGTCGTCTAGATGAGCATTGACGAAGACCTGTAGTGGGCGTAGTTGTAACCTTCCTCTGGCTGTCATGTCTTGCGCTGACGTGAGGAGACCCAACAGACTCTGCCATTGTCGTAGAGAGTAGAGCTTGCGAGATTGTCTGTTGTATCTTGAGCCATCGGTCCTCTGGTACTACTATGCGGTTTGCGTCGTGAGGAACCGGATTCCTAGGAACTGCAGGTCCTGTGTAGGTTCTAGGTCCGACTTGAGGAGATTCACTAGCCACCCCAGTTGTGTAAGCAGTCTGGTGAAGTCCAGTTGTAGTCTGAGATGCTTGGGATCTTGATGGACTTGAATCCCGTCGTCTAGGTAGAATGCACTGCGTAGACCTTGATGATGTAGATATGTGACTATGGGCTTCGTCACCCTTGTAAACAACCAGGGGGATGATGATATTCCAAATGGCAGGACCTTCCATTGGTAGTGTTGTCCGTCCAGTGTAAACCTGAGGTACTTCCTCGAGTCCGGATGTACAGGAATATGCAGGTAGGCGTCCTGTAGATCTATGCTGGCCATGTAGTCCCTCGGACGGACGAGGTGGAGAAATTGAGGTAGATGTATCATGCTGAACTTGGGAGGCCTGCGTAGATAATCTCTGTTGAACGCCCTCATATTGTAGATGAGTCGGAACTTTTCTTTGAAGTTTTTCTTGGGTACTAGGAAAACTGGGGAGTAGAAACCTGGTGTGATGTGGTCTTGATCCACTACTTCTATGGCTTTCTTTACTAGTAGAGATGTAACCGCCTCTCGTAGCCTCTCTGTCCGATGGGTCTTGAAGTCGAACTTTTGAGGGTTGACTGTTAGCGGCGGAGCTGCTTATAGTTGTATGCGATATCCGTCTCTTAGGATGGTGGATACAAATGGATCTTGAAGTAGGCCCCAGTTCTCCCAGTATAGTTGAAGACGTCCACCCACTTGTGAAGGTTGTACGGGACGGCTGGGGGTGGAAGACTCCAGTCGTTCCGAACCCCTCTTTCATCGTCTATGATCCCTGGTGCCTCTGGGTGCCCTGCCTCGTCCAGGTCGTCCTCTATAGTTGCCGGCTGGGCGACAAAAAGAGTCCTTCCCGCCCCTGGAGGTGCTCATTTTCTTGTCTCTTGCCTTCTGAAGACCGGTGAACTTCGACTTGCCCGAGTAGCGCTGGGATGTCTGCCTGATGACACTGGCCAGTGTATCGATGGACTTTATCATGAGGACTTCTCTGGAGTCTTTGGTAACTTCTTTGGCGACTTCGTCAATCTCTCCAGCGAAGATGGATTGAGTCGACCATGGGGCTCTGTAGAGGGACTGAGTGAAGCGTTCACTCCAGTTGCAGGATGCGAGAAGACCTTGTCGTCTTGCCGAAGTCAAAGCTGCGGAGATGGATGATAGATGGTCCGTCATAAACTGCTGGTCCTTCTTCTGCATGAGTAACGCAGAGTAGATCATCCGGTCTTCTTCCGCAGTAGAGTCCCTGAACTTAGCGATGAGTGTCTCGTTTACTGTCCTGGATCTGTTGAGACTGAAGAACATCCGCCTGGTCATCGTCTCAATTTGCGCCAACTTCTTGTCGTCGATCTTATAAGACTTGGTCTTGGAGTCGTTGATGACTTTGTAGTTATCGTCGATCTCCTGCATTTTCAGGAATGGGTCCATGTTGTGGAGCGAGAACTTCTTGGCGTTGAACTCTGGAGGATGCGGCGCCTGAGATTTCGTGGCCTTCTTGAAGGCTGCGTCTAAGATCTCCGGAACCTCCGAGATGGGATCAATTGGTGGTAGAGTGATCGTGTCGACGTCATCGTCCTGCATCAGGTAAGTCTGGGCTGCATTCTCTTCCTTAGAGGGTGACGCTAAGTCCAGACCGTTGGCCATCCAGTATCTGATCTCCGAGTCTGAGAAGATGATCCCGCCGTCGTCCTCTGTGACAGGTGCGCTGATCTGGGAATGTTGATCCTCCTCCGATGGTGATCTGCGTGGTAACCTTCGCTGCCGCGAGACTCCGCGGAGACCTTGCGTGGAGACCTCCGCGCGGAGACCCGCGTGGAGATCGGGCGGAGAGGAGCCCGCGAACCGCGCCTGTAAGGCGACCTGCGCGGAGAGACCGCGCTGGAGGTGAGCGTCTCTTGGTTCGCGAATGCCTCGGTGAATCCCTCGACGATCTATGCGATGTTGAAGATGTCCTTGAGGCTGTGTCGAAACCTTTCGCGAGTGCCTTCGCGAATGCTGATCATCTGATTCGGCATCTGGGGATAGGCGTGTCACCCTTCAGCGCAGGCTGGTTGACGCCCTGAAGCGTAGATCTGTTCCCAGTCGCCACGTTGCTGGAGGGCCCTCCGTCTCGCGTCTGCGTTGGAACCTTCGCTGGAAGGTCCTGGCCCGCTCTGGCGGTCTGGTTGTTGATCATGCGATGCCCTTTCCAGTGCGCGGCGCCTGTCCATCATCTCCATGATCTGCTGTGAGAACTGCTGCATGAATTCCCCCGGGTTGAATGTCTGCGGTGAGAGATGAGCTGCCCTCTCTGCGTTGGTAGCAATATGGCCCAGGGATCGCTCATCTGCCGTCAGTGTAGATACCTCGGACTGCGTAGACAACTGCGCTGATGTTACCGTTGCTGAGGCCCGCTTCTTGCGGTGATGTATCTCGGGGATGATGAGCGGCGGCTCATCATAGAGTCCTCTTTCCGTCATCGGAACAATCTCGGCCGAGAAAGTTCTTGTAGTCTGCGCAGACGTCCCCGTAGAGTCGGTCGTCGTCTTAGGGGGGTGTAGCCTTCTCTGCGTAGAGGATGGCTTCTTTTTCTTAGTCTGCGATGATGGGATGTCCGGAGCGGCAGCCCTCTTCTTGGAGGTGGCGGACAACGTCCCAAGCCCGTCCCCCGAGGAAATCCCTGGCGCATCACTTGAAGGAAGAGGGTCGTTTGACATTAGTTGACCCGTGAGGGACTCAGCCGGCTTATCCATGACTTGACAAAGCCGTCTTGACCTGTCTGCAGCACGTCTAAGTACACAAAGAATGTATTTATTAAATGCAAAATTGGTTAAATGCTGACAATAAATGCAGCGCGAGCTGGAAGTACATGGCATAGTGCAGCTAGGGCACAGTTGATGCGGGTCTGCAGCAGAGAATCTGAATCTACAACGAAAACAGCATTTCATGAAATGTAAACAACTGAACAAACACGGACAAACCGTGAATAAACAGTGCAAAATACGAATAATATTAACCCATATTGTTGTAAGATACTTCCTAAACCTCTATAAAAGTAAAATTGAGGGTAATAACTAATTAATGAAAGGATATAGTGCCGTATAGGAGACCAAGGCCCTCTCCCAACCGCTCACTAGGGCAAAGAAGGAGAGAGTGAAGCATGTGGGAACTTTGGCGCCACAGTTTCCCGCCAAAACGGATCAACGGATAACTCTTGGTGAGTCGTGATTTTATGTCTGTTTTTATTGAAGGGAGCTTCAATAGGAGGAACAAGTGTTCCACTAACGTTCGCAAGAGGAAGGAGACAAGCAAATAAGCATGAGTCTGGATAAGGGAAAATAATAGCTATTGTCTGATTGGTTAAATCCATTCAGTTGTCTCGCATTTTATTGGTCGGTCATAGGTCGCTCAAAGGTTACCTGAAGCGACCTTCCACAAGGGTTTTGTTAGACTCAGTATAGCAGTGTAACGAATAATACTGAGCCTAAGTTTACTTAGACTGAAACTCAAATGAGCCAGTGCATGTTTATCGCTGCTGAATCTGTTAGATTAGACTTGTTCTAATGCTGGTAAATGTTTCAGAATTATGCTCAAGTCATGAGTAGAAACTCTAAAGTTCTTCTGTTTATCTTCAATTCCGTTGATGGGGTGAAGGATTCCATGCTCTGGGTGTCACCATTTCTAGTTGTTGATGTGTCATTTCTTTCATCTGCACACAATCTTTGGCCATTCAGAGACGGCCACGTTTCTATTCTAATATCATCATGATGATTATTTTTTCTGTGGTGAAATGATCTAAACAGTGATATGTACGGTCATCTAAAAGCGACAATGAAGTCTCTTTTATGATCACTGGGCATCTCACTTTCATGGCTATGGCGGTAGGTGCAAATACTGGTGCATCAATCAACTCAGGTAAGCTGAGGTTGTACTGATTCCAGCACATACTGGTTAGTAATGTTGACACACGATTTGCAAATCAGATCTACACATGGAAACTGCTGAATACGTAGTTAAAACTCCACACACACAATGTGATAATACAGAGAAAATTGCATAGTAGACTAAGTGGTGTGCCAAGTTCAGAGGAACTGTGTTCCCCAGCAAACTCCCTGTAGAATGTATGGTGCCATCAGAGTGTTGCCTCAGAGCAAGTTGGTCTCCGTGATATCTGATGTATATAATTAAGTCCTGACATAATGAACACTGCCGATTCTGTGTGAAAACATTGTACTTCTGAAAAGTCAACAAATGATCTTTCAAGTCTTCATTCTCCCTATCATGTTTATTACTGAGCAGGGTATGATGTAACAATCTTCTATCTTTTGATGAGATTATCAAGTCGGTGATTAACAACAATTATCCTTTATAGAACAAACTTTATGGATAACAACTTCTTTTTATTCGTGAGTGCGACGTTTTGATACAGATTCTTGTACCGTTGTCAAGCATAATGGAACTCAGCTTCTGACCCATCTCAACAACCAACATCCCCGCATCAAGTTTACCATGGAAACCGAGCAGAACCAACAGCTACCTTTCCTTGACGTCCTTGTGTCCCGCACCTCCTGCAACCAACTCCAGACCACTGTATATAGAAAACCTACCCATACGGATCAGTACATCCACTACAACTCCAATCATCCACCTAAAGTTAAGACCGCCATCATCTCCACATTAACCAGAAGGTCCAAGAACATCTGTTCAACTAAACTACAAGATGAAATCGAACACCTCAAGAAAGTCTTCGTAGAACGTAACCACTTTCCATCCCAAATAGTCAACAGAACCATTGCTGCAACCCTGTCACCTCCTACCAAAAGACCCAAACCAGATTCAGCCCCCATCAAGATATCCATCCCCTACATTGGCACACCGTCACATCAAATCAGCCGTCTCCTAAAATAACAAGCTGGCATAGATACCATCTTCTCCGCGTCCTCCAGCCTTAACAACATTCTCCATGCCAATGGAAGAAAACCCGCCACCGTAAAGAACAACAACCCAAAATGTGTCATCTACAAAATAAACTGTGATTGTGGGCAGAGCTACATAGGCGAAACGTCCCGACCCATCAACACCCGAGTGAAAGAACACCAGACCTCTGTTACCAGTTCCGACAGCAAGTCAGCCATTTCCGACCACATCGAAGCAAGCCCCAATCATCAAATAGAGTGGTCTGACATCAGCATTCTCTCTAACAAACAAACGGACTGCACTAAACGCAAGCTCACCAAGCCATCCACATCAAACGCCAATAGCCCACCATCAACCGAGACCAAGGATACTTCATTCCATCCGCTTATGCTGCACTCATCCACCAAGCCCAATCTACTGTATAAACTCTGCTGTATAAACATCTCATTATTATTTGTACATCATTGGCTTCCACGCCTGTCCTTTGTCTACTCTCTGGCTTCATCAGCTTTCTGCCTAGCCTATTATGTTAATTATGTTGTTTTCTTTGTTATGTTGTTACAACCAGTATATATATACTTCCCCCTTCTTCATGTTCCATTATGCTTGACAACGGTACAAGAATCTGTATCGAAACGTCGCACTCACGAATAAAAAGAAGTTGTTATCCATAAAGTTTGTTCTATATTGTACTTCCCAACTTCTAAAATGCCACTCAAAGAAACAATTATCCTCATAAGGTTCCATCTGTCCGACACTCATATTGGGGGATCGGAAAACCAATCTTTCCTGTTTGCTCGGTGAGGGCGTGAGTATTTTCATAGCATTCTATGGAGTAAGTACCATGCACTAATGAAAGCTACATTTACTGAAAGCTTGAATCCATCCGAGAGGACAAATGAGGACACATCCCTGACATGCTTGTCATCCTGGAACTAACTCTGCAAGGAGTATCTCAGTCTCAGTCTGGTCTGTCAGGATCTTGGCGTTGGTTTAGATGATTTAGTGATTGCATGCATGCGATTTTACGCAGGTTCCACAACAGTCCATTTTCAGATGAAGTCAAAAAAGGAATTTTATGTGCTGTCGCCATGACAGCAATTGAATGCGGCCATCTGCCTTGAACTGACAGCACTTATGATGATGTGGGGAGTCTTATATGACTTGACATAAGTTGACTGATATCTGTCCTAAGGAAGACCCTCCGTCCAACCTTCCTGGATGCTTGATGAATGGCAATGTGTAAGTGCATATCCCCAATAATCAAAGCTTGCTAGATGATTTTATCAGCTGTTTCAACTCTGGAACAAGGTGAAGCATCTTGAACATCTGATTATTGAATGTCTTTCTTTTTGAATTCCTTCATGTTGTAAATGTAATGAAACTTTTCTTCTTGGGTACCAGGAAGATCGCAGAATAAATGTCTGGAATTAAGTCTTGTGGTTAAATGATTTCTCTTGTTTGAGTAGAAGTGAGTTAAGGCTTATGACAACTTTGGTTGTAGTATTTCTGAGTAAGATAAAGCAAAACAAATTCACTAACTAACCACCACTAAATCCAGCCGAAATATTTTTTAAAGTTATTAATTTTGATAGGATGGCTTGGATTAAAACAAACATTTTCCCCCAACCATCCTGTAGGGTGAAAATGGAGAGAGTGACTTGTCACCAGCTGGTCACATGGAGGGCATTTGGGTGAGAAGGGAACGTAACACAGAATGTTTCCACCATATCTTAAGTTCAGGGTTAAGCAAATGATAAGTGCAGAAAAGGAAAACTTGCATACCTACAAAGGAAACACCAGATATGTAGTATATCTTTTCATAATTTTCACATGGATTTGTTGATTTGATTAGATTTTGAATAAACATCTGACCTACACAGATACCCTCCCGTTATCATTTACATGTGAGATAACAAAGATATCAATAAAAACAGTTTCAAAGTAAGACAACAATACTGATTCACTGCATAGATTGCAAGTATCAAATTCCTACCTTGTTCCTGCAGGGACGTTGAGATGCGTGTGTGTGTCTGTTGTAAGCGGGCTGACTGTAGGCGCATGGTAAGTTGAAGGCATGAACTGGTAGATGAAGCCATAGCTTCTCCTCTCTGTTCCACAAGATGCACCAACTGAGACAGTGTCAGCTCTGATGGCAGAGCCTTATCTGAAAAAAAAAAGCATAACAAAGTAAGATAAATGATTTTTTTGTTTCTTATACATGTGCTACATAAAACATTCAGCAATTAAATCTTACACGTTAGAAAATTTGGAACATTATCAACAATGAGAGTGTGCTGAAATTGATCCACCAGGCCTTTTATCATATCTCTAAAAGGCTGTTGATAAGGCTTCCTCAGTAACAAACTTGGATTTAACAACACGTTGGGTCGACAGATGGGGCATGCCTGGTGTCTTTATAAGCAGTTTCTTCGTCATGTTTTTTCTTGACCTTTTCTAACAACCAAAGCATACTTATTGGAATCTGATGGAGATAAAAGCTGACAAGAATCACAATAGGAGACGAAGGAGCAAGAGGAATGTCAACACAATCACCAGGGGCGTAGCTACCATCATAAAAAAAGGCCCGGCTTACACATGATTGAAAAAATGAAAGTTGGTCAAGCCCTCAATACTATCTAAATATAAAGCTTTGCAACCAATCGGGCTTACACGAAGAAATTGGCTTGCTACGTGCCTAATCTCCATGCAGATCCTAAAGAGACATTAATTTCCCTAAAGGCTGAGCAAGAGCCATTTTTTACAAAATCTATTCAAAGCCCTTAGAAATACCCATTATAACCAGATAAGAAGTCAAACAAAACTATAAAAAAAAGATTAATAAAATATTTTCCGAAAACAAGTAAACATAAAAATTATTATGATGCTCCCACTTCCGTCAGGGCAGATAACCCCTGCAGATAGCACTTGGCAGACCACTAGTAAGAAAGACAATAGAAAACTATAGATATTTTTATTCAAGATAAATCTGTGGATTCCGAAACAAGTTTTAAGAAGCAAAGAATTTAAGTGGTAGTGGGACAAATTTGTAAGAATTTTTATTTTTATCGGAAATGGGAAGGAAATTTATAAAAAAGACTTTAAATAAAACGTTTAAGGAGTCATAAAACTAAGAAAGTGGTTACTCGGGAGAATCTTGTGATGTAACTGGAGTGAAGACATGGAAAACTTGAGCTGAGATGACACATCCTCCAGTGTATGTCGTCCTCTTCTTGTAGGAGGCCGAGGAGGAAGTGCGCTCTTTGTAGGAGATGGACTTTTCTCTCGACGCTCTTTAGCTGAAATACCTGTTGTGGAAACAAAGAATGCTTTCAAAAAGAATGGACATTAATTATTATGTTTTAAAAAGGAACACACTCAGCAGAAGAATTGTTGTTTGTTTGTGTTTGACTAAAGTAATGCCGGTGTAGCAGTCCAGAATAACCCCCCACCAGATTATACCCCAGGCTAAACTATATACCCCCAAGGGGTATATTCTGGACCAGTCCAAAGTATACCCCTCCAGCCCAGACTATAAAAATTATGTTGACAATTTTTCACTCAATATGAGTGCGTGACTCCGGGCAATGGTCTTGGTGTCATTTAAAGAAATTTGTAGGTGCATTTCATTTACATTACTGCATAATACAAAATTTATGAAGTATTTGTTGAGTGCCTCTCTGCGATGTGATATTTTCGACTTTAGAGTAACCCAGCCATGCTGATATATCATCAAGGTTAGTAGTTAGCTATTTGCTTTATATAGAGTCACACTCACAACTAAGGTATTTCAGCGACGGGGTAGTACATTTATTAAGAAATGAGGGGGAACCCAAAATAGAAATTATGAAAGAGTGGAGTTACTACCCCAAAAAAATTAAAAACTGAGTATTAAGGGAAACTTAAATGGGAGGGCGAATTAAAACAGTAAAAAATAGGAAATAAGTAAAGAGTAAAAGAGATTTGGAATGTAATATAGATGTAGTATAATATATGGTTATTGCTATTGTTTGAGGACAGGAACCTGTTTAATTTGATTGTATTTTGTTAGTTTGTTTAAAAACATATTTATTAAGTGAATTATAGTAGTATCCTTAATCACTTGATTTCTGTAGGGGTATAATCAGGGCTGGGGATGTGGGGATGTGGGGTGTTATACTATGGCCTAGTCCAGAATATACCCCACGGCATAAACTAGGCTAGCCCAGATTATAACTGGGGTATAGTCTGGGACAGGGGTATACTCTGGCCTGTTACACCAGAAATGCTTGGAAAATGCTTTTTGGCTTCAATATCAATATGATGAATTTGACACAAGATAAAAGCACAGATATGATACATGTATGACTCTACCTAGTTGGATATTAAAGCTCAGATGAAGAAATGCACTTGAGGGGTGACTTCAAAGGAGGATATTTGGACGTTTTAACAACATTCGTAAATATTCAAGTACAAACTGTAGTTTTGAAATACAGACTATAATTATTCATATAGCCTCAACTAATTAAATTACATAAATGATTGTAAAAAGTTTTGGGCTTTTTAAACATCTATATGTGAAAAAGATGGAACTCTTGTAGTAGGTATATTAAAAATAATTACACAAAAAGTCTTAATTCAAATCGCATAGATAATCTTGTTCACCCATAGAAGTTTCACTTAGTGTATGAGCACTGAACTTGCAACATGCGACTTGATATCTCTGCAGAACAATTAATTTCAAATTTATACCGGTATTTAATACTGGAGAAACAAAGTGTGAAACCTCTCATCAGCTATGACAGGGTTTACTATAGAATGTGTAAAGCCCTTAGTTTGACATATACATGTAGTCAGGTTTACAAAGTTGTAAACAAATCAGTTACCTCAGGGGTCATGTCAAAATCAAAGCCAAACAGGAAACAAACTGGATAGCTTTGATAAGGGTGTCATACGCCGTGCAGTTTATAAACTGTATGAACACAAAATCCCACCGACGTGCGTTAAAATACAAGATGAGATCAAAGATACAATAAATGTCTCAAAAACAACACTTGTTGTAGCTCTGGTAGAAATGGGGTTCAGGTACACCAAAAGGGGAGATGACAGAGCTGTGTTTAGAGAAAAGTACTCAATCCTGTCCACGTGATCAGCTTATCTTAGAACAGTTAAAGAATACCGCAATTTGGGGTTTCAAATTATATACCTTGATGAAACCTGGTGTAATAAAAATCACTCAAACGATCGGTTGTGGCTTCCTTCAGATTGTTCTAAGGCACCAGTGTTACCATCAGGCAAAGGTAGACGCCTGATCATCTTGCATGCTGGTACCCATAGCAAGGGACTGATTGGCGGTTGTGACTTTGTTTTTGAGGCCATGAAATCTGATGGTGATTACCATAGCAAAATGAATGAGCAGGTATTTTTGGATTGGTTTGAACATCAGCTTTTACCGCAGCTGTACGAACCAGCGTTATCATTTTGGATAAAACCAGTTACCATAACCTGCGTGTCCCTGGTACCATCACACCCACCACGAGCAATCTCGAGGCTCAGTTGCAGGATTTTCTCACTTCTTGTAACGTGCCTTACAGGCAGTCAGAAACAAAGCCCCATCTCATGGAAAAAATCTGGCAGCACAAAAAGCCAATCCAGTACATCATTGACGAACTAGCTGCAAAACAAGGTCACATATTTCTGCATACACCAGTACGGCACTGCGAGCTCAATCCCATCGAGCTGATCTAGGGTAACTGTACGAAGTTTATTGCTCGCAATAATACCACATTCAAGCTTTCAGATGTTAAAGAGCTTGTGTATGCTTCTTTTCGGAGAATTACCCCAAAAATATGGCAAAAAAGTCTGAAGACCGTTTTCTCAAAATCGAGGATGAATACCATCTGCAGGACGGCCTTAACGTCAGCCGAGTTGTCCTCGACCAGCAGTGATACTGACACTTGATATTTTGAGACGGTCCCTGACATGCACTGCCCGTGCGTTACATGAACACTGTCACCCTGTCTGCCTGCCAGGTGGGTCACAGTATAGTTTGTTTCTTAGAAGTGTTTCTACCATGGATTTTTTTCTAAGTTTATCGATATTTTACGAGTAATCATTATGATTAGAGAATGGTACATGGTGATTACTCATATGCCATATTTAGGTTGAGGTGGTATGAATGATTATATATGAGTTTTGTATCTGAAATATCAACCATTATCAATTAATTGCCAAAGAGCATTTTCCAAGCATTTCTGGCATTACTTTACATTATCACATGATAACCAATCAAAATAATGCATAACAGCTGATCTATAATAAATGATCACAAAGCAAACAAAAGTTGCAAGCAAACAGTTCACGAAGAACTCTATGTGTTGATCAGCCAGGTACCTGCAGCATTAGACAGGTATTCCAGCATCTCAAGCCCTAACTCACTGGGGTCTATCTTTTCGTCACTATTGTTATTCTTTGTCTTCTCATCCTTTATATCAAGGAAGGGAGTTGTCAGCACAGGAGCATCTGAAATGCAGCGATACATTAGTCGACATAGTTCATATAAACGCTCATGGAATATAGTACCAAACGTGTCAGCATACAAAACCAATTTAATATTGTTAAATATCGTTAACAACACATGCTTTTCTACCATGAGTAAAATATAATCACAAAGAAATGTGCATTCAATAATTTAAACCTACTTGACAACAGTTGTACAAGAATCTGTATCAAAACATTGCACTCACAAAGTTATTATCCATAAACTTTGTCATTATTGCACTTCCCAACTTCTTTCCCAATCTCATAGGTTTCCAATTAGTCTCCCACTGGCTACTCCTCAGCAGTGTAGATGTCTGCCCATGAGTGACAGGACTGTAAAGGCTATGGGTGCCTGACAAGAGCCTGGCAATGTCAAAGGTTAACCTTGGACTTTACTACTAGAATAGACATGTGCCTTATAGTAAAGTGTCCAACAATCCTTTCACTACATATTTGGATGACTAAAGAGATTCATTTGATTTAGCATATAAGAAATGTCAAAGTTTAGTTATTTTCTGAAAATATAATCTACAGCATGGTGATGTCAGCATCAAATAAGTGCACAGCATGGGGTCAGGGGAGTGGGGAGGGGGTCATTTTCACAGTGATATTTGCCGTGAGTCTTCATATCATACTACTTTATAATGTGGCTTAAAATCATGATGAACCGTTAAGTCAATTTTGTGATATTTCTTGGAATGTACTTGAATATTGCTTTGCTTTGCATCAAAAGAACAGCTTTGAGAACATTGCCACACCCCATGTGTGTATAGGTTTGAACCAGCAGCCTTTAAAATAACTTTATGCAAGAAAACAGCTTTATCACCTTATGAACAATATGGAAGTAAATGTTGACCATTAAAGCAAGAGTCACATGAGACAAAAGAAGAGATTGGCACAAGGGTCTGCAGGGAAAGGTATTTTAGTGAAAATACACATGCCTTCACTGTGACCTTAACCTTGTATGAAGGACAGTCACAAACTTATCACTTTGTGGCTGCATGCCAAGGATGACATGTACCAAGTGTCACTGGTATACAGAAAATGCTTCTTGGGTTATGGGTTAAAGAAACCTATTTTCAGGCATCTCTGAGGAAATCCATGACTATTGACATGACTCGTCAAAATGTTTAGAAATGTTCCCAGGCTTATATAGGAGATACACATCAGCTCTAAAATGTCCAAGTTTTGCAAGTTTCAAACAAAGTAACGAGGTGTACTTTAGATGTAACCATAAAATCATTACTGTTTACATTGAGCTTTTTAAAGAGCACCAAAGCACTATAGATAACCTGGATATAAAGCTAACAGTCAAAATTGTAAATAAAGTCACCAAAGAAAAAATTCTATTCATGTATTCTCAGTGTTGAGAATCAAACATTTTCAGCAGAAAAACTAACACTGTACTCTAATGATTTGAACAACATATGAGTGAGTGAGTGAGTTTAGTTTTACGCCACACTCAGCAATATTCCAGCTATATGGCAGCTGAACAACATATGATGTAACCACAATCAGAAACATTCCAAACTTTTGCTTCCATTACATTTTTAACATAAAAGGCTGAGTTATGGCCATAAATAGTTATTTTTCTACACAGCTTTTCAGAGGCTTTACACTGCTATTGTTATTCTCATGATCCATCAGCAGGCACATGGAATTTAATATGTAAACAGTAAAGAGAAAATTGAGGCCTTGATGAGATGAAGAATCTGTAACACAGGTATGAAATGCATTGCACTAACCCATTGAATACGTTTGATAACTTGTACAGTAATCAGGATGTTGTTATGAATACCTGCAACTTTGTTGAGCGCGCGTCTCCACTTGAAGTGTTTATGTTGAGCATGACTGTTCTGTAGCTCCGACCTGCACCGTAGTGAGGATGATGAATCTGGTTGCCTGAAGTGAGAGTCTGCAGTCGGCACTGAACACTGGTACAGTGAAATGCCACTAAGATTCGCTCATCTTCCAGTAACACTTGCAGTAAGATGCGTCGTGTGAAGCCAGAAAGTGGTACAGCACTTACTATTGCCCCTGGAAGAAGTCAAAACTTTACTTCAACAAGACCATAAACAAAACAATTTCAAACATGACACACAAGCTGAGAGAGTTTACAAATCCAATACAGGATACTAGAAAGTTTTTCTGAAATACAACATGAGAAGTGTAAGTTACCTGTTCTTGCATGACCCTGTTCTCGGATGACATCACACAATACTTTGGCAAAAAAAAGAGCTGGTTGATGGAGTGACAAGATATCACTCTTGTGAAGAAATGGACCGCTGATGACTCTAGAACTGACCGTTCTTCTGCAGTCATTACCTGCAAATATCATGACACATATTCATCACTTAAACCCCCTAGATGTCAGATAGACATATATGTACCTCCTCTTCAGCATTTACTTTGAGTCTATTGAAATGTAAAAATCGGATAATAATTTGGAGGATTTAATTACTGACTAGTTTTTCATCAAATCACCAACAGTAGTTCTGAAATGTCGCCTATAAACCTAGAATAGGTTGGGATGTTTTGGAAAATGCACAAACACTGATATGAGCTTTTCTCTATATTGGACACAAAATAATTTTTCACAAAAGCCAGTCATGAGTAAGTGAGTGAGTGTGGTTTTATGCCGCTTTTAGCAATATTCCAGCAATATCACCAGAAATGGGCTTCACACACTGTACCCATGTGGGGAATCGAACCCGGGTCTTCAGCATGATGAGCGAACGCTTTAACCACAAGGCTACTCTACCTACCCCCAAAGCCAGTCATGAGACGCTGATTACATCCCATATATTATATCATGTCTGCTCATCGGTAGTGATGTCAAGCGTCAACATTATAGTACATATATGGCAATTTCTTTGAGGAGAACGTTGCTTAAAAAAGAGTACCGGTAAACTGAATACAAACAAGCATTGTCACTAAGGTGACATAATCCCCCGCCGCAAATTATCAAATCAAACTTACAAAGTAATAAAAGTTTAAGATGAAGGTAAATGTCAACAAAAACATGACCAGTCAGTCTTGATATCTTGCTCTTTAGTTGTTCAAACACACACATATTTTCAAGACTGACTTTGACCTTGACATGAATGTCATAGTGTATGAATTATGCAAAAATAGTACTAAAGAAATTGCTTATTGAATAACATTTAAGGGAAGTCTTGAAAGTCTATGAAGAAAATCCAGTGAACCGTTCTTGAAATATCTTGCTGACAATTGAGGTTAACATGCTGCAATCTTCAAAGTGTCTCTGTGACCTTGATAATAAAGTGAAGGTCACCAAAATCAACTGGGCCCTGCACCTTCCCTAGATGAAGCTTGGAGTCAAATATGAAGAAACTCCAGTGAATGGTTCTTGAGGTATATCGCCGACAAGCATAACATGCAGGTTAATATGCTGAAATCTTCAAAGTGTCTCTGTGACCTTGAAAATTAAGTAAAGGTCACCAAAATTGACTGGGTCCTGTGCCTTCTCAAGATAAAGCTTGGAGTTGAATATGAAGAAAATCCAGGGAACGGTTCTTGAGATAGCTTAACATGCAGGATAACATGCTGAAATCTTCAAAGTTTTGCCATGACCTTGAAAATTATATGAAGGTCACCAAAATCCACTGGGCCCTGTGCCTTCCCTTGATAAAGCTTCATATTGAATATGAAGAAAATCCAGTGAACGGTACTTGAGATAGCTTAACATGCAGGTAAAACGTTAAAGTCCCCTTGTGACCTTGAAATGAAGGTCAAGTTCACCTTTCTTATACTGTGATGAACCTAGGTACCAAATATGAAAAGAATCTAGACAACGGTTCTTAATGTATTCCAATTCGTATGTACGGACGGAGCCTAATACTATATCCCCCGCTTCGAGCTAAACACGCTGTGGGGAATAAAAATTCAGTA
Organism: Haliotis rubra; assembly: GCF_003918875.1. Classification (NCBI taxonomy): domain Eukaryota; kingdom Metazoa; phylum Mollusca; class Gastropoda; order Lepetellida; family Haliotidae; genus Haliotis; species Haliotis rubra. Next base: position 777,152 of record NW_025767066.1, on the reverse strand, counting down.
TTTTAAGGTATATTTGTATTCTTTGATATGTTTTTGCATTACTTATTTAATTATCAACAATATCATATCATCCTTGGAACTTAGCTTTTTTTATCCTTTGAAAGTTTTTATATTTAAAAGCAATAAATTCAACCTTGTAAAACTGGAAATATTCATCTTAGAAAATGGTATACCATATATACTAGGAATCATTAATAAAGGGTCAAATGATATATAGCACATGTAAAGAACAGTTTCTGAGAAGTAATAGAACTAAGAGTGTCATTATAATGTTTAATGTGTTGACAAAAGTGACACATCATGACATAGTCTAACATGCAAAGTTCAAACAGCACTAGCAAACATCAGTTGTATAGACCAACCCCCCTAAATGAAAATGACAAACATGAAGCACTCGGTCATTCAATATCTTGTGTACCCTCCTCTCATGCTCCTTGTCAAGTTCATAAAGAAAGCTTGCAGAATCACATTCCATTCCTCTACTAGAGCTCTGCGGCGTCCTGGGAGATCCACTGGTGCTGGGTGACGTGTGTACACACGTGGACCAAGTTCATCCCAGGTATACTCCATTGGGTTGAGGTCTGGCGAGCAAGCTGGCCACTTCACTCGCCCTACACCCTGCTGCCTAAGGCCTATGAGGTCTAGGTCTTGCAGTAAAGAGGGTCGACCATAAAAGCCATGCATAGCTTGCAGGAATGGTACTCCTATAGGAGCCAGAATCTCGTCCCAATAACACTGTCCGGTAAGATTAGCGAGTTATCTCTGCCCAAACTATCAGACGGACAGACAGAAAGACAGACAGACAGACAGACACACACACACACACCACCAAATTGGTTATGTGTGGCCACAGTTGCATCTGTGATTCGCTCTCCATTGCGATGATAAATCCTCTGCCGACCATGATGGCAGGATGATTCTGCTTTCATCTGTGAAGAGTACATGAGACCATTGACGTTGATTCCAGCGATCGTGATATCTACTCCATCTCAAACGCACCTGCCTGTGACGTGGTGTTAGAACTGGACTAACTGCAGGTCAGCCTACAGCGGAGTTCGGCTACCCTTAAACGTGGCAGGTGGATTTCCATATTGACAATTAGAATAAAAAATGTGCCATTTGAGACAGAATGTATCAGATATTAAAGAACATAATAATGACATTTCAACAGTATGTGTTTTTCCATACAGTTAAGAACGTTTGTAAAACATTCAGTTGTATATATTTCAAACAAAAACGAAGAACTTTTAAGAAATAGTGTTACCAATACCTTGACCCCTCATTAATGACGCTGAGTACATGCATATAGTACACATTTTTTAAAGGAATAATCTTGGTCATTGCATTTGTTTGTGTCATTTTATGAATAGAACAGTGATGTATAATGATTGGCCAGGGGCGTGTTTGTCACAAACGTCCACAAGATTCTCTCGCATTGTTTTTGATAATATATTTAATCAATTTATGTCTGAAAAAAAATATAACATTGTGATGACAGGATATCAAACTATACCTATATTTGTACATGAATTGTAAAAACAAAAAACACCATACCATTCTTCCTTTGGCCAAATCTTAGAGCATTATTCTGATGGTTCCACACAAAAGGTCCTATTTTATATATCTTTCATTGTATACTTAAGAAGTGAAGTAGCCACATCATCATGAACAAAAAAAGAAGTCCTCTCCTAAAAATATATATTCGTCTGTTTTGAAACATTCTTTTTCATTTACGTCAAATTGATGCCAAACAGGTGCATGGGTTGTCCACATTAAGATACACAGTCTAACTGTTTATCTGTACAAGACATTGTCTAAATTGTAAAATCAACAGTCATTTCACGTTTTGTTGAAAGAGTGTCAAATTCTGACAGAGAAATAGAGACTTTTTACTTTTTATATAATTAACAGGAATTAGTGAGATATATCCTAATCAAAATACCAATGTCATCTTTCACTGACATTGCAAAACAAATAAAACAAGCAATGACATCAACTAAAATTGTGTCATTTTGTCAGTAAGCAAACAATCTATCTGATATATTTCTCTGTCATTCAGATGTTTTTTCGCTCACACTTTCCGTAGATGCCAAATAGTGCTTTTTTTCAGTGTATGATAAAAAGCAGAGGAATTGACTGTTTATTAAAGAATGCAAAACGTTCAAACCACTCAAGTATTTGCACTTGAATTTACACCATAAGGATAGGAAATTTGATATTCTACATTTTATTGTAATTTTACAGCCGTGGATAGTTTAAGTGCTGCGCAAGCACAATTCTTGCACAACAGTTCAGGTCTTAGAAAAACATGCATCAGAAAAAATAACTCAGCATTATGGGGATATTGCACTAAAGCAGACAATATTTTACATTTTCATACTTCATAGTTAAAATTGTTTCCAGTTTCGTTGGTGTAACAGGTTCAAAGTCAAAAATGAAGATTTTATGTTTTTACAAACTACAATCCTTGATATCTATGAAGACAATTTCAAGTATGTATTGTAATACTAATGAGAGAATGGACTTCATCATACCTTCAGTTGTATTTGTGGAGGATGCGCCCCAGGATGAGCTGTTTGTGAGTATGTAGTGCACAGCATGGTGAGTAGCATCGTCCAAAACACACTGCCCTCTTGGCTCCCAACCCAGTCCTTCATCAATGTTTCTGAGCTCACTTCAGCAAAGAATTCCAATATCGCAGCAACCAGTTGCCCATTCAGTGACCATGATTTGTCTGAAATATAAACAAAACTTAATGCTTTATTGAAGAAGCATTTGTTTCATTCATTGAAAACTGGTCTGATGCATATTTGTTCCCAGCAGACAAGTACATCAATTGATGAATTTGGATATAGTGCAAAAAGACTAAAGCTGATGGGTATGGATAATGCAGCTCATATTCTGACACTAATAATAACTATTGATATAGTGTAAGTTGTATGCTTCTCGCGAGGGTAATACGGTCTGATGTACGCCACTTTGTAGCAGTGTCATCCCTCGCCTACCGGCTCGAGTAATCTCTTTGTAGCAGTGTCACTCGAGCCAGTAAGCGAGGGATGACACTGCTACAAAGAGGTGTACATCAGACCGTATTACCCGAGGCAGAAGCATACAACGTATTTATCAAACCGCTAAATGTTAAATGTACAAAACATCATTTTATTTTATGGTAAAATTCGCGACTGACTATATGACATGTAAACCAAATGGCGTCTGCCTCTCGACTGGATTTATATAATCAGTGAAACATATTCTGACAAGCTTAAAACTGCTATAAAAATGGTTAATTATGTTTAAGGTGAGTGTGCAAACCACTCAATGTATAAAATAGCTTAAATAAAGCAGTGAAAGTTGGTAAAATAAATCTGTCCAAAGTGAACACAAAAACAGCTGATCGAACGGTTTTCGAACTCCGGGCACGGCATGCAGAGATGCCAACCCTATTTTGGACCTAAGTGTAATACTTGAGGTCAAAAAGTGTAATTTGGACCTAAAAAGTGTAGTCCTTGTCTGCCGATCGCTTCAAAATGGTACACGTTTTCACGAAAGGAAGATTCCAGACAGAAACACATGTGACGAATCAGTATGAAGCTCCATACATCGAAAATTGTTGGTCATGTGACTCAAAATACTTTAATTCCTTGCGAGTTAATTGGAATGAGTGCGATGCTAAGTGCATTTCTGCACCCCATGCACCTGTGCGTTATAAAACACTTCCCTGTGAAATTTTATCCACTTTATTGATTTTTCGTAAAAGAAGTAGAAAAGCCTAATTTTCGCAGATTAAGTGTAATCAGGTGAGCAAAGAAGGTAACCTCACCTGTTTCAGCTAAGTCTGGTGTCTCCTCTTTAATGACAGTGATTCCTTCTGACACAACATTTGTTCCACTTCGGCTGCTGCTTGCATCATTGTTCTCTGACATCCTAACAAATTCATTTTTACAGAATTCATACAAGCACTGAGCTAGAACTGCCGGGAAACCAGAGTCCAGGAGCTGTTTGATGGCAACTGGCGACTTACAAACTAAGGCTAAAGTGGCAAGTCTTGATTCATCTAGCATCATGTGACTTAATTCTTGCAATGTAATAGGTGGTGAGTTTGCAGGTCTTGGCGGCACATGACTGGCTTCTTTTGAATCATCTGTCATTGTCCCTTGATGAAACTGAAAACTGTCTTTGCAGTCATCTGATATAGATGCATTCATGCTGTGATCAAAATTGATAATTATTCCCATCCACTCAAGTATCATTGTAAAAAAACTCTGGCTGGATGTGGCAGGCAGCACACAGAACATAGTCGAGTGACTTCTTCAGCAGCGAGTCAGATGACAGCATTGTAGACCATTCATATAAACAGCTGTCAACAGAGAAAGCAACAATTATCTCAACAATTATAACTCCACTGATATCCATAAATAACTGGGGGGGGAAACTCATTTACTGCAATAATTTAAGTCATGGTGAACTGAACTCCTAGAAAAGAGAAGGATAACCTGAGGTGGTCAGTGTGGGATGGAGAACGAGGTGGGGATAGGGTGAGGTTCACTGAAAATTTAGTGATTTGTGAGTGTAGCCTGACAACTTGCAATGCAATAAGTATCACAAATCTCGTACACAAACCTGTAGAAGTTACTGATTCATTGAAGACAGTCCTCCTTGGGTTACAATTAAGCATTAAAATGTCCATTTTAAAAATCTACAACAGTTTTTGTCTTGTAAGACCACCCCTACAGGACCCCTGAGGGCCCCCTACAGCCAAGAGCAGGTAACTCGCGCCGTCTACCTCAAACCTCACTTTTCATGCTGAACGTATCAGACAGAATGTGGGGAGACGGGGAGACGGGTGGCCGTACCCCAAGGAGGACTTTCTTCAAAGAATCAGTAACCTCTACAGGTTTGTACGATTCTTTTTCAGAAGAAGTCCTCCTTGGACAGACTCCCAAAGACTGTGAGTTGGGAGTGGCATTCTGTCTGGAAACACCTAAACCAGTGTTAAAGTGAAATCTACAACCGAAAAGGTGATAGAAAAACACACTTACCCAGTCACCTGACCGCTGATGTCAATCAGGCGGGGGAGTGGCTTGGGCGGGGAATAGAACGCCTAAGCTCACATGTCGATTGGCTAATTTTATTATAAACCCGTACATAATATCCCAACCAGCGAAGCGTGGCGAGAGGAATAAATGGTAGGGAAAACTTTAAAAAAACACACATGGTAAATTACCACCACCGATAGGATTGGAAGGATGATAAAAACCAACACCAGTAAATGCAAATTACGTAATCTCGAAAGCTCACTCAGCTAGAGAGTTACGACTCTGTCCACTGTGGAGAACTGACTAGCCAAACCGAGTACACTCATCTGAGTGTTTGTCCAGTTTATAATGGCGGATGAACATACTCAGTCAGCTCCAGACAGATAGCCGCAGAGCAGATCTCCTTAATGGGCAGGGCCATGGCATACACCATCTAAGTGGCCACTGCCCTAACCGAATGAGCTTTCAAACCTTCGTGTGGAGTTTATGAATGTAGCCCATACAAATGGCACCTAGATATGGTCTGCTTGTTCGCCTGCAGACCTGCCTTACCATCGCCATAACAGCAAAACATCCCTACAGATCATTTGAGCCTTGAGAGTCTTACGGATATCAAAGACTTGAGCACGTCAAAGCGAGGTACTGGACGATGGAGGCTTTGTGAAAGCTGGGAGCTCAATAGGCACCGTTACCTGAAAGGAGCCTGCGATCTTAGGACGATAAGAGTCTGGCAAGCGAATGCTGACCCTATCCTTATGGTCAGCTCAGCATTGGCTGCCTTCCAACTTAACAGCTGGAGGGAGAGAGCCGATAGATCAAAAAAGAGAAGACCGGACATCCAATCAAGAGCGACTGACAAGTCCCACAGGGGACCAATCCGCCAGAAAATCGGACGGATTCTGTCCATGCCTGCTAAAAAGTGCTGCACCAGATAGTGCTGTCCTAAGACAACCCTGTCGGTAGGCATGTGAAAGGCAGAGATAGCCGTGGAGTAGCCTCGGATAGTAGACGTGGTGAGACCGGCCTCTAACCTAGACTGCAAAAAATCCAATATTACGACTAAATCCGTAGAAAAGAGATCAGCAGAGGAACAGAGGTAACAACATCTTCATTCTTAGAATTTAAACCCAACCTATCTTGTGAGAATACTCATCACTGAAAGTGAGTGGCAAGCGCTCGGAGTAACCAGTTGTCCAGGTACAGGTGACAACACCTGCCCTGAGACCTGGCTATTTGCGCCTGCATCAACATTAGTTTGGTGAACACCCTCGGCACCGTGGAGATGCCGAAGGTGAGTACTCAAAACTGATAGCACTTTCCGTCGAAGGACTACCTGGGGTATTTCCTGTACTCAGGGTGCATCGGGACATGAAGGTACGCGTCCTTGAGGTCGATTGATGTGAGCCAATCCCCTGCCTCTACAGATGAGTTCACTGAGCGCAGTGTCTCCATCTTGAAGGTCGGTACCTCTATCATGTTGTTCAGTCCTTTGAGATTTAGAATAGGTCAGAACCATTCCTTTTTGGTGACCAGGAAATAAGTGGAATAAAATCCCACTGCTTTCTGTCCCATCGGAGCCATCTAGATGGCTGCCTTGTCCAGTAAAGACTGGACCTCTGCACGGGGCGCCTCCGCTTTCTCCTCTGAAAAGGCTGTAGCCTAGGTGAGGTGAGGGGAGATGAGATTGGGTTTAACGTCGTGCTCGAGAATATTTCGCTCATATGACGATGTGCATGCGTGTGTATGTGTATGTGCGGCTGCTTGTACTAGCCCAGACTGAAGCTGTTTTTTATAGTGCTAGCCCACTGAGATACCATGCCGCAGTGAAGCATGAATACCCCACTCAGACACATTATACAGACTACGAGCCGACCAGTCCTTGTTGTACCCATTAATGCCGAGCGCCCGGCAGGGACCAACAAGTACCATGTTTTAACGTCTTTTGGTATGACGCGGTCGGGGATCGAACCCGCGACCTTCTGCTCTCCGTGCGGAACTTTAGCCTAGGCCAAACTTTACCCCCCTAGGCTTAATCTTCCCCGGGGAAAGTTTGTCCTTGGCCAAACTTTCCCCATCCTTGAATCAACTTTAAAGGCTACTTGTTTCAAACCCTTGTTCTTATTTCAAAAGGGGGAGATTCTGGCCCTTGACAACGGCACCGACAGACACTAGGACAGAACCTGTGTTGCCGGAGCCAAGCCGAATACCGGAGCTGGAGCTCGGGCCGGAGACAGTAGCTGTGTGGAGGCCGTCCCCCAAGCCAAGACTCGGGTTAGGCACCCCCCCTTGAGGATTGTCCCACACCAGAGCCGAGGCTCGGGTTGGGAGGACCTCCGGCTAAAGCCATTTAAATACAAAACACGTAATGTAAAGCAGAAAAAAGGCAAAGATGAAACCTTATATATAGGGATGAGTAAATTGAGTGTGATACAAAACGAACACCTTAACAAAATTACCCAGCCATGACTTACACAAATTCACTAAAAAAGAGGGAATTAAGGCAAGCCTATGACATAATATGCAAGCATAACTCCCTACTACAAGCTAACATAACATGTAGGAAGGAACAAAGACTGCACAGGCCGCCATTTTTCTTGCCACATTGCTGGAAAACAGCGAAACCCTCGGACAAGTTGCAACAAATTATGAATAAAAATATCAATATGTGAATTCCATCTAATGCCTGTATGTAAAGAAAGGAACCATACATACAGTAGTTCACCCTTTTTCACTCATCTTGTAGATTGTGAAGAATTCACTTCAGTGAACACCACACACGTCTTTCAGTATGAACGACAGCATGAAAAGTGAGGTACGAGGTAGATGGCGAGAGTTACCTGCTCTTGGCTGTAGGGGGCCTTCAGGGTCACTGTGGGGGTGGTCTTACAACACAAAAACAAGTTTTTTGTTTTGTAAATAATTTTATTTAAATATTTTTACAACTGTCATATATTTCTAAAATGGACATTTTAATGCTTATATGTACCCCAAGGAGGACTTCTTCTGAAAATGAATGACTGATTATACCTCTGGTATCTCAATACACCATAACAAATAGTTAAAAATACTGAAATCAGTTAAATACATATTTTCAAGCCTAAAAGGTAACCAAACTAAAGAGAAGGAGCATCAGACATATTCATGATTTCCACCACATCCTCATGTTTTGCCATGCTTACAGGTGTCACTAAACTACTTATTTTCTATTTTCCCCAACAATTACAGCCTGTGGAGAAGTGTGTACATACCAGTAATACATGCATACAATGCATTTTCTTTCCCCCAACCCCAGCACCATGAGAATGTAACATCAGAAATTGATTACAAATTCATACTGAAGTACCTAAGTAAAAACCCTCAACAAACTACTTGTCAATGAAAAGTGTTCATCTGGACTAATGTTTGTACTCTATTATATTTTTTTCATTCAAATTTTCATTGATATAGTTCAATGTTGATGAAATTTTTTGTGAACTTCTCAATTGCTCGCACCAAGTCACTGTTGAAACCATCCTTATTGACAGAGAATAGATACATGTATCTCAAATGCCATACTTTGACCGATTAAAAGACATATCCATTGTATTTTGATGTAAATGTGTTTTCACAACTAAAATAGCCAGATCGTGGGAAATGTCACATGTTGAATATCTGGTAATAAATGGAAGTGCTTTGCTTATTAGTATCACAATACAAATACAGTCGATCACCGTTGTCACGATATTCATGGGACCAATAAAAAATATCGAGTTATCCAAACTTCGAGACATCCGACCTGGGCATATCATCACATTTCACTATTCTCAGTATGTTTTGATTCGAAACTATAATCCGTTATCTGTAGTGTTTAGTCGTAACAGTGAGTACTTCTTCATTAATTCCTTCTTAGCTAATCCTAATTAAATAACAAACAAGTGACACCTTCAACTCAATTAGCCCTAATTAGTTTACACTACCACATCCCTTTGATTCATGCCGCACTGTGTGCAATCGTTTGGAAACAACCTCAGTTCACAGGGATACTTGCCCATGAAAGGTAGGTGAATATCAAGTTTCTTTGCAAATATCAAGTTAAAAGGGTAATTTTGCTTGTTGGGACCATGAGATTATATCGAGATAACCGAAATATCAAGACATCCGTATCGAGCTTGAATAATGATCAATCATGAAGGATTTTGCTGGGACCAAGATGTTATATCGAGACAACCGAGATATCGAGTTATCAGAGTTCGAGACAACGGTGCTCGACTGTATACAGTAATCCCCGTACTACAACATTACCACTGGTTTCAGCCCTTTAACCAAGTTGTAGTTTTATGTGGTTGATGACAACAGTACATGCCTCTTACGTACATGATCTGTACCACTACAACTTTGCCATACAGGTTGCATATCACAGATAGGTTAACAAATACTTTCCAAAGACATTCTATCAGGCGACTACTGACCTGACCAGGTCTATTGTGATGATGTCAGCCAAGCCATACTGTACTTGGAGTTCTTGGCTCTGCCACAAGACTGCAGCAATACAGTGAACATGAGCTGGTGCTGGGTTAGGCAGAGTGCTGAGCCACATGTATCCACCTGCTTCTCTTCCGGAATCATTACCTCCTCCTGCATTCTTTTGGACAGCCTGTTGACCACTGTCGCCCAGCCATTGTAATACAGCCTGCACTCTAACATAAAAAACTTGCAATCGTAGTAAGGTTTTCTTTGAAAATATATTATTCATAAAGTTTAGATGTTATGTTCTCAACTAAATAATACACAAAGACCCCTAACATAAATTAACAAATAAAGCATACACAATTTCCTCTTGAAAAATACCCATTTAAAAGTACCCATATTTTTTAACAACCTTTCAAAGAACAGGAACCTTTGAGTTAATATTTCCACTTGAAAGTATTCAAAGGGAAGCCTTCATTTCCAAGTTTCTATTTGTTCCAGGGAGAAACTTGGAAATATCGCCATATACTGTATATTAAGATTACAGTAAACCATGAAATTAATGCATCACGAATTTAATGCGAGTGCTAGGGTCTTGTCTAAAATGCGTCACGAAATTAATGCAACCTCAGGAATCTCTGTTGATGATAAAATGTCACACCCTGAATATTTGATGTTGTTAATTTTCTTTTCACACTTGTTATTTACCAAATAACCTGAATTGATCTTGTTAAGCAATGAATGGAAATGAGCTGACGATGTTTAGATTACGCTGCCATGTTTGATCACGTGATTGCTTGCTACTACTTGTCTTATGACAACATTTATAAATGTAATCCGACTTGAAAGACTTTTGATTTCAAAGGTGAACAAAGAACGCGAAATGATCCTGCATGGTTGGAGAATGTCCGGTCTGGCTCATGTGCTTGAGTGACTTTAAACAATGACCAGTGATTGTAACCAGTCATAATTACATGTAACTTGAGATACCTGTAATGAGGAAGTGACCTATATTGGTGTAATGTGTAGTGTCAACATTTCCGCTATTGTTGCATAATTTGCCAATGAATATGTTTAATGGATATCAGTTATAGTCATGGAAATTAGTGCTCATTTGTCATTTAATTTTATGAGAGATGTGTAAATTGTTGTTATATTCTGTATTGTTAAGATGAATGCTGACCTGAATACAATAAAGACGACAAGAGAATTACTGTTTCTGTCTTTCATTAAGTTTTCAAAAGCAGACATGGTCAGACTGAAATGTGTCATTATAATAATGCGAGAAGAGTACAGACGCATTTTTCGCATTAATTTCATGATTTACAGTACATATCCTACATCATGTAGTGCACTTTTCAAAGTTCTTTATACTGGAGGGGAAATGACCATGACAAAACTTTCTAGGTTCTTGTTTTATCATGCTATTGCTGTAGGCAGTCAAAAGAAGTCCCTTCAAAGCATGCATCTTGCTCTTGGTTGACCATGTGACTCCAAACTGTAGTCATTCTCTGCTGTGTAGTCGGAAACAGTCGACAACCATGAGATGACCTGGTCAGTTTAAACTTCAGAAATCCTAGGCATCAGTATAACAAACTTGTGATGAAAAACTTCTGAAAAATGCTTAGCTATACTTTAATGAACTTCCCAGGGATTGGGTAATCCTGAGTTTCATGATTTAACACCGTATCATTGTCAAGGGGAAACGTCTGAAAGTCAAAGCGTTGTAAGGCCATTTGCAGATCCTGATATCTTTGATCCCACAAATCCAGTAGGGTAGGACAAGGAGGGATCGACGAATCCATATGAGGGGATCCTTGTGCAATGCTTTGTAGTAGCCAAGTCCGGCCTATGTAATATCAGACAAAAGGGTTTGTACAGATTATCAGCCATCAAATTTAAGGCCTTTTTGGAGCTTTTCAAGGCCAAATAAACAATTGTAAGACTCCATAGAAACATATATAAAACAAAAATAGTTGAAAATACAGGAGGTTGGTCAACTATGGGCCTGACCATAAATGGAAAATAACTCTTAGCTACATTGCTGCGTTGGGAAAATGGCAATACGGTCCATTTTATGGCTTAAACAAATTTCAGTTTTTTCAACGACAACAAAGACTAGAAGGCCAGAGGGAACAATATGAGGAAGAATCAACGATGCTGGCACAGGAGAGATAGTCAAACCAGGCAGGGTCATCGGAGGTTGGTTCGACAAAGATATGGCATAAATCAACACAACAAGGATCAATGAAAAGTAGGGTAACAACGAAGCCAGGGGGAAGATTGTGACAGGAGATTTGTGATAGGTATGATTGATGAAGCAGTCATGAACATATTTGGTAGAAACGTTGACATTTTTGGAAACAGAGGAATCCAATCTAAGTAGCTCCTGAGATAACTGAACCACCAGTAGGGATGGATGAATCTAGAAGACAGATGTTCAACAATAAAGCATTATCTGACCATGTAGGGTGTGGCAAGTGTTCCAAGGAACAACCGGTCTTCATGATTGATCGCTGAGACTTCTTGAAGATGATGGGCCAAACTCTCTGAATGACTTAAATGCACAATCTTTTGTTCCATGCGAACAGGCACGTATTAGGCCACAAAATTGTCGTCATCCAAAGTAGTGCAGTGGATACAGCAATCTGCCCAACTACACAGGCCCTGAGAGTCGCTACAGGCTGTGTGCGGATATGTGCAGGAAATGAATGTAAGAATGTGATACTCTAATATGGTCCAGCAAGGTACATCTAATTGCCTTGCCTTTGCCTTGTCTGATGATAGATCTTGCATAGCCTATGTCACATCACTGTTTCCACTCCAAGGTTGAAGAACAAGGGAAAGTGCACAACATGAGTGAGTGAGGGAGTATGGTTTTACGCAGCTTTTAGCAATATTCCAGCAATATCACGGTGGGGGACACCAGTAATGGGCTTCACACATTGTACCCATGTGGAGAATCGAACCCGGGTCTTCAGCATGACGAGAGAACGGTTTAACCACTAGATTACCCCACCGACCGCACAACATGAGAAAGGGTAAGTTTAGAAATAACTCAAACCTGACATTCCAGATTCTTATTGTGTGCCTGGTGTCTATTATACACCATGCACTTCCTTGAGGAAATATGGTATTTGTGGTTGATAGGTGTACGTTTTTCAGAAAAAATAAGTTATTTTAAAACATTAATTGTTTGGAAAATTCCAAATACAAGAAAAACAAGCATTGTCACTAAGGTGACATAATCCCCCGCTGCAAATTATCAAATCAAACAAAAGTAATGAAAGTGAAGGTCGTAATTTAAGATGAAGTTAAATGTAAACAAAAACAAACCAGTCAACCTCTCTTGATATCTTGCTCTGTAGTTGTTCAAACCAGAGACCATATAATAGATAATCTATTATATGGTCTCTGTTCAAACACACAAATATTTTCAAGGCTCACTTTGACCTTGACATGAATGTCTTAGTGTATGAAATATGCAAAAATAGTAATAAAGAAATTGCTTATTGAAAATCATTCAAGGGAAGTCTTGAAAGTCTATTAAGAAAATCCAGTGAACTGTTCTTGAGATATCTCGCTGACAATCTTTACATGCAGGTTAACATGCTGAAGTCTTCAAAGTGTCGCCGTGACCTTGAACATTAAGTGAAGGTCACCAAAATCGACTGGACCTTGCACCTTCCCCATATGAAGCTTGGTGTCAAATATGAAGAAAGTCCAGTGAATGGTTCTTGAGATATCTCACTGACAATCTTTACATGCAGGTTAACATTAGTGGTGGCCCGATGAATTGAAATAATCGAAGATTGGTCGCAGTGACTAAACGACCAAGCAATCGAACATGTTTTCTCATAATCGAACACAACCAATCTTGGAACACTTCTTTGCATTAACAATATTTTTCACAAGGCTGGTTTTGTCTGTGTCATTAAATTTACATTTCATAAGCACTACAAGCTAGTTCCAAGTCATGATTGAATTTATCTTAAAGAATCCAGGAAATCTGTGTTCCTAACATACTAATCATCCTTTAAATATGCAAAATTTGTGAATGGATTTTGTGCAATTTGCAAAAACCCAAATTACTACATGTTTTATCTTTATTTTTTGTGTGTGCATTAACAAAGATAACAGGAACATTTGATAAATGACGCTAACCAATTATTTTCGATGATTGATCGGTTGTAATGAACCAATCATCAAATATGAGATTTTAACCAATTCCCAACACTAGTTAACATGCTGAAATCTTTAAAGTGTCCCGTGACCTTAAAAATTAACGGTGAACGGTTCTTGAGATATCTCGCTGACAAGGGTAAAACGTTACAGTCCCCTTGTGACCTTGAAATGAAGGTCAAGGTCACCAAACCTGACTTGGACCTTTCTTTTACTGTGATGAACCTAGGTACCAAATATGAAAAGAATCCAGTCAACGGTTCTTAAGATATTCCAATTCGTACGTACGAACGGAGCCTAATACTATATCCCCCGCTTCGTGCTAAACGTGCGGCGGGGAAAAAAATTAGGTTAAATTACACACCTGATTACAGTTAATATTTATTTATAAGGGAATACCTCCTGTATCATATGAATGTGGTTTTATACCTTGCTTTTGTCCCTGAATCCTGCACCATTCCCAACTGATAGAGCAATTCCACAGTTGATTCACTGGCAACTCCACTAACTTTACCAAGGTATGGATGAGCATCTGGAAAAACACACAAAAGAACTCTCAAATTCTTGAAATGCTAAGTGGTCCCAAACCTATGAAACAAAATTAGGTATGTATTTGGATATGCTACATATATTTCTCTGCTAGCTCTCAATTTCCTGGCAACATGATGACCTTTTTCAATCTTGTGTTCATATTATATGATTTGCAGGGATAACTTTAGCACTATTATATTAATACAAAACCAACCAAGCCAGTAAATTTTATATAGGAAGTCATCTGTCAGCTGGCATGATCAATAAGTATCTTTATATTTCTGGATTTAGATGAAAATAAAGATAAATTAAGGGTATAAGTTTGTTTTTTCCTGGAGTTAATATATCATTAAACCATCAATTGATTTTTCATCAGAATAACTTCAGGCAATCATTCTTTCATTGTAATAAATTTTCATATTCACTTGTTTCTTCATGACATTCTCAATCCCTTTTGACAATAATGAGTCAGAATGAGGCCCTCATCTAGCTAAAGCAGAATTGTTAAAAAATCACGATGACAGACATGTCTTTTGCTTTTGCTGATGTAGCACCATATGAATGACGTGTATAAATAAAATGAGTTTGGACCAAACATTCCTGTACCTAGTGGTATATATTTCATCTCAGACCTCTGAATTTTCAACCCCACGGCTAAGAAGAGGTTACTCCAATGGTAGTTGAATCTTGGAAACCCTTAAGATTAGGGTTATGACAAGGAACCCTGGACTTTCATTCTTAATTTCTCTATTCTGTTTTGACAGATGCCTTTGACCCACCTCCCACAACTAAGCTTTGTTTTGTGCCAGGTTCAAATAAAGCAAATTTGATTGAAAAAGCTGCATTAGCATCTGTACCTGCCCTAACTTTGTTGCACACTGCATACTATTCAGACCACCTGATGTCAAAAAGAATCATCTACCCATAACATTATTATCACCCCAGAAAACACTTGTTCGGCAAGAGAAATTAAACAAGTGTTCAGTTTTATGTTTCAACATTCACATGATCAGTTTGACAGAGCTTTACGGAATGTGTGGTTCATGGTCCTGTATATCAAAGCCCTGAGTGAACCATGAGGCAGAGAGAGCCTGCCAACAAGATTTATTTTCAAAGGCTGTCCCTCAACTCTTCCAAAATCTGCAGTACCGAGGCTAGCAATGAACTGAAAAAAGAACCATATTTCACATACTGTTCCCTCTGGCTAATGGAGGACTGCTCAAAATGTTATCAATGAGAGCAAGTCCCATAGGTAGAGAGTGAAGACCAATCTTGAGCAGCACTGCCTCAATCTTAGGTGTGTAGATAATAGCGGTAGGTGACACAAGGAGGGAGGCACAGGTGGTCAGAAGATTTGGTGTAGAGGCTGCTGCCGCAGCAACACGGTCTTCCACATCATCAAATGCTGTCAGACAATGGTGGAGAAGACGAATCCAACCAATGCTGAAAAGGAAAAAACAATTGAAACAACAATTGTAACAATGATAAAAACAGGAATCAAACATACCATATACTCAGCCTGGTATGACCGTGTGCAATTAGTGTGCTCAATTAAACAGAGCACCACAGATCACCATGACACTAAAACCAGTACCTATCTGACCTTTCATGTTTGCATTTTGAAGAAGATGGAGAGGGGGAGAGAGGAGAGAGCAAGAGAGGAGGAAGGAAAAGGAAGAAGAGAAAAGGAAAAAAGACAAAGGGACTCCAATTGCATATGCCCTTCCCACTGATATCATTGTAGGATGTACATAATTAATTTTGAGTGAGTGAGTTCAGTTTTATGCCGCTTTTAGCAATATGCCAGCAATATCACGGCAGGGTACACCAGAAATGGATTTCACACATTGTACCCATTTGGGGAATTGAACCCGGGTCTTCGGCGTGACAATCAAATGCTTTAACCACTAGGCTACCCCACCGCCCCTCATTACTTCTGAGCTAGAAAAACCAGAGCTTGAGTAAACTATCCATGCCATCGGGTTCAATGACACACTATCAATAAGGTCACACACTGTGAGCAATTTGTCCTCATTATGGGATATAAATTATAGCATTTATGACAATAAATACTCATCCAGTTACGGCATGTTGCAAATTCCTTCAAATTGTTTATCACATGACCCTACATAAAGCCACTCACATCCCCAATCAGTTTTCTATTGACTGCAGCTCATAGCCAATCTTCAGACAGAAGATGGTCAGGAGTGGGCTATTGTATCAGGCTAAGTACTTAACATCGTAAATACAATAATTTATGCAAATTAATTTTCATCCTGATAATAAACATTGCAATGTATCCTACTGTATGATGGCCAGGTCTGGATATGGCAAATGTCCTCAGCTACCCAAACATAATGGGCTAGACTTCATTGTGGATGCCATCAACATATAAACTGTACTATCCTATGCAAAGCTGTGCTCTAGGCTTCAGTACCTGTACAGTAAACAACATTCCAGGTTTGGTGGACAGTACAGCTAAACTGAAAGTATAAACCCATTGTCCATAAGAATAATCACTTAAAAAAACACACAAAAACAACTGAATATATAAGTTTATTCCAGTTCCCTTAACATGGTCATGGACCCATCTAAATCAGTAAATAACAATAGCCTTCACTTAAAGATACCGCAGACATTACTTGAATAAGTATTGTTTGTCCTAAAAACAACCCACTTCCATTATGAATAATTGAGAGTATTAGGTTATAATGGACACTACATCATTAATCACAAGTGGATTATGTGCTTTCTAAGGGTTCATTTCCACTTTGAAAATATGGTCATGTTCAACAACAGTCAGCACTTCCTAGATATCAAGCAATAGAAGGTAGTGTCTCTGAATGCACCAGTCAAGTGGGAAAGTTCGTACATGTATCCACTACTGATCCATGCTATTTCTGTTCACTGAATGTAGAAGCAAAAGGACCAGCAAAGGGTTGGGCCAACATTGCAGGCATAGTTGGAGGTTAGCAAACAGAAGTTGGTGATAATGAAGTTCAACTGCCCAAAACACCCTTTGATGATGTCTGCATCAAAAGCATTAGTGGGAAAGCAGACACAAATGTTTATATCTCATTCTGATTTAGGGAGGTGGGCGGCAATATTGAACATTATCAATAATGATAAAAATTCTTAGAATACTACCTCTCACATTTGAAGCCTTTCTTACTGAAACTGTGGCCCAACACAAAATAAAAGGAAAATAACCATAAATAACAGTGACAAAGTGTTAAGTGAAAGGTCGCATCAGCTAACCTTTGAACTGACCAATCAGAACATAGCTTACCATATCATGAAAGTTAACATTCACACATACCGTTTGAACTTTTACCTCGAAAACATTTCTACTCGAACGGTTCCAAATGCTATTTTCCGCACGATCGCCTCTGAGTGATACACATGGAGGACACCATTATTCACAACAGCGAGTAAACAGTCGCTGAAAATGGCGTTTTTGTCAATATTCCATGACAGGGCTCCAGATAAGGGCCGTATCAGCATATGTACGGATACAAAATGTGCACGATATGGTAGGAAATAATTTAGAAAACGTAGCAGATACGCACTACAGCAATGGTGTATGGTCTTAGAATCATATTTATCTGAAAAAAAAGTATTGTTTTATAGTATATTGACCTGTTTACACAAGAGTACCAATGTTGTGGTGCATATATGAAACGAAACACAAGATTAGTGATACTCCATTAAATTCCATTAAGTACTCTAAATGTACTCTTAAGATTTTCCAGTACTCCTGCATTGAAACAGTAAGGAGTACGTACTCCTGATGTTGAAAATTTATCTGGAGCCCTGTCATGATGTCATCTTGTGGAATTATAAGCTAATAGTAACCATGTCAACAGAAACCCCTAAGTGTATATACTGCAGGTCAAATATCTGTGTTTTTTGTGAATTTTCTTTTGTTGCCATTTTGTAAGTCCCGCCAAACCCTAAATAGTAGCTGTTGTCTGCTGGTTAAATCTGTTTGGCATTCTCGCGTTTGACTGGACGGTCTTAGGTCGCTAAAAGGTTAGCTGATGCGACCTTCTACTAGGGTTCGTTTGACTTGGTATAGCAGTCTAACGAATAATGCTCAGCCTAAGTTTACTTAGACTGATATTTGTCTGAGCTTTGGGGCATGTCAAAGGAGCTGAGCTGGTGGAAGAACTGTGAATGTCTTTGGACCTTCAAGGCCTGAAGTAATGATCTTTTCTGTGACAAATGCATGACATACTGACACAAGCAAAGAGAGGTTTCTCTTTATCAAAACTGCCTTAGAGAACTGAACTGTCATAAGGCAGTGGGTTCCAGATGGGAATGAACTTTTACACACAGCAAGGCTTTGAAGAAATTCCAAGAGTATCAGCTTACCAATGATCCATCTTCAAGGATCAGAGCTACCACTGTTGTGAAAATTGTCCATTAGGTTGCATTGACAGAGACGAGAAATGCAGATCATTGTGACAATTGAACACGTCACCACTGTGATAATCGGAAATATTGTAGCAATAGTGACATGTCCACCAAACTCCTCCCGAGCTGGCATAGTGATGTCCCATTTCACTCTAAATAAGGTGACAAACACCACCCAAAACCATCACACTGCTATGAAGACACCACAAAGATCAGACATGACTAAAAACTAAAAAAAACACATAATAAGTATAAAAAAGTAAACAAACATATCGATGCAAGTACCTATTGAAATCTTAGACAAGCATTGTCATTAAGGTGACATAATCCCCCGCCGCAAATAATCAAATCAAACTTAAAAAGTAATGAAAGTGATGGTTGTAGCTTAAGATGAAGTTAAATGTCAACAAAATCATGACCAATCAACCTGCACCTTCCCAAGATGATGCTTTGTGTCAAATATGAAGAAAAGACAGTGAATCATTTGTGAGATGTCTTGCTGACAAGGTGAACATGCAGGTTCACGAAGCTTGGTGTCAAATATGAAGGGTAAAATGTTAAAGTTCCCTTGTAACCTTGAAATATACGTCAAGGTCACCACACCTGACTGTGACCTTTCGCATACTGTGATGAACATAGGTACCAAATATGAAAAGAATCTAGTCAACGGTTCTTAAGATATTCCAATTCATACATACGGACGGACGGAGCCTAATTCTATATTCCCCGCTTCGCACTAAACGCCAGGCGGGGGATAATAAGCAGTCAGGATTTGGAAATATAATAATCATAATTGAGTTTAATGGTTAAAAAGAAAAATCCACATTTGTATGCCAGGTTACCAGCAACTGAAGGAAAGTGATAAAAATTTGTTTACATGCATCTACTAACACATGCCACAAAACAGTCTAAGTACCAAATATGTCGGATGAGCATCAGTTTACACGCTTGAAGAAAGCACATCAATACTTTCATCCTTACCTGGAGTGAGAGACTGAATCTTCAGCTGAAAAGGATGCACCAGGTTTAGCACCAGTATCTCTGAAAGCACTGTAGCCCATAAGAAGAATTTGAGAAAGTCCAATGGTCATAGAATCTCGAGCTTTGTGGAGTCGGATAGTGACGGAGGAAGTCACTTCTAGCTTCTGTAGTTGAAGTTTGATCACCGCCAGGCTAGACGTCATAAGTGGTGGGCACATTGGGGTCACAGTCATTCCATCGTGACTTATCTCCAGGGATACGAAGGATGGACACGCTGGAAATATGGAATTACATTCAGTTTATACTCCAAACCTCAACCACAAATCAAAATCTCAGTAGCACTACTTGACACACAGGAAATTCAGAATAAGGTATTTACTTTTTAGACAGGTCACTGAATTCTCAACAAAGTTCAAGACCCTGTCATAGAGAGGTCAATAAACAAAGTGCAGTAAATCTTTACATTGTTTTATTTGTGTCTGTATTTCCTTGTCATTAAATAGATCTTCTAAGCTGTCCTTTCATTTTTTACATGAAAAATCAAATCCATTATTAAAACTATAAGCTAAGAAGTCAAATGCTGAGAAATCATGAAACTGACAGATGAAAAAATTTCGAAAATACATCATACAGTTCTGACTTGTCTGCAGTCACGCCTTAGACTGATGGAAGTGATGAGTAACCCCAAAGAAGGTCGAGTTCAGCAATATCAAACGTTAGGGTGGAGAAATATCTACTTTCAGTTTGTATTATTTACTGACAGGAACTGATAACTGATAAGACACAGAAATTCAAATAACAAAACAATGTTATTCCATAAAGTATGTTGAGAAATAAATTATTAGTGCTTTTTTTGTTTGTTTCATCACTATTGCTACCTGTGACTTCCAGAATAGAAGAGGTCATTGTGATTTCAGAGAAATTACTTAGTTGAGACCATTCAGTACAAGTTCTGTAAAGACATCTCTTTCCTTTCTGATATATTTTTTTTAGTTCAGATCTCGAAACAAAATGTGACTTATGGACAGACGGTTTTCATTGGAAAAAACAGGCACAGCTTACAAAAGATACCACTCTACCTATCTGTTTACCAATTTTGGCAAAACAATATTGTACGGTTTTCACAATCTGCAATCTGAAAATTGTTGCCATGCACACTAAAAAACAATCCCAAAGTATCAAAAGGAACTACAGAGCAGACTGGCTATAATGCCCCTGGTTATAATGCCACGCTTTTGCCAGAACGGATTTCCTGCCTATATAATACCCTCGTTATAATACCAAACTGGATATAATGAGTAGTATACACAATGGGGTTACGGGACCAGGTCCCCCCAAAACTGAGTCCTTGGGAAGTCCCTAATCCCGTGGCCCCATTGTGTATACTACTACTGAGGTGCATGCAAAATTTGATGAAAATCGGTCAAATAGTTTTTGAAATATTGACTTTTAAGTGAACATGGGGTCAGTCGGAAAAAGGCTCGGGTCGCCTCGGGGTTGGTTGCACCTCCGAGCGCTGTGGGCGGACGAGTCGCAGTGCGAGTGCGTGTCAGGTCTCTCTCGGCTTGATGTACGGGTGGCTGGCTGGCTGGCTGGCTACATTAAGCAGAAAAATAGGCATGCAAGACTGATAAAAAAATCATAACGTGAAACTATCATCACATGGTGGGTGATGTGTAAGGGACTGTGTCATGAGGTACGATCATCAACTCCTCTCTGAAGAATGCTCTCGGCGGCCCGTCTTTCAAGTAGTACAAGTTCGGTTGCCGTCTTTGATGTCGACCAGGTCGATGTTGTACATTTTCATGGACCATATCGGATCGGTGGCGCGTTTTCTGCTGTCTCCCTCGTATTCGCCCGGCTGGTATAAGTACCTAACACTGACCCGGTCCGGTAATTTTTTCTCTGTTTTATCGCGACGTGCCGCTGCCGCCATCGCTTCAACAGATTTCATTTTGATGGGTCTCTTGTCCACGAGTCTGGTGACTTCGTTGTTGATGGCATCCACCACTCGCGCGGTAAGCGTACGAATACCGTGTTTCTGTGTTTGGGATCCATTAAATCCTGCAAGTACTGATGTGAGAACAGACGTTCGGCTAAGGTGCGATTGAATCTCTCGACTATGGCTTGGCTTCGGTGAGCTATCGCCACACCTTGTCTCACCTGGACTTTATGCTTGGCCAGCAGTTGTGACACGGCTCCCATGAACTCACGTCCGGGATCGATTTGCAATACGGCAGGCCAGGTCAAGCGACTGCGTTTGTATATGTGTTCTAAGGCTTTGGCGACTTCGTCCGAATCTTTGGTTGTCAACGGTTCGGCTTCATTGTAGCGACTGGCGACATCGACGACTGTCAGGGCGTAATTGTAGGTTTTACGCCTCACCCTGTCGTGAGGGAAAAACAGGAGGTCGGCTTGGTGAAAGCAATTCGGCGTTGAAATGTCGAATTTTCTTCTCGGGATACTGTAATGTACTGTAATAAATTTTCTCCATGATATATGAAAACATGTGCGTAAGCGTTCAATTATTCGATACACATTTGTGTCCGTACGCTTAAGTGGTCACTCCGTCGATGGCGATCCATCGTTTCGTGTCCATGAGAGACAGCGAGGTCTTGTTGATTCTCAGTCCGTATATCCTGTGTCCGTCGCTTCTCAGCATGTTCATTTGGTGTTTGAACATTTTATTCCTGAACAGGGCTTCCTTGAATCTGGCGTGCTTGATGTGCATTTTCACCAGGTGTTTTTTTCACGCCTTTCAGATTTCTTCGTAGTCGGCTTTCTTGATGGAATACATCTTGGGTCTCAAGCCGACGTACTCGACTATCGGTGTGCATGCGCATTTGTCCTTCATCTTGCCGAGCACATTTTTTTTACTTGGCTGTGCATAGGGTGATCTTTAGGGTAGTCGCTGGTGTTGTACAGGTGCATGTGTTTCTTAATGTCCTCGTACACGTCCTCGGTGTGAATTTCCATCAGCAGGGAATCCGTGTCCGTGTACAGCACTTCGCACCTTTCGCCGTACTGCTTTTTCAGCTCGTAGTAGAAATCGTACATCAAGTCTCAAGTCGAGGATGCTCATCCTCATGTAAACGGGACAGTTGAATCTGAAGTCAGGTTACGATAGTGAACGATGTATTTTGTCTTGTTCATCAAGTTCGGCACAAGTTTTTCTAACGTTAGCCAGCTTATTGTCTCCCAGCAAGTTTCGTTGATATTCAGACATCCAGTCTGGGTTCACCGTCAATCGTTTGGGAGCTAGCGGATAGCTGTGGTGCGATTCGTGTAGTTCTGCGGGATACTGTTAACGTATTATATTTTGCGCAGGTTTTATTTTCGGGCTTTTCGCGCAAAACATTTTAGCGAAAATTTATACACCGCAAATAAACCTGTCATTCATTCAGTCTAGCCATGCTCGCCCCTGAGTTGTTACCATAACACATCACGTTTGAAGACAGAAATCAACGGGAATCTTAAAATGACGACTGATCATACTTAACTGTCGCTGTAATGGATTTCCCAAAACATAATTAAATAATGAGCCAAATCCCATTGCCGAATTAGCGAAAACAGCAATGTGTGTTGTGGCCGCCATGGAAATTGGTCACATGACAGATGGTTTGATACAAAACAGATTACCGTGAAACGACTCGGAAAGAAATAATACAGCAGTATTTCATTTATTCATTAAGATTTTATTCACCAGTACATCATGAAGCGAATAGTCACTAACACTCAATCATCTCATTCACAACAACCCGGCTTGTTTGAAATCACAAAGAGCTTCATATACAGTATAAGTTAATTCGTCAAATCGTCAGAATTCGGAACATAAGACTGATGTGTTTTTCATCTCTTCCGGGAGTAAACGGATTACTGTGTACTAGTATATCGCACAGATAGGGATTTCCTGTGAGTAAGCAATAAACGCCGCCTGACAGGTTAAGCCACTCTGTTTGTTTTCACTGCTATTAGTGGCGGTCAAAGAGACAGCTGGCAGTTCCGGCAATTACTGATTGACGCGAATAATTGACCGCGCGATGTAGTCTAAACTGTCAATTCCGCGAAAACTGCACCACGCGAAAATAAGTACGTTTACAGTAGTCCAAGTCCACTTCGAGCACATAGCCTTTGTTCGAATCCGGCGCGATGCTATTCAAGTCAATCATCTCGGGCGAGGAGACCCTTTCGAATCCCCCGGTGGCGAGATACTGACTCATGGCCCAGCCGTACAGGTTGTTGGCGTCCCAAGGGGAGGAGAAATACCACAGCAGCAGCACGTCTGTTTTCAAGTACAGGTCGTGGTAATCGCCCAAATTCTTGCAGCCCAGTTTGTCCCACACGTTAATCGCGTGCGCATAATCGTCCTGAGAGATATTGGAATCGGTCAAGTTGCTGTAAAAGCAGTCGATGGCAGGTAATCGCGTCTCGTCGAACTTAGACCAATTGTCCATGTACTCGTAGGGGTAGATGCCCTTCCTCAGCAGCAGGGGTCGAGACTCTGCATCGGTGAATCGATTGGTGATGTCGAAGTCGTCTGGGTCGTTGGCGTTCACCAGACTGTCTAGAGACGACAGCAGGAACTGAACGCTATCGATAAATCTCAGATCGTCTAACGAGAGCGAAATGTATTTTTTCATGTTTTGGGGGATGCACGTTATGTTGCCGTCGACCTTCGCAATGGCCTGCATGATCAGGTGAGAATCGTAACCGCAAAGATTGTGAAACACGACTGGAATTTTGATGGTCTTGGGATCGATTTTGACCTTCAAGTTGCACGTGTTGTGAGCGGCACCTCTGTACTTACCGGTGATGTGGCAGTGATCTCACGACATCCCCGTTCAGGGGTTCGACGTACACGTGGCAATTCTTAGCTTAGGACGATGGTGTACAACTGTTTCCTGATGATTTTCTCTTTGTTTTGCAAACACGTGAGAAATCGTTCGGCCGCGTCGGGACCTCGGTAGACCGAGGGAGCGTTCGTTTCCCCGTCAAATCGAACGACCACGTAACCGAACCCGCATGCTTTGTGTTCTTGCGTTTTATGCGTGAAACTTTTTTACAGGGATGATGGCGCGACAGTGTCCATGGTTTTGATGACGGTTTTGATGAGGGCTTCGAAGTCGGCATAGATGACATAGGTCACAGGCATTTGATGTTTGTGGTTGAAGAATTTTAGCGTGTTTTTCTTTTCGTCAGACATGTCTTTTCAGATGGCCGTCTCTCCCACGCCTCGGCAATCCTCCCGATGGGATTCCAGCAGGTCGGCTCGCGTGAAGCTGTGCAGGCACCTTTTCGCAGAAGTGTTTCTTTTCCTTATGCTTCGATTGATCGTACAACAATCTTTTATCTTTTATGAAATATTTTATCCACGTGTAGTGATACTTGTCGCCTTGCTGGAACATAAATATATGGATAGTCTTGCGGTGTTCGTTTGTGAGGGAGCTGATCCTGTGCACGATCGTTTTATTTCCTTCGTGTCCGAAGATATTGATGGCTATGTCGTCGTTCTTATTTTTGGTTTTGCTGACCTGGGAGATGGGGGTGGGTTTGTCTATGCCGTCCCAGTTGATCCCATCGTCTTCGGGATAGCTCGAAAGTCTGTCTGAATGTGCTTTGGCCGGAAACTTAGCGGATCTGATCGCAACCCTCATGCAATCATGTTTTTGACATTGACCTTGGCTTGCTTTTTCTAGTAGTAAGGTGGCAAGTCTAGGTACGACCCTCCTTTGAATGGTATGTAGTTCGCTATGTCCAGATAGACCTCGTCAATCCTGCCCACAACCCAACCCGAACCCATGTGCGTGTAGCGTTCCAGTTCTCGTATTTTTTGCAGCGAGGTGTCAATGGACGCGTCGACGGATTCGGGCTGAGTCGTGACTTCTTGCTTGCCTCTGAAGTAAGGCTGGACGTGCTCGGTGGTCCCATCCGTCTGCTGTTTGTCCAGCAACATTTTCACCGTGAGTTGAAATTTGAGGCTTCCCAGAGCGTTCAGTTCCTCATCGACTTTGTCGGCGACCAACGGTTTGACGTCGTCGACGTCCAGCCTCCAGCCTCTCAGATACTTACCTACGGCGTGCTTCGTCTGCACAAACCGTAGTTCGACGGGTTTGTGTTCCTCCAGCAGTTCGAGGAGCTCGGCTTTCCTCATGCGTGAATAACCTCTGGGCCCACGCTCCTTCGCTTGGAGCTTGAGCTGTTTCACCGTGGATTGAGGTGGTTTGTCGACAATGCCGAGCAATCTCAACAGCTGAGATTTCCTCAAACGGGAGTAACCGACCACTCCGAGTTTTTTGGCAATCCTTTTCAGTTCTCGGACGGTAATCATCGTTGCTATATCAATGTATGAAAAAAAATTCTAAATGAAAAATAATTATATTCAGATGCGAAGTCAAATCTCTAATAGGTTGTTCGCTATAGTCAGGTGTGAAGTCAAATCTCTAATAGGTTTTTCATCGCTATGTTCGGCTGCGAGTCAAAATCTCTAGTAGTTTGTTGGTGTGCGAAGTATGTCTCGCTGTTAAATGTTAGCAACCCTGTCAATAGAAAGGATGGAGACGGCGCAGCACAGGTTAATGAATCAATAACTTTGTCGGCACTTGTGCATGTGCTTCTCTAACACTTGGTTGTCCCTTTCTCTGCACTCCTCCCTGGTAACAAATAGTGAACTGTGTCAATATTTTAATGATAGTTTGTTAAACAACTTTTTTAATTTTAGGACATAAATTCTGCAAACAAATCACAGAGTTGGTCTGATATTTTGATTATGATCAGCGTTTCATTGAGTATTATATGTTTATTAGTTTTTGAGTTAGATTTCAATTCATCGGTCCGCTTTTGAGCCAAACGCACTATATGTATATTATAAGTTTAATATAAAAAAATGGGATCGGTGAATAAAACACTCCCGGTTTGTACATATTTGAATTGTTATATTTTAGTATACATATCTACTTTTTCAATATGTACGTGACGCTTCCGGGAATCACGAGCGGCGAGTCCGTTCAACTGCTGCACGCGATCAATAACACGTCCGGTCAGCTCAAGTCGCGCTATGCGACATCACCTACTACCCACGATGGACCAACATCAATGGCAGAAACAACAGGCTGTTCGTCAATAACGCCTGCAACCAAATAACAGACGGCTACTACAGCGTGTGCTCACTCAACGAAGAAATCTTCAAACCTGTGGGAGCCGAACTCAAACTGAACGACTCGAACGGCACGGTCATGTAAGCCAACAACGGAAAAAACACTTTGAGACTCAGTCGGCCGTTGGCTAATACGCTCGGGTTGACGTCGAACGACACCATGACCGGCACGAAATTACCCGATCTCGTTCCGTATCGCGAACTGTGCATTCATCTCGATCAGCTGAACACGACCGACAACGTTCAAGGCAAACGACCTTCCACACTGCTGAGAGCCGTGCCGGTGAAAACGGAAAAGTACAACGATGGCAGAACCGAATCGTTTTCGTCGCAGCATTACAAGAAATTAATCCGAGGCAACATCACGGAATTGAAAATATTCGGTTTTAGACGTTAAACACGATCCCATAAGTATAGGATATGTCAGCACGACGCTGCACATACGGCAATGAGGGAGTCTCATGGTCCAGGAACATGCGCCAACATAGCGATCTCCGCCCTTGGGGACACCCACGGATTCGACGAACCCGGATTCGACGGCAAACTGGACGCCTTGCAACTGAAAAACAGCATTTACAAACGCGTCGAACTGCCGCCCTCTACAGCTGCTGGTGGTGGTGGTGGTGGCAACGACCTAGGCGATTTTGTCGATACCGAAGGAGCGGTCAACAACACTCGGTACGACCTGATACGCAACGACGAGGACGAATGGACGATAACCCCAGCCTTCCGCGGCAGGCTGTTCCACCTGGATGATGTCGAGACCACGGCCATCTCCAGAAACACGCACTACACTCTCATCTTCAACGACATCCCAAATCTACTGGAATCTCAACACCACGCTCGACTCTCCCCCTCATTTTCACGGACAACAAGAAGACAAAATCATCAATATCCCCTGCAATGGCAAAATACTCTTCATGATTATATCTACGAGTTATGATTATGTCAAATATTTAGGTGTGTATATACAGAAAAGTGGAAGGAGGGTATTCAAAGGTTTTTAAAGTTCTGCTCCAGAAAATAGCACTATCACCAATTTCAGTCTATGTCAAACTTGTTGCCATGGAAACGCCAAAATATTTTATTCAGAATTCCAAAACTACCAAAAGGCACCAGTACACCACCAGATATATGTATGTGCCAAGTTTGGTGAAGAAACATTGAACGGTTTTAGAGTTCTGCTCCGGAAAAGAGCACTACCACTAATTTCAGTTTTAGTCAAGCTTGTTGCCAAGGAAATGCCAAAAAATATTATATTCAGAATTCCCAAACTACCAAAAGGCACTAGGACACCACCAGATCTATCTATGTGCCAAGTTGGGTGAAGAAATAGTGAACGGTTTTAGAGTTCTGCTCCGGAAAAGACAAATGTGCACGGACGGACAGACTCCATTTTAATACCCCCCGCAAAATGCGTTGCAGGGGATCACAAAGATCACTACCTGACGAAAGTCGTGAACAATGGAACGCTGCTCGTGGCTTACGTCCCTACACAAAGACGCAGCGTGATCGACAGCCCGTTGAGGCAAAGAGTAGCCCACATGCTGTCGAGCAAACCCGGGACGCAAAACGTGGGATTGCAGATAGTGTCGGAATTCGACAGCGTGGTAAACGTCCTGGAAAATCTGCCGGCGAAATCCATGCTGTACATCCAAGTCTACCTCGGCGAACCACCATCGGCGGATGACGTCGAAGAAATCGTGAAAGGGATCAAACTCCGCTGTGCCAAACAACAACAATACCAAGTTTGCTCCGTTTACGTGCGGGTGAACGTTAATGCCTACACCAGTCTGCAGGGGGAGTCACTGTGACCGTGGAAGACATGATATCACTCACCGAAATTTTCCTACTCAACAACATACATCTCATGGGTTTGAAGTGCACGTCAGAGGAATTATCCGATAACCAATTGAAAAACATTTCGTAATACATTATATATAAACGAGATGAACCATCATCATCCCAACGTCACGCTAGCCGATCTCGGGGACACACGGGGATTCAATCTGCCCGGCGGGGAAAACGCCTTGTACGCCATGCGCGATAACATGTACAAACGACGAGAAGTCATCATCGAATCTCAGTTGAACTGGATTATTAACCTGGTCCTGACCTACCCCTATCTTATCATGGATGATAATGATCGTGGCGTCTCGCTAAAAAAATAACTGGATAATGATGGCGAGGTTTGATCCTGGAAGAAGTACGTGGATGAGCGTAGCACCATTACCAGATCAAACGGCTAACATGTTAGTCCCCAATGAGAAAAATGCAGCGTTATTTTTACTAAAATATACTGATGTGCCAGACTCGTGGATCAGTATGAACCTAGATCTTATGATATTTCAAAAGGATTTTATTGAACTCAAGACCATTTATATATACGAGAACTTGTACCTCATCAGCTTAAAGTATATTCATCAAACATTGACTGAGGACAATTACCAGATCAAACAGATATGCGAGATCAAACAACAACTATAACGTGAACGCGATACGCGGTCGGCATTACAGAAAAAATATCACAGGGCCGTCAATTCCGTGGACAGTGTTGACAGCGCGCTTATGTCTGTCACTTGTGTACTTTGTTGTAAGATGAATTGTGTAATTATCTGGAGAGGGCTTTTCTAAGTTGGATAACTTGTGCCCAATCCTTTTCTTGAATGAATAAAATATGTTTAAAACAAAACAAAAAACAAAACAGGCGTAGCAGGTATCGGGTTATTATCCACCATCGTGGCTGCACCCGGAGTGGCAGGGTTGATGGGATTGACCCTTAAGTACGTGTCTCGCAGACTGCAACGTAAAGCATAGAAACACGACGAAATTAGAATTCTAGCCGAAGCGAAGTTAAACATGATAGGCGATCATATTTCCACAGCGCTCACCAACTCTAAAATCTCTGAGGAAGAGTTTCGTTTGGTGCTATCAGAAATCACAAAATATCACAGAATGAAACAAGAGATTCGGACCAAGTCTCGTAAAAACGCCGTCATTTGCGAAGACGAGAAAAAACATTCATAGAACAAGGGAAGCAACAGGCCCAACAAGCCTTCATTACGAAAACCAAACAAATCATAGGAGATTCACAATAAACTGTTTCGCGGACATCAACATAACGTAGCCAGACATCTCAGCAAGCTGTAGATAAATAGCCGAGCCGAGACACACACTGCGACTTGCCCACTCAATGCTACCGAGACGGCAGCGAGTCGACCAAGGGGAACTGCCGAGAGATATGATTTAGCCGGAATGATTTAGTGGAAATCAACATAACGTTGCCAGCAAGCCAGCCAGCCAGTCGGCTGTACAAGCCAAGCCGAGCCACACACTGCGACTCGCCCACAACGCTCACTCGGTGATACCGAGACGACGACCCGGGGGGAAACTGCCGAGAGATGCGTTTCATTCACTTTCAGACATCTGTAGCCTCGCTAATCAGCCGACCGTGCATCATCATAGCCGAGCCGAGAGACACGCGCACACAACCTTATACTCGTCCACGGCGCTCGCTTGAAGCAACCCCAGAGACGGTAGCAAGGTGATGACTGCCGAGACCTGCGTTTTATTCAGCTAAAAACACCTCTCGCCTCGACAATATATAACAAGTACAACAATACGTTGGATTGTTAGCCTTTTGCCAGACCGACCCCATGCTCACTAAAAAGTGATTATTTCCTGAACTATTTGACCGATTTTCGTGAAATTTTGCATGCATCTGGGCAGATGGTTACGCTATAGCAAAACGGCATTGGGAACACTCTTGATGACTTCATTAGATTAAGTAAGACTTAATTACGACAAAAAGTTGGACATTTTGCCTTATCCCGACCGACCCCATGCTCACTTAAGTCAATATTTCAGAAACTATTAGACCGATTTTCATCAAACTTTGCATGCACCTCAGTAGTAGTATACACAATGGGGTTACGGGATTAGGGACTTCCCAAGGGCTCAATTATAAAATTGAGTCCTTTGGGCGTACCTGGTCCCGTAGCCTCATTGTGTATACTACTTAATGCCATATGCCAATGGTTTTTGGAACAAAAAGTCATTTCCGCCTGGTTATAATGCCAATTGCACTGGCTGCATGTAGTAAATATATTTTTCAAATGTCCCGGGAAGGCTAAAATGTATATTTCGGATTTCCCGGGAGAGTTAATTTCCAAGGGAGTTAGGAAGTACCGCCAAAGCTAGAGATACAGTGCCAGGAAGCATAATCCATGTCGGGAGTAAGAGTTCTGTCCAAAACATTGTTATAGTAGAGTGTTTATCTCCTTCACCTGTTTAGAACTTTATTTAAGTGGTGTTTGTATTTCAAATGTATTTTCTTATAAAAACATTACAATAATAGTCACTAGGCATAATCCATGAGTAGATAGATTTCTTTTCAAAACATTGTTATAATCTTCTTCACTTGTTTAGAACTTTATTTAAGTGGCGTTTGTATTTCAGATGTATTTAATTAGAAACACTTTAGAGCACAATAATTATTGGGAAGCTTAATCCATGTCGGGAGTAGATAAATTTCTTTTCAAAACATTTGCAAACTGATATCGAACCCTCATTCACATATTCGTAATGGCAGATGCGTAGGTTAGAGTTAACATCATCTTATACCCCACTTCCGGTCTCGTTGCCATTGTTTCCTTTGTTAAAAGTGTAGGTGTATTGACCGGTACACCTGTCAAAAGTGTAGGTGTATCAATGATACACCTACACTTTTTCACTAAGGTATACCGAAGCAATAAAGACACAACAAACGGCGAAATATAATTTTATTTCAATGGAGATTTCGATTGTTTCAAAATCTTCCTTATCATCCTGGTCGAAATGTGACGCTAACGAACTGTCAATTTGAGAAAGAAAATCCTCTGTCCACTCTTCAGCATCCATGGCCGACGAACGTGTGATCTTCCAAATGTTTTCTATGCCACATGCGAGTCAGAGAACGCATGCGCATTGGTCTGCCCATACAAATGTCAATTATCAGTAATATTGCGCATATTTGGGGCTACTTGAAATCATTCTCGCGCCCAAACTGGTGTTTAAAATCGTGTGAAATCGTGCAAGCCCGTGCATGCACGTGCAATCGACTGCTTATAGTCTGTTTGCAGTGAAAACGTACCGATGAATATCACTTAAAAAAAGTAAATCAAATAAAGTGAAACTAAGATTGCAAATCCCCATATTGAACATTTAAATTTCAGAATTATATTCAGCTGAGGATAAAAGTTGTTTAACAAACAATCATAGTTTCAAAGCGCTGTTATTGGTTTGTATTACAAGGGGGTATGCGCATTAAATGAAACACCCAGAACATGTAGGTTTGGTCGAAGTTAACGCTCATTACGTCCTGCACAGGCATTTGTTTCAATGTTCCAACTACTGCGCTTACCCCCTTAAAATTGTAATACAAACCAATAATATTTATTTGAAACTATGATCATTTGTTAAACAAATTTTATTTGAATATAATTCTGAGATGTTCATTTGGCAAGGTAAAATAATGAGATTCGCAATCTTAATTTCACTTTATTTGATTACTTTTTTGTTTAAAGTGAAATTGATCGGTACGTTTTCACTGCAAACAGACTATAGACGCGGACCATTTGAGGGTCTTAACCAGTGGGCTAAAAATAAATGAAACAGATGTAAAAGAAATACATTTTTTGGTCATTCTTAGAATATAAAGTGTTATAGTAAACTTGTAACTCGACCAGAAGTGAGGTATAAGTCAGATGTACCCACACTTCCTCGGTGTATCGCTCAATACCCCCTACTGTTTGAGTCGTGTGGTCTCCTCGGCTACCGCCTCAGAGGCCACACGACTCAAACAGTAGAGGTATTGAGCGACACACCTCGGAAAGTGTGGGTATATCTAATACAAATCTGTTCGTGGAGGAAGGTCACTTTATTTTGTAAGGAACAAGTATCACCTGAACCGACAGAAGGGAGACACAAGTTACTGGAAGTGCACAGAGGCTGGGTGTTCTGCCCGTATCGTGACAAGCGGAGACCGACTTCAGACAGCGGAGCACAACCACAGTCATCCGGATCCAAACTTCATCTTCGAAGTGGATGCTTTCAAGGCCAAAATAATACATTGCGCCAAGACCGAAGTGACCCCCATCACCCAGATCTACGATGACGAGATTGCCAACCTGAGGAAGCAACACAACATAGTCCCCGGAGGCCTTCTGCAGGTGATTCCATCCTTCACTTCTCTCAAGACCATTCTGTATCGGCAATGTCACAAGACTATCCCAGTGCTTCCCACCAAGACATCACCCTGGAAGGTGAGTGGACCCAGACTGATGGAGGCCAGCAGTTCCTGCACAGTGTCAGTGAGGGTGAGCCGATCCTCGTCTTCACCACCCGCCAGAACATGGAACTCTTTTGCGACGCAGATGTAGTGTAAGGCGATGGAACGTTCTCCTCTTCATGTAAACTCTTCGACCAAATCTACACATTCCATGCTGAGGCTCAGGGACACGTTTCCTCTAGTATTCTGCTTGCTGCCAAACAGGACGGAGGGAACCTAGGTCGGCCTAGCCATGGAGTATTCCTCTGACCCTGAGGTGATGAAGATGGTCGGGAGAGCTGCCACACTTCCACTTGTGCCACTTGACAAGGTGATGTCAAAATGTATGATTACCAAACTGACATAGTACCATCTTTATTGTTTATTTATTGTGCATTTTGAACTCAATAAATATACTGAATGCTGAAGATAAAATCTTTCTTATTGAATCTACTGGACTGATCCATGGTAAGAAATAGGTATCAGCTTGGGGATTAGTTGTGCACTCAACCAGAAATGTTGTTGTCTTAAGTTGTCTAAGATATGGGTGTCTAAGTTTTGGGAGGTTACCATTTATCAGAGCCTCTGAGTGAGGCCATAACATTGCATTGCAAGTACTGTGAAGGCTACGCTCATTGAACCGAGAAGCATCACGATTTTAGCCTTCCCGGCCATGAACCGAAGTATACATACCATAATTGGTTAATTGACATGAATCAAATTAATTGACCAAACTCATTAATGCTTTAAGTAGTCCTGTAATCCCAGATAGGATAACACATGTGACAATACACTTCCTGCCACCTACAATAAGCCACCTGTAGCCCCTAGACAATGGGATTATCCAGGCATTCAAGGCTCATTACAGGAGACATCAGTTCAATCACCTTGTTGACTGCATAGAGCCGCTAACTGTCCTACCTGGTTATAATGCCACCCTGGATATAACGCCATATTTTCTCCTGGACAAACGGTGGCATTTTAATTTATCCCTCTGCTAGGTTTATGAAGAAATATTTATGATTTTGAAGATCTGGGTCTCCTTTCACAAAGCACTAAGGAGATCGTAAGTCACTAAGGTAACCTTAGTGCAATGTTAAAGAATGGGAGTTAAGGTTAATCTTAGTAAAGGTTGCTTCGTGAAAGGAGCCCCTGGTCTGTAACGAATTGTGATAGCTAAACAGCATCCATTTCTAAATCCTCCCTTTTGGGGCTGGGGATAAAAAAGGAGGAGGTGTAACCATCGCAAATTTCAAAACAGAACAGGTTTATCTCCTAAATAATACATTTTAGAACAATTTCAATTTGAGCTTTAAATTAGCATCAACAAATGAGATGACATCACAATGGTGACAGTTACACAATCCTTTCATTTTAAGCACTGAAGAAAGTGACATATAGAAACACTATATCCTGTAATATAATATCAACAATTATCAATATTTTATATTACTAGGTTTAGTTTTGTGTAACTTTGAGGATGTTTGTTAAACTGTCTCTGATACAAAACCTTCCCACTACTTGCCAACAGATGACAAAAAACCAAAGGAGCTGACTTTATATTCACCAGTAGGACTTCACATGTAAGGTCACATGGGCAACTGATCAAGGCCATTTCAAATTAGGAAAATGTCTTTTCATTATTGCTTGCATTGAAACAATGGGAATGCAGTGATAATTTAAAAGAAATATTTATGTTAAATTATCTGTTACATGAAGATGTATTAGAAAATTAGATGATTCTGCTCACGCTATTCACTGGCTCTAGATGGTGGCGATTCAACCATAAACTTACGCTGGACTTCATTCACTATAACTGGCTTGGCATGACCATGATCGAGACAAGGCTCATTTAAACTTTATTTACACAAAATGTATAGTATGAACTAGGAATTTGTATACAATATCAAAATAGTTCTCAGAACAGTTATTTTGGATGAAATGGAAAGTTTTACTGTCAAACAACCTCAGTGTTTTTGGACACAGATTAACATCCCCAGTGGAGCCCCAACGAGATACAGTTAGGAAAAACTGTGAAACCTTCTACCCCTTGCATAAGGCAAACCCAAACCCCTCTAATCCAACTTTCCAGATACACAGCGATATACGGAACCTACATACACCAAGATTTCAAGCATATGACATGCAAGAGGTGAAAATTACTGAACAAACAACAAAACTGAACATACTTGCTAGAGAAGAACCGTGAGGTTGAATTTGCACTTCTCTCAGTAATACAGCAAATGGCAGTTGTATGGTGAGATCAACCCATGCTTCATCAGGATAGAAGTGATAAGACCAGGCAGCAGATCTGGCTCTCCTATGTGGGGGCGATGTTTGGATAAGGACATCTGCTGGACTTGCTGTTGGGCTGCTGGAAGAGACTGTGCCTAAAATAAAGAAATGTTCACTGCTCTTACTACTTCATACTTAATTAACACATATTACCATATACAGAACAAGCAGGCCTATTTTAACCAGCACTAAAGTGATTTCTCTCGTCCCATTACTTTAGCTTAGCAGTTAGCATATATGAATTCAAATACATACGTGAATAAAATAACAGATCACTGCTTCCTTCAGTCTATTATCCAAATACTCTAAGCTTAAATATATCCATTTGCCAACACCAACATCCACATAGTTGGATCTTGTCTAACAGTGACACAGGCTAGCATCCACTGTTGCTAAGACATTGATAGCAATGGTTGTTACCAGCACATGAATCAACCCCCACTAAATACAGTTCAGTGCAAAAAAAACCACTATCAAGTTTAACTTCTTTAACAGCATAAATGTTTCGAGAGTTCTGTGCTAACAGGCATGTTGTAGGGCAGGACTTTGTGAATGATCAGTATGTCTGCCAGAAAAATGTGATGAATGGTAAGATCAAACATTTTGATGAAGCACATGAAATACCATGAGAACAAACACATTTTTAAAGTCATAAAGTCATTTCTGCCATGGTTATATCTTGAAGTAGATTTAGTGCCAATATGATTTTACCCATAGGAGCAAAGTTCTGCAATCCATCTGTATTTTCTGAATCTGTGGAGTTGATCTTGTCACCATTTGCTCCTGCTCTTCCGTTGTTCATGTTCTGCATGATGGTAGAGATTAAGCTAGAATTGGTGCAGATAAGGCGGCGATTACAACTGACCAGATTGCTGCACACCACCTCCATGCCACCTGAGGTACAGATAAAATTAACACAGATGAGATACACTGAAAATATTTGATTCAGGTGAGTTAAAACTTAATCAATACAAGTGGTATCAATGTGAATACGATCTATGAAAGTCCTTCTTGGGGGAAACATTTTCTGTACAATGTACACCAACAAACATAATCATCATGTCTTCCATACCGTCTTGCAACCAAACTTAAAATGAATCCTGAATGAAACACTTTGTTTCTCATAATCTGCCAAGCCACTGTCAGCAAATGATAAGGAAAACATCCTGAGGCCTTGCACACTATTTTGTCATGAAAACAAAATAATAATTTCAACACTCAAATAACAACACCAATGTATGATACACTTATTCATTCTGAGATGACAATGGTTGATTCAAGACATCAACAGTGGTAATCTGATCTTGGATTTTGGTAAGAATAGTGAGTTGGTTACACATGCTGATCAGTTCAAACAATTACGTCAAAAATGACATAATAAAGACAGATTCATGATACAAGTTCCAGCAATAATAGAACTGGTGCAATTATGTCACTTGGGACTTGTTAACATACTTTTTCTGGTGTTAACATGTAATGCATTTGGTAAAGGAATCATAACCTATTGTCTGTGGAAATAACATGGACCCCAGACTAAACAGACATATCGTTATTATAAAGTTCACATCATATACTATAAAAATTTACATCTTAAAACAAGTGTGACTCGTAAATGTTCCAAAACAAAATTTGTGATCCCAAAACCAAAGCACCTCATGTGATGGTGGAAAGTGGCATCACTGTTAGATAACTGTGACTGAATAATCAAGTGAAACATTTACAGCACAAGATAATTCACTTACCTATATCTAGGAACTGCTTGATATTGTGAGAACTGTTGAGGACACGTAAGGCAAACCATAGCAGTGGCTCAGAGAGCCTGCAGAGAGTGCTTCCAGAGAGGTAGTGGAAAAGTGAATCCAGCATTGGCTTTGTGTCCGAATTGCAACTTGCCAGTGTCACAAGGATCTGATATACACAATCCCCAACAGAGACAACATCTCCACCTGTCAAATTCTCCTGGACACTCTGTACTCCAGCATTACCAAGAAGGGTGGCCATGGCATTACTATTACAGAAACTCAATGTCTGCAGAAAATTTTGCATTATGTATTGATGTGTTAGAATAATTTCTGCAACACAGTTGTTCGTGTCCGTGGGCTGGCGCCAGTCAGAATTATTCATCTCCATTCCTGCTGCAACTGCAGCTGCTGATTCTGTCTTTTGTTCATCTGTCTGATGTCCCTTTTCATCATCTGAGAGTATTGCCATCACAGGTGCTGCCACAGGGGTTGAAGTAGCCAGTACATGACTCAATTTGTCAGCATCTGAAAGTCTATTTGTCAATAACATGGGAGTCAATGTTGGATCACTTCTTTCTTGTGAAGGAACTTCTGAGCTCCTCAAGTTTCTGCTTGGTATATTTACTTGAACAAGTATATTGACCAATTTCAGTAAACTACACATAAGCCTATCACGACTGGCATCACCAAGTCCTGTTCGTGTGTCTCCGCCTCTCAAAAGTCCAGCGAACAATCCACCAAAGCACGATCGCGCACTCACGTTGTTCTCAAATGAGCTACGACAAGTAACCCGTTCTTGGCAGATTATGTGCTGATGAACAAGTGAACTAATGGACTGAATAACACTTATCGCATTGTTGATATCCACTTGACCATACTGAATGTCCAGTACAAACTCCAGGAACTTACACTGGGCATCCAGGGGACCCATACAACTGTAGAAAGCACCTCTGTTGAGAAGAAGCATAGAAGATTAAGGCATTGAAATAAATGTGGATTGATTGTTGAAGGTGATGAATGCTGGGAGATCTCTGCAGAGCCCCTTATAACTTCTTTAAGTTACTCTTTCCTATCTAACTACCGGTACCCTCACAACAGTAGGTGTATGCTAGAATCATTATAGACATCAACAATCTGCAGATAGTTGATTGAGTGGAGGATATACATATTAGCCCAAAGCATTAACACAGATTTCCATCAATGCAAATCAAGTCCACTGAACAATAATTACACATTTTGTCATTTTGAATATATTTTCTATTTCATTTTTGTGGTTTTATGACATTCTTGAAACAGACTGTTGACTGATTTTTAACAATCTTAGTTATTTGGCTACAATGCATTTTTGTTTGTTCAACAAACAAAAAAGTATGTTAAACTCATAAGCTGTTTTTATTACTTTCTACTTGTAGGCACTGCCATCTTTTGTGTCAAACTATAACAATGGTACTTCTGCACATGTGTAGGAATTATTGCAGCAGGAATGCAATGGTTTTTACCTGAAGAATTGAGTAGGCCTTACATCGTGTGATGACATCCAGCCTGTCATTATTATTCCTATGCTAATTAGGGTTGGGTATCGCCAAAATATTCGTATTGCGATATATTGCGATATGTGCTGGCGTACTGCAATACGTATTGCAATATATTGTGAAAGTGTGACACATGGTTTAGCTCTTCAACACCAGTCAACCAAAGGCTTTTACTGCCATGACACCGAGTTCCCACAGACTCTGAGGTCATAGATGAGGCCTATGTTTACCAAGGAAAATATCAGCTTGTAAAATATCATTACTACTACATGTCATGCACCATTTGAAAGGTTTAATCCTATCATATTTATAAATATGAAAGTTATTTTTTATGATAGTATTCAAATAATACAACAATTTAAATAGGTTAAGATTTAATAAAAATTTAAGTTTACACATTATAATGTCTAGATAAACCACGAAGGAAGCAAAAATATGCAACGATTTTATTCCATTTGTAATATGTCATAATATCCCTTACCTTTTTCTTCTATATTTTCATTTTTACGAAAATTATTATAAAAAGCTGAAATAATATGTATGGACGGCTATTTCCCGATAACTGGCTTTCCGTTCGGTAACATGACAACAGCGGGGAAATACCTCCGTTTCCGAAGGTTTATGAATAACACGGAGTAACAGGATTTTTTCCGCACTTATAAGAAGCGAGTTTATTGGTTAAACATTGGTTTATAATGGCGCTTTTTTGCCACAATCTGCTATAACATTCGTAACTACTCGCCTCTTTCCGTGACCTACAAGAAGACTCGTACCTGTATAGTACGCCATTATTGCCAAAAATCTAGGCATTCCAATAAAATCGCATGTAGTGAAATGTGAAATGAGTTAAATACATTTGTGACCAATTCGTGTTATTCCGGACAATAGTGTAGGTCACGGAAAGAAGCGAGTAGTTACGAATGAAGTCAAATAGTTTCTTTGCGATTATCGATTTTCATTATTAGTTCCCGGGATTAGAAAAAAACTTTTTTACTGACATTTGTTAAAGACATAAGAAACTTACTTAACATGCCTTTCAAGGAGTAGCCATGTTTGGAAATTCAGAGTTATCTTTCTTTGGAAATATTCCTAGAGTAAATCTTTGAAGGGCATTTAGAAGTGGAATGCATAAGAAAAGCAAGATAACACAACGTTTTGGAGTGTATGCTTGGTCCTGATGAAGGAGCTCACTCCGAAACATCGTGTTGTCCACAATAAAGAAGTTGACATCCATAAATCTTGCTTTTCTTATTCCTAGACTAGTCGTGAACATCGCCACGACAGAGGTCCGAGTCGCCATCCGGCTTGCCGGAATGACACGAGTAGCCAAGTATGTCTGCTATAAGGCTCGTGATTGGTCAAAATCTTGCACCTGAGCTAAGGCAACCAATATTATTACAGCAATGGATACCGTTCTCGTAAACGAAAACTTCAGATTTAGACGGAAGTTTTGGGTAAAATCATCCTATTCTGAACGGGTAACGCACAAAATCACCACCTTATGGAACTCAGTTGTCACATCGTGCTTGGTTTTGACCTGTGACAAAAATGCTTCAAGCATATATTTTAGCATTAAACATCGTGTGCAAGCGTGAAGTTATTTGGCTTACATTTCATGATCGCACTCAAAAAGATGGAAAATAGTAACTTATGATGTACGTTTGACAACTTTTATGAGCACTGTTCTTGATTTTATTATTTAGTTTATTCAATTTGTTTAATTATTTCCTCGAAACATCGTTACTTTGCTCTTTGACAACTTTGATATGGACTCGTTGCCGAATCGTTTTTTGTTTTCAATAACATTGCGAAAATAGTTTATAATTTTAATTCTGTCGATAATATATGTTCATTTGAAATGTAATAAATATTTTCAGAGATTGTGAAAAGTGATAGATTTAATAAGTGAATCATATGTTAGGTAGGTTCCTAAAATTATATACCATTTTGATGCGCCTACTGCCAGGCCGGTTTACAGGCCTTTCTGTGTCTGATGACTTGTGACGTCTTGGCCGGTTTTCCGGCCCGTGGTGTTGAATCGGTTAACTAAGGTGATGAAATTACTGTCTTCCTTTCATTTGAAACAATGCCACTGTCAGGACACAGATGTGATTGACCCATATACATTCTCAAAACTATTAATGTATAACGATATTTTTAACTACATCACGAAAATTACCGATCATAGTCACGAAAATTGCCGATCGTATCAGGTGAACCGGTTTGGGAAAAGTGTACCCGCAATATGTCGTATTGTGAATTTCGAAGTTACCCCACCACACCCTGATCAGGAGAGTGCCCACATACTCAACCAGGAGCACAGTCCTTCTGACACTCTGGGTAATGCAGAAGGCTTTTCCCCACAAAATTCTTGGTGGGTTCAACAAGGCAGCACTTCGTGGGAATTTTTCTTTTCATAGTTTGGGACTTGTAGGATATGTTACGCAAAAATAATATTGACAGAATGAGCAGATTTTGAGAATAAGAGATTTCCAATTGATTTTTTTCACTGGAATATGGCTGCTTCCATGTTTAAGGGTTAAGACTCTTGCTACCTATAAAATATGTATTCACGGATGTTCGACACAATATGAAGAGGGACGGAGCAAAAACATTTTAAATGTGTCTGAGTAGATATATTAA
This sequence comes from Haliotis rubra, assembly GCF_003918875.1. Taxonomy (NCBI): domain Eukaryota; kingdom Metazoa; phylum Mollusca; class Gastropoda; order Lepetellida; family Haliotidae; genus Haliotis; species Haliotis rubra. The sequence continues at coordinate 735,888 of NW_025767066.1, read as the reverse complement.
TTGTACCATCAATAGCATACTTCATTCAATCTTGTGTTAATTAAAAGTGGGAATCAGTCATATTCGTTGTGACATCTAGCATACACATTAAATTTTCATAAGCTGCCTTTTTAAAATACTGAAATATTCTCTTTAATTTCAGAATTGATATAAACCAAAGCCTTAAGACTGTGTAAACTTTCTAGCCTGGAATATCAACAGCAATATTGATTATTAAGTTCATCAGGAAATATACAAATAGGTTCATCATGAAATACAATGCCATTTTAGAAAGTGGTCAAAAGTAACATATGTTATATTTGGGATTACACTTTCTAAGTAAAGTAAAGATTCTAGTACTTTTGGGGTTGAGTCCCATCCGGGATTCGAACCCACACCCTCAGAGTCAGGCACCTAATCGCCAGCACACAAAGTCAAGACGCCTAGACCACTCAGCCACAACGGCTTCCACAAAAATGGAAGTCGGATAACTCCCTCTGATAAGTCAGGATGGGACTCAACCCCAAAAGTACTAGAATCTGTACTTTACTAAGAAAGTGTAATCCCAAATATAACATATGTTACAGGTTTGTCATGTTTTTTCATAAAAGGTCAAAAGTATGGAAGGGTTTAACAAGTGCTCTTGAGAAAATAATGTTACAGAAATATTTGTACACATCACAAAAGTATTTCGGAATCAAATTAAAATTGATACCTTTCTGCTGTTAAAGTGAACACCAGTTTCAGCATGAGTTCTCTCAAATTCTGAGTGCTGCTCTCAGCTGATTTGATCTGCATTCTTCTGAGAAATTCATCAAAAGCTTTTGTTGCTGATGGTCCAACCTGTACAATCACAATTAAGACACTAGTAAAACAAAACAAGTGAAAACAAGTGTTTGCCACTAATATGGCAATGTCCCCCGTCGCTAAAGAAGAATGAAGTATTTATAACATATTTACTACTTTTTATTTTTTGGTCACATAAAAGATGCCTGAAATGACTGGTGTCTGCATAATCACCTCATGTAGGCTGTCGACATAATTGAAGACACTGAGTGCAATGTTCTATGAGATATCACGTTTACATAAGAGTGAAAAGTGGTCAAAGTATCATGGTTACCTTGAAGAAAAGGTCAAGGTCATCCAAATCAACTGGCATCTGCGTAATTCCCTAATGTAGGCTGTCACCAAATTTGAAGACACTGGGTACAACAGTTCATGAGATTTTGCGTTAACAAGAATCTGGACGTACGTACGGAAGCTGCTGAATACATAGTGCCCCCTTTCGCGTTGCAGCAGGGGACAAAAAAGCAGTAGGTCTTTTTTCATAAAATATCATCTACAACAGTAGAAACTGACAGTTTTGATTCCCCCAAAACTTTTCTCTCAATCTATTTTGCATTTCAAGATCTGTGACAGAAACATCTCAATCTGGATTAGCCAGCTTACCTGGGAATAGTAGATGCTTGCTGCAGTTGGACCACTAGTGGATACACCAGACAGAAATTTCACCAACAAAGGCATCAAGTTGCTCTCCTTCAGCACAGCATTCACCATAGATATATCTGGTCCAGCCACTTGAGAAGCTGTCCTCTGGTTGGAGAACAGGCAGAGTGTTTGAAAGACAAATACCCAACTTCGCACTGGCAAGTTTGGTGTAAGGACCACAGCTTCTAGTAGATGAGCTAAAGACGAACCAGTCAATGGAACTGATGGAATGCGAGAAGGATCAAAGCTGGTATGAAGTGGAGTGTCATCATGTGCACTGTCTTCATTCATTGTCAGCCACAACTGCAGGACAGTGTCCAGATTCACACGGCGGTTTAGCAGTTGAGAAAATAGGTGGTTGAAGCACTGACTCAACATTTCACTGGAACTTTGCAGCTGAAACATAAACACTAGAGAATGAAAATAACTTCACTTAATTTCAAAAGTTTAGCCAAGCTTGCAACACCAAATTAATTATCCATTTTCACAAATTTATTTCCACTAATATATTACTTGATAATGTTTAGTTTTTAGTAACTGGAACTACAGATACCCTGTGATGTGTAGGATGTATACTGGCTTCAGACAGTTCATCATCTGTGGAAGGAGGCTGCAATGGTGTGCTTGTATTGTTGGCAAGTGAAAGAGCCGGTGGCAAGGAACTTGAAAAGGCACTATGTACAGTGTCCATTTGTACAGACAGCATCACCTAAAGATAGAAAGGTGATATCACATCATGGTAAAATTACGAATTTCTTAAAAAGAAAAGATATTTTAAAGACTGATTCTATCTCACATGTTGCATTTCTGCTAACTCCTCCATGTGGAATGGAACCGGTCAAAACAGGCCCTTTCACAAGCATGCAACACTCTGTGAGTGGGATACTTCCTTCCTTAATCAAGTCATTCTATTCTCAGGACAAAAAATTGACAGGGAATCTTAGGATGGGGTTTGCTGGTTAGTCATGAGATAGAATAAGTCCGTGAAATATGAACATGATTAGAAATTCATAAATTTGTAAACTTATTCTATCACACATATTGCATTCATTCCTTGGTGGAATGAGCGTTGGGCTTAGCGGAGGGAACAGATTCACCGGCAATTAGAACTGTCAGATGAAAACAAGTAGGCCAACACTCTACCTTGTTCAATCCCTAAAAAGGATGAATATTAGGGATCTTTAATTAATGCATAGATATATAGGTTCTTTTGCTCCCTAAAGCTCAAAGCACTAGGGGAAAGTTTATGAATCACTGAAAGATCAAAGGCACCAACTGAACTTTACTCCGCAAACCTATACACACACGGGTAGAGCAAACTTTAATTCATAAATCCAATGTCAAAGAATTACTTTTATTTATATAATCTCATGATCAGTAAAGGAAACATACAGACAAAAATGTGAAATGGGGGGCTAAAAATCATTCATAAATCATATTACAAAATGACAAAAAAATCCGGAAGGCAATATTAGTACCGGTAATAGATACTGTATATTACCGTAGATAAAACGAATTTTGAAGAGCAAAAAAGCAGCCTGTAGAAGGTAGTCGGCTTATCTATGGATAACACTTTCCTCAAACTTTTTTTTCTGGTGACCAGTAAGAAAACGACATCATATCGTTTCGCGTGAACGACCAAGAGAAAACGACTTTGTCAGTGAAGATGTCAAATTTGAAATTAAACATCACTAGACAAGATTATTTACCGTTTCAGTTCTAATTTGTTTATGCTAGGCATTGTATTATATGCAGGAATTACGATTACCGTGTATATTTGTCTCGATAGAGCTGGAAATAGCAATCAGTTGTGCACACGTTTCCCGACAATCTAGTTTAATCATACCCAATAATATAACGGGATGAATTCTGATGCAGTGATTGGTAAAATATAATATCTAAAACTACTATTTTACCAACAGAAATATATCCTAGCATTGTATAATTTTAATTACAGGTTTTGCCCTATAAATGTAAAATATGTATAATCAACACTAAGCTTATACAGGCCCTCATGAACATGGTAAAGCGGAAGTTTTCACCGATGTTACTGTAAACTAGCGGTCCATGGATGATGAGGCAGTAATCACTTTGTGATTGTTGGGAATAATGTGAAATTGGTGCTATCGCAGTTGGAGCGAAAAGCTAACCCTCATGAATGTGGTAAGCGGAAGTTGTACGCACATGAAATGGGGTAAAACAAGCAGTTGTCACTAAGGCGACATCTTGTGTTGATGTTGAAGGGTGAACAAAGACGTTTCCTTAATGTTGAAACACAAAATTTATTCCGTGAAGTATTATAATTAAGCATTGTATCGAAAGTTCAAGAGAATTCATGAAACCAATAATAGCTCTATTTTTTCTCCCGCCTTACGAAAGTCACGTGTTTGTATGCAAATGCAACTCAAAGAATTCCCTCTTTCAGCCAATTAGAAAATAGCTAACCTGTAATAACTGGATCGTAATGTGACATTTTGTTGCATGATTGGACGAATGAGTTTAGCACAGTTTGCTCATGGATATTAATTAATTTTTAATGACCATTTTACAACCCGTAGTATTTCAATGACGAAATAGGACACCCCAATCTAAATATATCTAGCATTGCCATTGGCTGACTGGGAAGGCATGCGCACTTGTGTAGTACACAGCTTCCGTTTTAGAAGTAAACAAGCATTGTCATTAAGGTGACATAATCCCCCGCCGCAAATTATCAAATCAAACTTATAAAGTAATGAAAGTTTAAGTTAAATGTCAACAAAAACATGACCAGTCAACCTCTCTTGATATCTTGCTCTTTAGGTGTTCAAACACGCACATATTTTCAAGACTGACTTTGACCTTGACATGAATGTCATAGGTATGAAATATGCAACAATAGTACTAAAGAAATTGCTTATTGAAAAACATTCAAGGGAAGTCTTGAAAGTCTATGAAGAAAATCAACTGAACCGTTCTTGAAATATCTTGCTGACAATCTTAACATGCAGTTTAACATGCTGAAATCTTCAAAGTGCCATCGTGACCCTGACAATTACGTCAAGGTCACCAAAATTGACTGGGCCCTGGGCCTTCCCTAGATAACGCTTGGTATTGAATATGAAGAAAATCCAGTGAACGGTTCTTGAGATAGCTTAACATGCAGGTAAAACATTAAAGTCCCCTTGTGACCTTGAAATGAAGGTCAAGGTCACCAAACCTGACTTGGACCTTTCTTATACTGTGATGAACCTAGGTACCAAATATGAAAAGGATCTAGCTAACGGTTCTTAAGATATTCCAATTCGTACATACGGACGGAGCCTAATACTATATCCCCCGCTTCGCGCTAAATGCACGGCGAGGGATAACAAGCAATGACGATCAGATTGTTTGGTAAAAAAAAAAGACATGACAAGGTAGAATATAACGTTTTAATGTATGTGCATCCAAATTATTTCCAATTATCGATCTGCACTTAGATCGAACAATTAACTGATCCTACAATTAATCGCTCCAGCACTAATCGGTAATCTACTGTCATAACATATAAACAGCTCGCGCCTGTGAAGTATCAACAAAACATTAGAAAAATAGCTCACATCAAAGCCTTCACCAAGTACTCATTGCCAACGAAGGTTTTCCGTCTTGAAATGTCGAAACGCCTCACTGGTTGACACATACTATTTGTTTTGAGTAGACTACTCCTGCTCACGACCTTATAATCCAGACATCCCACTTCCAAGCTGCACGAACCTATTCACTGCACATGCGCATATGAGCGCAGCCCAGTGCAGCATAGCTGTTGAAACCACTTTTCACCCTTTTCAGAGCTCCAGATACGCCTTTGGCCATGTGGGTATATGATACCCATACTTTAAAACTATTGGGTATTTACAATTTCAAGTGGGTATCTCTACTTTATGATACCCACCATATTTTTAGATCCGGGTATTCATTTCACATAATAAGTGTAAGAGGTGTGCCTGACACACACTACAACATGACCTCACAAGACCTTTTTTTATTCAAAATTAACCATGGATATTTTCTTTTCCACGTACCAACTGCTTTTTTTTCTTCCAAAACCTTGTTCCCATCGTGTTGTTTCACTTCCACACCACGAATAGCTAATGTTACAAGTTCATTTAAGATATCACCAGCAATTGATTCTGATTGTGAAACACAGCATTATATTAACTTTCAACACCAGTCAACCAGCGGCATTTACTGCCATGACACCGAGTTCCCAGAGACTCTAAGGTCATATATGAAGCCTATATGTTTATGAAGGAAATTATAAGCTTGTAAAACATTATTGCTACTACATCTCAAACACCATTTAAAAGATCTAATCCCACTGTTGATAAATATGAAGTTTATTTTCATAATGTTATTCAAATAATACAACTACAACATAAATTACATTTATTTTTGTAATGAAAATGCAAGCTTACATTTATAATGTCCAGATAAGACACGAAAGAAGCAAAAACTATGGCAATTTTTTTCCATTTGTGACATGTCATAACATGCCCGTGACTTTTTGTTATATATTTTCATTTTTACGTAATCAGAAAATTATTATAAAAAGTTTTCTTAAATATGTAATTTTGATATTTTATACTTATCCTGACTCATGTATTATTGCTTGTTTCCCTCTTCCCGCGAACGTTAGTGGAACACTTGTATCTCCTGTTTGAAGCTCCCTTAAAAAAAGCAGACGTAAAATCACTACTCACCACGAGTTGCCTCCCTCTCCGTTTTGCCACCCGTCTTCCCACTCTTCACTCTCTCCAAATTGCAAGCCCGACACTTAGATTTGCTGGGAAATCCAAAGTGCCTAGCGGGGAGGTTGGGAGGGCTTACCTCATGAGTCAGGATAAGTATAAAATATCAATTTTACTCAGAAAATTACATATTATTCCTTATCCTGAGTCATGTATTATTGCTTGTAGAATCCTACGGATTTGGTGGTGGGTCAAGCCACTTCTGGATTCCAATTTGGTGATTTACGTCTTGCATACCCCCCTATGGGAACTTCCTGGTAGCACTTTTCATTACTGCTAGGCTCTGCTGCTGTACCCTTGCTTCCAGCTTTCTCTGATGGGGGGACCACAATTTGTTAACTTTTGGTCCTTACTTCTGTTAACATTATCTGTGGATTTGAGCAACTCCATCTCTTGATGCATGCATCAGGTAGTGGTTGGCAAACACCATGTCCGATTCCCAGAAGCAGCCCTCCATTATCGTAGTGATGGAGCAGTTTCCATGTAGAGCGAGTGTTGACGTCAGAGCTCTAATTTCATGTGGATTGGAGGCTCGTGGAGGATCAAGTCCTGCTGCTTTGTAGGCCCTTAGAATGACAGTTCTCATCCATATTGATATTGTAGTGCGAGAGATATCTGTCTGTGTCTCTGCCGATATAGGGATGAAAAGACGCTTGAATTTTCGTCTCCTGGTCGTAGACCTTTGTAGGTAGACTTTTAATGCTCTTACTGGGCACAAGGATAGGTCCTGTGTATCCTGAGGCCCAAGGACTGATGATAATGCTGGGATGTGGAATTGTCTATCAGGTTGACCTGGTAGTTGATTCTTTGCTATAAAGTCCCATCTTAGACCCATATGTACGATGTTTCGATGCTCATCAAAACGTGTCCTTTCAAAGTCCAGAGCATGTATTTCCGACATCCTTGCTGCTGTTGCTAAGGCAATCAGAAATAGAGTTTTCTGTGTCAAGAACTCATAAGATGTCCTATCTAATGGTTCATAAGCATCACTGGTGAGATGCTGTAGAACTATATTGAGGTCCCAAGCCAAAGCTTTAAATCTCTGTTGTTGGTCCTTCAACTTGAAGGATCGTAGTAAGGTCAGTCTCTCTGGTACCTTAGTCAGTTTTACACTCGCCCTCATGGTGATAACTGAGCTCAATGCTGCTAGGTATGTTGAGAGTGTTGAACCTTTTAACCGCTTTGCTTGTCTTAGATGACAAAGATAGTCCGCCACTTGAGGGTGTGTTGCTTTCATGGCTGTGAAGCCTTTCCTGAAAGCATAGGTCTCAAAGCTTCGCCACTTGTCGTCCTACAAGTTGCAGGTTGATTTGCGTAAGCTAGCGTGACCGCTTTCGCTACCCTAGCCGAGTATCCTCGCTTATTCAAGCAAGCCTTGATACGGTCCATGCGTGTAGGTGGAACACTGTGAGGTTCCCGTGTGCTTGCAGAAAAGTCTATCTTGAATGGGAAACCACATTCTCGCTGGCCAATAAGGCGCAAGCAAAATCAATTGCAGGTTCCTCGTCTGCTTGATTTTCTGCAACACTTGCTGTATTAGAGCTGGAGGCTGGAACGCGTAAGCGTTTAGTCCTTCCCAATAGATGCTTAGAGCATCTGTTGCCCATGCTTGTGGATCTGGTATTGGAGAGACGAATGTTGCTAGCTGATTGTTGAATTTTGTGGCGAACAAGTCTATGAGCAGAGCTCCTATCGATTGTATGGTTTGTTTGAAGACCTCTGGTTGTAGCATCCATTCTGTTGGGGATGGTTGTGTTGGACGAGATAGGGCGTCTGCTATCACATTCTTTGCTCCTGGAATGTGGCATGCTTTTGTGTAGATGTTCAGATTGTCCAATACGCTGAACAGATGAAAGCAGAGGTCCAGAAGGTTCGCCAACCTTGTTGATCCTTGTCCGTATGGATCATCAGATAAGCATTTCTTAGAATGCTGGTCCAGTGAAGTATGGCGTTTATTACTGCTTTCATCTCTAGCATGTTGATATGCAGATTTTCTTCCTGTAACGTCCATTTCCCAGCTGACACTTCGTTTTCGAGGTGCGCTCTCCAACCCTGAAGGGATGCATCTACGTAGAGATGAGTGTTGCACTCCGGCTCTACTAAGTAGGTCTCTCCGCAACCATTCGATCTCAAAGTCCACCATAGTAGATATGGTTTTAGTCCGTCCGGAAGTCCGAAGGGGTGCGGATCGTCCCGATGGCCATTCACTAAGATTTGGAGTGGCATAGATGTAGTCTCCCTCTTCAAGTCTTGTGCTGACGTGAGAGGACTGAGTAGGCTCTGCCAACTTCGTAGTAATAACGGAGAGAGTGGTGCTTGAGATACAATGGCTTGTATCTAGATCCAACGATCGTGAAACCCTTGCCATGTCCGTAAGGGAAACGAAGCAATGTCCGAATTTGTGACTGCCATCGTTGTGAAGTCTATATAAAGTAGACTGGCTGCCGTAACCATAAGTCCATCAACGTATGTTGCTGCAATTCACCTGATGAACGTCTTCAATGCTGACAGGGAAGGTCTCTAACTCTGTGAAGACAGTCGAATCACGTAGTTCCCGTCTAACTGGACTGTAATTGAGGCCTTCCTCCCTCGTTGAAAGGTTGTTGTCACTTGTAAACAAATTCCTGACATGTGAACTAACGTCCGACTTCTGCGCAGGGCGTTGTCTCTCATGGACCAATCAAAATGAAGCATTTTGATTCCTTTAGCTTCCCGCGATGTGACGTCACCGGTGTAGCAGAAAAAAGGTCCTTGTAGAATCTTGTGCAGTCATTGATATCTTATCAACACTCGGTCTTGTCCGTAGCCTTCCGGAGTTACACGAGTGACCACGTGTATAGAGGGTTGAATGGTAAACGAGCGAAATCTTTCGCCGTGTAATACCGATGTAGGTAGGCTGTTTTCCTGGCTGCTGTGACTGTTACTTCAGTCCTGAAGATAATGTAGTCGTCCTTTTATACAGATGATCAGCTGAAGTCCACACCTCCTCAGCGCTGCCACCTGTAGACTGCATTCATCGATCTCAATGAAGCGTCGTAAAATACCCACACAGGTCCTTGTAAAGTTGATGCTCAACTTTGTTATAAGTTCTACAAAGGGAGTCGTTGATGATTTTGTAGTTTGCATCAATCTCTGGAGCCTTTATGCAGGGTCCCATGTAACTGACTGACTGAGTTTGGTTTTACGCCGCTTTTAGCAATATTCCAGCAACATCACGGCTGTGGTCCCATGTAAAGTAGCGGGAATTCCCAAGCTTGGACGTTGGGAATATGTTGACTTTGTAACTTCATAGCCTTAGCAAGGCTGTGCTGAACCACGCCAATGTGAATACCTGAAGATCTGTACGCAAGTGAAGATCTCTATATGGACATGAGTCCCTCCTGGATTCTTCAGATACATCTCTAACCTTTGAGAAGGTGTAGGTTGTTAGCACCAAGGAGTGCAGTTAGTCCCGTTATTATCTTCTGATGTAGATATATGTATCTAAAATTTCTCAACGATGTGAATCCCGTCCTGGATTCAGTCTGAAGATCTGCGCAGGTGATGAATTCGGACAAGAGTACCCCTCTTGAACTTCAACACGTGTCCCTCTGTCTTTCGCAGGCGAAGATTTCTTCCTTCATGCTGAAGAGTTCCTTCGTATAGGCTCACAACGAAGATCAAGGTCTGAGGGTGAAGTGGGATGGTCCAAGGATGTCTATATTAATCGTCGAAACTGCAGAGCATGACTGTCAAGTGCGTGATCCTTCACACATTTCTTCATGCCAGTTACCTCCCGCAGCTTCGTCCTTTAGGCTTGCGCGAACCGTCCATTAGGTCCATCATTTGCTGCATAAAAATACCCGTGTTGAAGGTCTGCGACGACTGCAGATGTAGTGACGCATCTGAGAGTGTGGCGGCTTTTTTTGCGTTGAACTGTGGGATATTTGGAGACTGGAACTTTGTTGCCTTCCTGAAGGCTGCGTCAAGGTCCTCAGGTACGTTCGAGACCGGGTCAATTGGAGGTAGGGTCCTTCATCGTCCTTCATTAGGTACGTGAATGCTTCATTCTCTTCTTTAGAGGGTGACGCTAGGCCCAGTCCATTAGCCATCCAATATTTTATTTTCTGAGTCCGAAAATATGATTCCGCCATCGTCCTCTGTATCATGTCCAGTTGGATATGATCGTTGAGTATCCTCCCTGCATGGAGATCTGCGTGGCAATCTGTGTGGAGATGAGTACGTAGAACTATGTGTAGTTCTAAGAGGAGATCTGTATGGCGACCTGCGTGGAGGTGAGCGTCTACGTGTCCGGGGTTGCCTTCGCGAAGGCAATATATTCCTATGTGGTGAATCCCATGACGACCTGCATGGTGATAGTGACATTCTTGATGATCTATCTCACGACCTTCGCGCAGGTGAGAGATTTTGTTGAGGGTCTGAGTCCTGAGACGTCTCTCTGTATCTTCTTGGAGGTGTAAGCCTCTCTGTGATGTAGGTAGCCTGCGCGAAGGCTCTTCATTAGCTTCATCATCAGATGACGATCTATTTTGGTCGAATGAATGTCCCTTCCTTCGCGCAGGTTCGTTGAAGTCGTGCAGGGTAGGTCTGCGCTTAGTACTAGAGCTAGAACCTCTTGTAGATATCTCAGATGAACCACCGGTGCGGGGTCCTTCGTGCAGCACTGGTCCCTCTTGTCGGTTGATGACTTGAGCATGAGAGGCGGCTGTCTGACCATCATGCAAGGTCCTTTCCTGCGCGAAGCTCTTCTCCATCATGTCCATCATCTGTTAGGAGAATTGCTGCATGAAGGTCCCGGGGTTGAATTTCTGCGACGACTGTAGAGATGACGCATCTGAGAGGGTAGCGATATGGTCCAGGGATCGCTGTACCTCATGGGTCCCTGCTGCCAGTGTAGAAGGTAACTCAGACTGCGTCGATAATGTTGCTGATGTTACCGTTGTTGAGGCCTGCGTCTTCTTCTAATGCAGTATCTCTGGGATGTGGATAGGCTGTTCTTCGTACAAGCCTATTTCTTCCATCGGGACGATCTCGGCAGAGAAGGTCCTTGTAGTCTGTGAAGAGCTCCCAGTAGATCTCGTTGAAGCCTTAGGGGTGTGAGGCTTCTTCTGCGACGAAGATGGCCCTTCGTATGGGTTGAGGAGTTGTCCGACTTAGAAGATCTTTTCTTCGACGTAATGGCAGACTTCATCCCACGCCCATCTTCTGAAGACACCTCCGGCGGGTCACTGGATGGAAGTATGTCGTCTGACAACGACAGACAGCTCTTTAGGGACTCAGCCTGTTTAGCCATGACTTGTAACAGCCGCCTGGATTTATCCTTAGCACGTCTAAGTACAGAGAAATAATAATTATTAAATTCAATTTTTATTAATTGCTGACATAATTTACAGCGAGAGCTGGAAGTACATATTATTGTGCAACTAGGGCACAATAAATGCGGGTCTGCAGCAGAGAACCTAAACCTACAACGAAAACAGGTTTTCATGAAATGTAAACAAACTGAACAATCACGTGAAACCGTGAATAAACAGTCAAATTTGCTAATAAATTTCAAACCATATTGTAGGAGGATACTCCCTGAAACCTTATAAAGGTAACTTATAGGGTAATAACTAAGTTAGCAAAGGATATAGTGCCGTGTTGGAGACACAGGTGCTCTCCCAACCGTCCACTAGGGCGAAGAAGGAGAGAGTGAAGAGTGGGAAGAGTGGGAAGACGGGTGGCGCCGTTTTCCCGCCAAAACGGAGAGGGAGGCAACTCGTGGTGAGTAGTGATTTTACGTCTGCTTTTTTAAAGGGAGCTTCAAAAAGGAGATACAAGTGTTCCACTAACGTTCGCGGGAAGAGGGAGACAAGCAATAATACATGAGTCAGGATAAGGAAAAATAATATGTATGGTCGCCTATTTCCCGATATCTGTGGCTTTCCGCACGGAAACATGACACAACAACGGAAAATACCTCCGTTTTCGAAGCTTCGTATGAATAACATGCGAGGCGAATCGTTTTATGTCGGGTATCGTTTGAAAGCTCTGAACATCAACAATATCACTGTACCCTTGCCAAGAGTATTTTCACAGTTGTAAGAAGCGATTTTATTGGATAAAGATTGGTTTCTAATGACGCTTTTTTCGCCACAGTCTGCTATAAGGGCCGTGATTGGTCAAAATCAGACACGTGACCTAAGGCAGCCAATGGATACCGTCCTCGTAAATGAACACTTTTAGATTTAGACGAAAGTTTTGGGTAAAATAATGCTATTCTGAACATATTAAGCAAGAAATCACTACCTATACGTAAATTATGGAACTTATTGGACTTATTGACCTGTGACAAAAATGCTTCATGCATATATTTTCGCATTAAACATCGTGTCCGGGCGTGAAGATTGAAGCGGCGAGAGCCGTGATGTCACTTGTCAGTGACTTGACTTTCATTACATGATCGCATAAAAAGATGGAAATAGTAATTTTATATGTACGTTTGACAACTTTTATGAATGCTGTTGTTGATTTTATTCATTAGTTTATTCAATTTATTTAATGATTTCCTCGAAACATCGTTACTTTGCTCTTTGACAATGTTATTGTGGACCCGCTGCCGAAGCATGTGTCCGAGAATTATTTTTTCAATAAATTTGCGAAAAATAGTTTATAATACTAATCCTGTCGATAATATATGGCCATTTGAAATTTAATAAGTGTTTTCAGACATTGTGAAAAGTGATAGATTTGATAAACGAATCAAATGTTAGTTAGGTTCCTAAACTTATATATCATTTTGATGCGACTACTGCCTGGCCGGTTTACCGGCCTACGGTCTCTGGGGACTCGTGACGTCTTGGCCGGTTTTCCGCCCTACGGTGTTGAATGGGTTAATCACCTGGCAGTCCTCTAATGAAGTTGTTTTCTGTTTGTAGCGTAAAAACCCCTAGATATTTTACTTTGAGCGTGATACGATATGCAACATAATTTTGATTGGGTAAATACGCATTCTTATTTTGACATAACATAAACATAAATATTTAGTGTTATATCATACGCTGGCATTTATTTTTCTTGCATATTTCAACTTTTGTATAGCATACTATACGCAAATACGCAGCTCATCTTGAGCTGTGGGGATCGCCGAAGTATGAAAACATTCTGACTGTCTTTTGCTGAATTACTGGCCTGTGTTAGCAGGATAACCTATAATGTTGCAAGTTGAAACATGAAGAATACACAAGAAAAAACTGATAAATTCTCTCTCTGAAACTAAACAACTTGACACAGTCATGATAAGAAAGAGAATGACTAGATTGGGGAAGGCATGGGGCTCACCAAGAGCATGCTTCACACTTGTTGAAGGGTCAATTATGAATGAGCAAATGTTCAAGGGAGGTGTCATGAGGCCAAGCACATGAAGGATACATGGTAGAACTTTATTTAACATGAGTGCATCAAGAACAATAAGCAGAAGTGCAATATGAAAGATGAAACAAGTTAAACCATGTACTATTTTAAAGCAAACAAATATATAACGTATAATACCTTGAGCCTGAGTTCAGCTTGTGTCTCCAGACCTAGTTCCAATCTTGCATCTAATGCTGAAGAGAGACCTTGGCAACCACTCCCTGCCTTTGAGGTGTTCAGGTAGTCTGATAACTTGCTTTTTAGGTTCTTCAACTTCTGTTTCTTGTCATATGATGTCAAATTTCTGAAGATAAGAAAAAGAACTACCTAATTTACACACACACCAAACTTATCTTGCCATGGTTAACCATACAACGGTGTTAGCATGAAATTGCTAAAATAGTGCCATAACAGTGCCTTGGTAACAGGTCAACAGTAAAACAGCAACAAAGATACCAACTTACAATTTTGCAGTTGCAGTAATAAGTGCCTGAGGTGCAAATCAAAGCCATAAATGGTTTAAATGTATTTTCAGAAACTGGGCAGTTTCCAGTAACAGTTAAAGGGCAATTGCATACCATTTCTATGATTCTGGTTCCTGAAAACACATAATTATATGCTCAAAACTGTCAAGTACATTTGAGGTCAGATAAGGGTTGCTTAAGAAGATTACTTAAAGGTTTGTACGGAAGTTAATCATGTGGCACTTACTGTTAATATGCAATGCTTACTGAAATATACACATGAGCATTAATCAAGCACCAACAACCAATTTTAATATCCGTAAGAAAACACTACATGTTGTTGAATACCAGCATGATCTGAAAAACACATTCCAGTAACTATGACATGTTACTCTAATTAAAAAACAAACTGAAATTGAAATTTGGTAACAATGTACTTGCAATCTGAGAGAAATACACAAAAATGTGGATATCACCAAAGCCAGAAAGTATGATCAATATGACTAAGCCACCAATCTGATGTAACAATTCTCAAATAATGATTGTTGTGATTGCATGAATCACCGCTGGTGACCACTCTTGTGATCTTGTTCCCTGTCTCTGTGCAGACATTACCAAATAGGTACTGCCCATCTGAACCAGAACTGAAGAATGGTGAAGCTGGTGACTCCATGCCTTGAATGCATGGTACATACCCTTTACTTTCCAGCAGTCAACATGTAGTTTTTCGTATGAGAGTCACCACCCTCCATGTGGGCAACCCAACAAGTGTCTCATGCATATATTAAAAGAACTTTTCTGGAACCAGGTATTCTGAGGTTGTATCAAGGCCTCAAGAAGGAGAGATCTTCTAAAGTTCATCCATGAGTAACAGTGTTCACGAATAGCGTCTGACCCTCTGACAAATCCGTCAGATTTGCCAACGGTCTGATAGAGGTCAACAACCCGCCGGCCCCAGTGTCTGACTGTATATTTCACAATGACTTTGACTGAAGTTGTTATATGTGACATGTGACATCTGTTTGCTGTTTATAAATCTTATGTTTGTTTATAATTTCAGTGTCATTATAAGAAATGCTAAATCTGAAATGTGTGTTTAATTTTATTCTATGGGTCCTGTGAATTTTCAATGGGTCAGACAGACATCTGAAACTTACAGGACCCAATGTCCTCTTCCTTTGAAACACGATTCGTGAACACTGGAGTAATAGTTGAAGCTTTCTTCTGTCATTTGTGCACTTCCATAATCATGTCCACTGACTCTTATCTTCTCTCTTATAGATGTCTCCAGAAATATTTTGAAATCCTAACTGTCCTGAACAGGTATAATCTCAGATTTGTTAAGGTCAACCTGGAAGCAACTGTTCAGAAAAATAGTTTACTGATGAAGTCAAGACTTGACCTGTTCTGCAGTGAGAAATAGGTCCATGTAACTGTTTAGACTGTCGAGTTGTAGGTGAGAAAAAATGGTGATCAAATCCTGAACGTACATGAGAGGCTGATGGCATTTAAATCCTGCATGGATATAAGGGCTACCAAAAGTGACATCCACTATCTCGGATAATCCATAACGTGTCAGTACATTGTTGATAAACTTGTCCTTACTTGAACGTCACTCTCATATACTCCTCAATATACCTGGACTGAATTCTGATTTCCTTGGATGTATTAGAAATCCCGAATTTTCAAAGAAAGCTGGAAGATAGTGTGAGTCTTCAAGGCTGGCTTTTTCATCAGTTTTGGGAAAATGAAAATCGTCTAGACATTTGTGAATCCTTATGCTTTACAGAGTAGATAAGCTTGTGCCGATATAAGAGTGCACAGCCAGGAAGACATGGATATCCTGAATGGGATTAACTTGAACTGGAAGAGTCTCTTGTTGACAGCAAATTGTAGAGATGCTGGATGGAAAGTCTATTGAGATCAGAGTCCCTTGGGGTTATGGTCTCCTTTGGATTCCAACTCAATGAGAGCCTTCTTGTACAACAGCTTGTCTATAGCTGTCATCACCACTGTAAGTCCTACTGGGTGTGTCACCAAAGGGTGCCTCTTGAAGGCAGTAACCAACCTTGATGACTCTGAGTATCCACTGATCGATCGTAATTTATTGTCCAATTGAAAGCTGAGTAGACAGCCACCCACTGGACCAGGAGATACCGACGAAGGAAAGACTGGCATTCTCACGGCAAGACAATGCACATAGTCATGGTTCATGTGAGGTGAGGTGAAATTGGGTTTAACATCGTGCTTGAGAATGTTTCGCTCATATGACGACGTGCATGCGTGTGTATGTGTATGTGTGGCTGCTTGTACTAGCCCAGACTTAAGCTGGTTTTAAAGTGCTAGCCCACTGAGATACCATGCCGCAGTGAAGCATGAATACCCCACTCAGACACATTAATGCCAAGCGCCAGGCAGGGACCAACAAGTACCATATTTTAACGTCTTTTGGTATGACGCGGTCGTGGATTGAACCCGCGACCTTCCGCTCTCCGGGCAGACGATCTAACTACTACACCACGGAGGCGGTCTCATGGTCCATGTGTCTGAAGTTGGAGAGTCTGATCGCAGTCAGTCATATATGGCGGGGGCATAAAAATGCGAAAGGAAAAACAACAAATGGTACGCAAGCATAACACCGGACATCTACCTACTATATTGGATTAGGTCCCTTACCCTAACCCCTGGAAATAATCCTAATAAATAAATACATCGACCGCAGCGGCACAAAAATGGCTGATGTGTCCAGTGTAACGAATTCTTACCCCTTCGAAAAGTAAAATATACTAATAAACTCCATTTCTGTGTAATAATGCAAATTACTAAATGAAAAATATATATATATTAGTTCCCACTTATAATTCATTTAGTCCTGAACGTTACGTTGAAACCAAAATATAAAATTTATTTAATATAAAAGTGCTTTCATAAACTTGCTATTAAATGTACCGCTGCCGTCCATTTTAGCACACAAACTCGCTACATCGCTACTCAATGACAATGCGTACAGGGACAACAGATCACTGAGAGGAGCTTAGGCACACTCGATAACCCAGCAACAGTCAAAAGTCAAAGAGCATTGTTTTTGGTATGAAAGTATCACAAATTATATCATAAGGTATTGTGATGTAATTCGTAAAGTTTGTAATGCTGTATTATAAAGAGGGCCCCATACCTTAAAAAAATGCAAAAGGTGTTTTTCAGAGTACAAGTAACACATGATCATGTGTGCCACAGGAAACATTATGAGGTTTCCCATGTTTCCATGGATAGTGTATGGTGGACCACAAGAAAAAAGACAACACAAATCCTTTGACTTAAATTATTCAAACCTAAACCTGTGGATTAAAACACAAGATTCAGGAATAGAAGCAATCAAGTGTAGAGGGATGTATTTGTAAAAATTATGTACTGTCGGAAATAGAAAAAATATGATTTTTCGCCTTTACATCTACAATATATGCAGTTGATATGTGAAAGTGTGAAATATCTGTTAAAATAAATTCGGCCTAACTACAGTCTCAGTGGTAGAGAGATAGGAAACGTAGAAAAAGGACTTTACTGAGGAGAGATTAGTGCAGAAATAAGCAATGCGTTTTTTTCTAAGTCCAAAGCGACTTATTTGGACCAGACCATAACTTTTTATTTGTTGCCATAAAACATAAAACCAAATTGTCTGTTAAATGTTAAGAAAATGCTGTTGACTACAAACAATGTATCATGTATCGAGCTGCTGCATATCCCACTGTTAACAAATCGTATTCCCCAGTTGAGATCCTTTGAAAACACACCAAATGATTGAAATCGACGCATTGAAAATTTTGTCACAAAATTGTAGAGGGTTAACTCTTTCAACACCAGTCAACCAGAGGCATTTACTGCCATGACACCGAGTTCCCAGAGACTCTGAGGTCATAGATGAAGCCTATATGTTTATGAAGGAAATTATAAGCTTGTAAAACGTTATTGCTACTACATCCCATACACCATTTAAAAGATCTAATCCCACTGTTGATAAATATGAAGTTTATTTTTATAATATTATTCAAATAATACAACTACAACTTAAATAAATTTATTTTTGAATGAAAATGCAAGCTTACATTTATAACGTCCAGATAAACCACCAAAGAAGCAAAAACTATGGCGATGTTTTTCCATTTGTGACATGTCATAACATGCCCGTGACTTTTTCTTTTATATTTTCATTTTTACGTAATCAGAAAATTATTATAAAAAGTTTTCTTAAATAATATGTATGGTTGCCTATTTCTCGATATCTGTGGCTTTCCGCTCGGTAACATGACGTAACAACGGAAAATACCTCCGTTTTCGAAGCTTCGTATGAATAACATGGGAGGTGAATCGTTTTATGTCGAGTATCGTTCGAAAGCTCTGAACATCAACAATATCACTGTAGCCCTTGCCAAGAGTATTTTCACAGTTGTAAGAAGCGATTTTATTGGATAAAGATTGGTTTCTAATGACACTTTTTCGCCACAGTCTGCTATAAGGGCCGTGATTGGTCAAAACCAGACACGTGACCTAAGGCAGCCAATCATATTACGGCAATGGATACCGTCCTCGTAAACGAAAACTTTTAGATTTAGACGAAAGTTTTGGGTAAAATAATGCTATTCTGAACATATTAAGCAAGAAATCGTTTCCTATACGTAAATTATGGAACTTATTGGACATATCGTGCTAGGTTATGACCTGTGACAAAAATGCTTCATGCATATATTTTCGCATTAAACATTGTGTCCGAGCATGAAGATTGAGGCGGCGAGAGACGAGATGTCACTTGTCAGTGACTTGACTTACATTACATGATCGCACAAAAAGATGGAAATAGTAATTTTATATGTACGTTTGACAACTTTTATGAATGTTGTTGTTGATTTTATTCATTAGTTTATTCAATTTATTTAATGATTTCCTTGAAACATTGTTACTTTGCTCTTTGACAATGTTATTGTGGACCCGCTGCCGAAGCATGTCTGAGAATCGTTGTTTTCAATAACATTGTGATAAATAGTTTATAATTTTAATTCTGTCGATAATATATGATAAATTGAAATTTAATTAGTGTTTTCAGACATTTTGAAATGTGATAGATTTAATATATGAATCATAAGTCAGGTAGGTTCCTAAAATTATGTCTCATTTTGACGTGACTACTAACTGGCCGATTAATCGGCCTCCGGTGTCTGGGGACTCATAACGTTGTGGCCGATTATTCGGCCTGCGGTGTTGAATGCGGGGTTAAACAATCATATGAAACGAAAGGAAATGAAATGATTATATATTTAAAGAAGAAACAAGCCAATATTTATTGTCTTCAAGATGTACATTTTACACAGGAAATGGATCAAAAGATAAAAGAAGACTGGGGAAATAAACAGTGTTTTTTTAGTTCTTTCACCAGCAACTCAAGGGGTGTAGCCATATTTTTTTCCCAAAATAGAGAATGCAAAATAGAGAATGAAAAAACAAATAAAGATGGAAATATTCTTACTATTGAACTATCGATAGAGGATTACCACTTGGCTAAATGTAAACGATCTATAGGACGAAGATGTCTTGTATACTGTAGCTGACGTCCTTCGCGAAGGCTCATCTGAGTCTGCACTTGGGGAGTGGCGACTGGTCCTTCGCGAAAGCTGGTGGTCCGATTCTGTATCCGGGGATGGCGATTCCTCCTCCGCGAACGCCTTCACGAATGCTGATCGTTCGTGTCCGCCGCAGGGGATGGTTGAGTCGACCTTTGCGAAGGCTGGCCTGTAGTGTAGATCTGCTGCCAGATGTCACGTTGATGGAGGGTCCCTCAGAGACGACGTCTGCGTTGGAACCTTCGCGAAGGCTCGGGACCTCGTTGTGGGCTGTGACTTCTTCTCCAGGCCGTAACGTTGTTCATCTCCTGCATAAGGTCCCCCCGGTTTGAAGGTCTGCGGTGGTAGTAGCGCTGCCCTTTCTGCGTTGATAGCGACGTGGCCCACAGGACGCTCATCTGTTGTCATCGTAGATACCTCGGGTACCGTGGAGATCTGCGCTGAAGTCACCGTAGCTGAGACTGGTCGTTACTTGTGATGAACCTCTAGGGAGGTGATCGGTTGATCATCGGAGAGTCCCTGTACCGTCAACGGAACAATCTTGGCAGAGAAAGTCCTTGTAGTCTGCGCAGACGTCCCCGTAGAGTTGTCGTCATCTAAGGGGTGTGTAGCCTTCTCTGGGTAGAGGATGGCATCTATACATCGTCTGCGATGATTGTAGAGCTGCCCTCTCTGCGTTGATAGCGATATGGTCCGGAGATCGCTCATTTGTCGCCCTCGGACTGTGTGCTATATCTCTAGGATGATCAGCAGTGGCTCATCATGAAGCCCTCTCACTGGCATCGGGATGAGGCTTCATTCTGCGTAGAGGATGGCGTCTTCTACGTCTGCGTTGAGGGGTTGTCCGATGTAGAAGCCAACGTCTTCGAAGTAAGGCGGACAACATCCCACGCCCATCCTCCGAGGACACCTCCAGCAGGTCACTTGATGGTAGTAAGTCGTCTAACAGCAGTAGACAGCTCATGAGGGACTCAGCCAGTTTACCCATGCCTTGGAAGTCACCTGGATAGTCGATAGTACGTCTAAGTACGGAGAAAAATTATTTATTAATTTGAATTTCAATTAAAAGCTGATAAAGATTACAGCTATAGCTGGAAGTACATGTTGTGCAGCTAGGGCACAATCAACGTGGGTCTGCAGCAGCAAACCTAAACCTACAACGAAAATAGGTTATCATGAAATGTAAACAACTGAACAAATACGGACAATACCGTGAATAAACAGTGCTAAATACGATTAGATATCCAACCATATTGTTGTAGGATACTAACTAAACCTCTATAAAAGTAGAATAGAGGAGAATAACTAATTAATTAAAGGATATAGTGCCGTATAGGAGACACAGGCGCTCTCACAACCTGCCCACAGGGCGAAGAAGGAGAGAGTGAGGCATGTGGGCACGGTGGCGCCACAGTTTCCTGCCTAAACGGCTGGAGAGATAACTCTTGGTGGGAGTGATTTTACGTCTATTCTTTATTAAAAGGGAGCTTCAATAGGAGATACAAGTGTTCCACTATGTTCGTAAGAAGAAGAAGACAAGCAAAAGAGCATGAGTCAGGATAAGGAAAAATTAAAGTTATCTTTATTATAAACGATAGCTGACATAAACAATAATAACTTTAATACTGAAACTATTAAGGATATAGCTACCATGGGGTCTCACTATCACCATGAAAAGAAACAGGTAGGACGGGTCGTCTCAAACGGTGTGTCAGGACGGGTGTCACAGATGGTGGTTGGGGTCAGGCTGGGTGATAGAGATATCAGATGAGATAAGATAATCCTTTAGGGGAAATAGATTGGGGAAGCAAACGGCATGTCATAACAATTTCCAAATACTATCCTGTCCTGTCGATCATCGGGTGGTCATGCCACCTATATATTTTAAGCTCTTAAATGGGTATCATACTCTTTTTTCATATCTCCACATAAACTTTGTGAAAGAAAGACACGTAAGATGTCAATCAATAGATGAGACATATTCAACACACATGAGAAAGCATAAAATATCTTTGAGATGACCCCTTGTGCCTGTAGGCAGCACATGCATTTCACGCCAGGCGAGTCGACGGTACGTCGTCATACCTGGCTAAGCGACCTAATTGCCATCTATAGTCTGATCTATTGTTTTCAGCAGCTATTGGTATTTTTTCAGTACCAGTATTGGTAACTTTTGTCCAATTTCATGAGCAAACATGCTTTTCTGGATATCCTATTACGCAACCCACTGAACGCCCAGTTAGGCCGATGTGGGTTATTTCGATATATGCTATTTGCAATTCTGTAAATTTTAGTGATACAGAGTAATAGCCTAAAAACAGTTTTTTTTTAATTCCCGACAGTACTTTAGTTACAGTACTTTATAGAAAGGCTTCAATTCTTAAGTAGCTGTTGAGTAAGTCTGAGTGATGAGACAAGAGTTTCCTTGTCATACAGAAACCAACCTGAGATGAGAGTTAGTCATTACTGGGGGCTTCACTATGACTTTGACCTCATACCTTGTTCACAATATTTGTGACCCTGCTCCAAAGATTACAATTAGTTAGTTAGTTTCTTCTTAATTCCACTGTAACTGAAACCATAGTTAGCGTTCAAATGTTTCTTTCGCCTATGACAGGAGAATTACCTTGAGCCCTGACATGACGGATGAAAGAGCCCCAAAATATTAAATTGCCATTAAGGAGATACACATGATATCTCAGAGATGTCTAAGCATGGTTTAAAAAACAAAGCTGTTGTGATGAAATTCAGATAAAATCTAAAAACGAAACATTTTTCATGCAGCTACTGAATAGTAATCAAGGAACCTCTACCTACCCTGACATTGCTGACTTTATGTGGTCTGCTAATTCCATGGTTTGGTTTGGACCATCACTAAGTCCCATGTAGACAACATGGAAAGGTCCATCATTAGCAGGTGGTGGCTTGACAGACTCTCCAGTGACATACTCATGGAGTTTATCAGTGGTATCATCATCCAGCTCAGGGTCATCCAGCAGCAAGTCCACCATCATGGAGGAATCCTTGTCAAGTGTTGTACTCACTTCCCCAACCTGGGAGCTCTCCACATCTAGTAACAAAATGATAAATGCATTTTTTTTCCAATAACAAATAAACAAAACAAGCATTGTCACTAAGGTGAAATAATCCCCCGCCGCAAATTATCAAATCAAACTTATACAGTAATGAAAGTTTAAGATGAAGTTAAATGTCAACAAAAACATTATCTTGCTCTTTAGTTGTTCAAACACACACATATTTTCAAGACTGACTTTGACCTTGACATGAATGTCATAGTGTATGAAATATGCAAAACTAGTACTAAAGAAATTGCTTATTGAAAAACATTCATGGGAGGTCTTGAAAGTCTATGAAGAATATCCAGTAAACCGTTCTTAAAATATCTTGCTGACAATTCAGGTTAACATTCTGAAATCTTCATAGCGTCGTCGTGAACCTAAAAATTATGTGAAGGTCACCAAAATTGACTGGACCCTGGGCCTTCCCTAGATGAAGCTTGGTGTCAAATATGAAGAAAATCCAGAGAATATCTTCTGCGATATCTTGCTGACTATCTTAACAAGCAATTTAACATGCTGAAATCTTCAAAGTGTCGTCATGACCTTGAAAATTATGTGAAGGTCACCAAAATCGACTGGGCCCTGCGCCTTCCCTAGATAAAGCTTGGTATTGAATATGAAGAAAATCCAGTGAACTGTTCTTGAGATAGCTTAACATGCAGGTTTACATGCTGAAATCTTCAAAGTGTCGTCATGACCTTGAAAATTATGTGAAGGTCACCAAAATTGACTGGGCCCTGCGCCTTCCCTAGATAAAGCTTGGTATTGAATATGAAGAAGCTTAACATGTAGGTAAAACATGAAAGTCCCCTTTCACCAAACCTGACTTGGACCTTTCTTATAGTGTGATGAACCTAGGTACCAAATATGAAAAGAATCTAGTGAACGGTTCTTAAGATATTCCAATTTGTACGGACGGACAGACGGAGCCTAATACTATGTCCCCCGCTTTGCGTTAAACGCGCGGCTGGGGATAACAACTAGTTGTAAATTTCTTCATGTATGTCACCAAACAGTCATCTTATTTCACAAACAAATTCAGTAAAACTGCAATTGCTCAAAATTATTTTTAAAAAAAGAAAAGAAAAGGAATATGATTTTTGTAAGAAATCTCTCAATTACCTGTTATTTCTCCATTGCTATCATCAAATGTTGGTAGACTAACACTCTGAGCAAGACTATCATCTGTCTCTGTCACAGTTGCAGACATCTCATCAGGTATTGCTGACAAACCAGACATTGCTGGGTACAACCTTTCGCCTGTTAACACAGCAACAAAACATCAAACACTATATGCATGTTTCTGACCCAACTCATTACCATATTTCAAGAAACCAATTCAGTATTCTGAAGGGAAAATGAGATGCAGACACTCATCAGGTGTTATTTTAACAAAAATAAAAAGTACATGAATAAGATGAATTACAGTTACAGTGTGTTTAGAAATACATGGTTGTTGTGGATAACACTTTTTTTAAACTACATTATTAAATGTCATGCCATTAACAAAATCATAAATTCATTTTGGTGCAACATATCATTCACTTAATTCATCTCTCTGAACCTTGTAGTTTCTGAGAGAAAGATTATTACTCATTAAGCCCGAGAGCCACTTCACTACTCAACACCTGGAACCCCTCACTGATTGCCCGACTCGTGTGCCGAGACTAATTAGTGCTAATCACACCTGATTTGCCTGGCAGGTTTCGAGGATGACAGGAAACTGTCTAGTCGTACAAACAAGTCCTGATTGTTGTGTCGTAAAGATATATGTTGGAAGAAAGCAGGTGTGAATACATATCGTGTATTGCAAAGTTTTATGTAATTTTATTGCAAGCTTCTCTTGAAGACCTTTGGCGGCTTGTACATTCATATTTTATCACCGTTTGCATGTATTCTTTGTATGTATGAGATGAGACACACATAAACAAATTCTCCCTCTCATATCATTGTGTGAGGTATAATTTTACAAAATATCTCTGACAATGACATATTGTAAAGAAGAATTTACTTAGCGTTTTTGCCGATACATTTCTAGTGTATGGGTCATTTTCAAAATTGGTAGGATTATCTGTCCGTTCCAAATAAAAAAAAACTCTCTTAAATTAAAAGGATTTTTTTGTGCTAGAAAACATATTTAGATGTTTACTAGTCAGTAAATGTGGTATATCATTAGTCTTGTCATTTTGAAATTTATATTTAGCCACATTTTAGGGTCAAAATTGGCAGATTTGCTCTGTCCGGAGGTGACGGTCCTAATATCAATGTCTCACAAATAATGTAAATATAAATGCAAATAAACAAACTAATTCACATTATCCCAGTTAGGAATGAACAGCCATACTCAAACTGCATTTAATTTGTTTTTAACTTTAAAAAGGTTTTTGCTACAAATTGTAACATGCTTGTCCTGTGATTTTGTGTCCTGACTGTTACCAGTGCATGAAATTCCTGCAATAATTTCCCGTTGGAGCTAGATTGTAATTCTACTGCCTGTGTCTGATTGAGCTAGCCCCTGTGCATGTGACAGCAGATGAAATATTGAAATTCAACACATTTTGCAGAAAATTGACTCCATCAAATATGTATAAATGTTATGTGTCAACCTTAATTGTCCAGACCGTTACCAATGTATTTTGTATCAAATATATCTCTTTGTTTTTTTAAATTTCAATGGATATGTTGCCCAGCAATGGAAGAGGTGGAAGGCATGTCCTTTGAATCTTTTAGGGATCATTCATTTTTTTATTTTAGATTTACTTACAAAATTTTCTTGACCGTTACTGTCCAAACCGTTACCATCCTGCAAAGTAACGGTTTGGACAGTCCTTGTAACGGTCGGGACAAAATGATTTGTATTTCAAAAGGTTGTTCATTAATATTTGAAATATAACAAATTTATAATTAGTTTAAGGGTTAAGATAAGTTTAAGCATGGACTTTTACTGTTCAAAGCAGTTTTGATGTAGTAGCATGAAAAACACAGTCTCTAGTAACGGTATGGACAAATAATAGTAACGGTCTGGACATATCTTTAATATATTTCAATTTTAAAGAATATGTTCCATGGTGTGATGATAATTTCTATTTACTTATCTATCTGCTTTAAATAATAAAAACCACGTTAAGTTTCTATTTTCTATAAGATCTATAGTCTTTATAAATTAAAGGTAATGGTTAGGACATCTATGGTAACAGTTTGGTCAAAATGTAGTAACGGTAAACAACTTTCAGTATTCCAATCTTAAAGATTTTTTGGGTGTAAACTGTTTTAACTTTAACTGTGAGATATGTAAGGCTACCATTTACTTTGAATATTTGCTAGGTGCTAATATGTTGGCCAAACCTTTGTATTTTGATAAATATGTGTTACCATCTCACGATTAACAAAAACTAAAGGTATCCGAGTGAATGAAAGAAGTATATTTCGTGGAGGCTAATATTGCACCATAATATCAACAGGAAAATGATATCTATGCAGTGTCCTGCGTAGCATGACCATGTGTACAGTATCATAGTTGTTGCAGTACCTTTCAGAATTTAATCTTTTGCAACTTTTAGAGGGATAATATTTGTTTGTTACACTGATGTCCTGACCGTTACCAATAATGTCATAACCGTTACTATTCATTCAATTTTTGTTCCCCAATTGCACTCTTCTTTAGATTATAAGTGATTTTCAACCTAGACAGGGGTGTTTTTCTATTCTTTAGAAGGTACAGTTTGATTTTATTCAAAAGCCTAAATTCATTCACAAGTTTCATATGGATATAACAAATGTCCAAACCGTTACCACAGCATGGAAGAAAACATGTCACATTTGCTACAAGTTACAATTTCTAATACACATTTCACTGTGTGTCCAAAATAGGGTTAGCAATTGAAGTAAATGATATCATTTTTTCCTTTCATGTTATCTGTTTCTATGTTGAATTCAATTGTTTAAGGTTTATGTCCAGCCCGTTACCATTCCTGTCCAAACCGTTACCACTATTGTCCTAACCGTTACTGGTGTTAATTGACTGCTCTAAATAATTCATGATAATACATGAAACACTCCCCTTTATGCTGGTGTCATCAAAAGATGTCCTGGGCTTAGTAGCTGATGTTTATTTTAGACAATTTTACCTGTTGAAATCTATATGCATAATAATGTTTTAGAAAAATGTGATTATTTTGTGGTAAATAAATGAAAGATACAAAATAACACTTTCAAGATTCATGATAATAGTTTTTACCTTCAAGTTTGATTAAGTCGGTGTAAAAGCTGTGAATGCCATCTTTAAAAGATTTTTATGAATTATATTTCAAAATCCTTATTCTCATTAAGAAATGGTAACGGTCAGGACTTTCCCTCACCCTATTAATTACTTATGTTTCAATTAAAAGGCCAATTAGTAAATTTGAGCCTGCATGTTTGTATTATTGAATAATTAAGTATTTGGGATTTCATTTGAATAAAACCTAAATCAATTTTCAGGAGTTTGATTTTACTGTAATAAAGAATTGAAAATCCTACCAA
The DNA here is from genome assembly GCF_003918875.1 of Haliotis rubra. NCBI lineage: Eukaryota > Metazoa > Mollusca > Gastropoda > Lepetellida > Haliotidae > Haliotis > Haliotis rubra. The sequence goes on along the minus strand of NW_025767066.1, from coordinate 708,580 downwards.
TTTGGAAAATGACCCGTATACGAATTATTTTAATGAAAGTACTATTACACTAGTCTGTGACTAACGTAGAGCACATTCATAGCTTGTCACTTTGTTTCATCTAGATTTAATGCAAAAAACATATGTGACCATACAAACATACATATAAAAAGTGTATATTACATATTCCTTGCATAGAAATAAAAAAAAAGAGTCACGTGATAGGGCATCATCAAATTTCAAATCGGGCCAGGGCGAAATTTCTGTAGGGCACGTTTGGTCACTCAACAGCTTGGATAGAGATTGATTATTGGCTATATCGTTGACCAGTCGATATGCTGGGTTTCGGCTTTATCAACTCAAGCTATCATGTAACAGTTTGTGTATTGTAAACATACACACTGGTAACGATGTATGAAATATACACATAAGACAAATAGGAGTAGATAGACACTTTGGCGAGTTTATTTGTCCTCATTTAGTGTATTTCGATTCGTAAAACAAAGCGATTGAAATCAAACCATTGAGTAGAGATACATGAAACTTTCAACAGCTTGAACAAAAATGCTTGAAATACCTTTGAATGGTTTACTTATGATATTACTGCTGTCTATGTGTGAGAATTTTTTGAATTACCGACTTACTGTGTTTTGTAACAAACATAGTAAAAGATTTCATCGTTGTAATAACAATGACATGTATATATATATTCGATGCAAAGGAGTGATATTCGATTAGGTAACATTATCAACTTTAGATTATGGAAAATAACTAGTTACAATTCAGTAAGCTTCAAATTAGTAAGTTAAATTATGTCTAATCTATTCGAGCTTGGATGTATAATTATTTGTGTTTATACATTATGTTTCATTATATGAAACATGACAACGTAATAATACCTAAAATATAAATTCAAGCTATTCTATTGTGTTTGAATTCTTTGCATGTCCATGAAATTTCGTATATTGTTCAGAAAGTTGAAAAAACTATAATCTTCAGTAACCTCTAAACCATTACATCTAATTCAATCAATGTGTATACGAAGTATTTTAGTATGAAGAATACCAGACACTTACCTCTGTAAAAACATCATAATCATGTGTTCATTTGCCAAACGCTGTACAAGCTTATGATAATGATTAGCAATTGCTATCAAAACACTTTAAATACTTCTTCTGATTGACACTAAAGGTAGCATCTCTCGCAAGAAAAGCTAATATTTGCTCAGTACTACTAAATTGGTTGAAATAATAGGTACAGTGCGATTTTTACAACAAACTAAAACACACATGTGTGTCTCTAGCTGAATAAGAGGTGCTATCTGTTGACGAATATATGTGGCTCTCGCTGTGAGAAACTGCCAATTACCTGCCCCATAAACACCTCACTCGATGTGAGGAGCTGATTAATTTGCCCCATATATGCGCCTCTCGGCCTTAATGAGTTAAAGGGGCACTGATCTATGGCTTCAACCTGGCAGTCAAACAGTTTTCACAAGCCTTTTCGCTGAACATGGGTATATGTAAAATATTATTAATTATGCAACTGATAAAGTGCCTAGGTATCTCAATAATTTTACATATTGCCTGAAAACTTGATTTCTTAATAGATTAACTTGAAGCAATTAAGAAGTTCCAATGTACTATAAAAAAATCACAATAGACAAATTAAGTTGGGATTAGAAGTGAGTGAGAGAGTTTGGTTTTATGCCGCTTTTCAATATTCCAGCAATATCACCACGGGGTACACCAGAAATGGACTTCACACATTATACCCATGTGGGGAATTGAACACAGGTCTTAGGAGTTACGAGCGAACACTTTAATCACCGCCCCAGACTCATAAAGAAATACCTGGATATATTGGTTCCAATTAGATGATAATCCCGTTGTCAGGAAACTGCTATCAGTAGGAAGTAGGAAAATGTATCTGTAAAACCACTTAAGACTACTTTAGATACCAAGATGAGATGGTTTCAGTTTAGAATTATTTGTAGGATATCAACAAACTCATTTTTATATAAAATCAACATAAATGAGAGTAATCTTATCAATACAACTCACAAAGATGCCTACATTTCCCAACATTCAATCCACGGTGATCTAAGTGAGGAAATGCGCACTTATACTCTCAAATGACTGACTGACTGACTGACTGAGTTTGGTTTTACACCGCTTTTAGCAATATTCCAGCAACATCATAGCAGGGGACACCAGAAATGGGCTTCACACATTGTACCCATGTGGGGATTCGAACCCAGGTCTTCGGCGTGACGAGCCAACGCTTTAACCACTAGGCTACCCCACCGGCCCCTACTCTCAAATGAACCTATGATTGGTGGAGCATAGTCATTAACCAGTCAAGATTCTTGAGACACAGGGCTCGATTTAAGAGATGTTCACCTACTTGCACCAGGTGCAACCTGAGATGAAAACCTAGTTGCACTGACCAAATTCATGTTGCACTGCTTTTATTGTGATTTGTAATGAAAGAAATATGCTGTTGACTTATTTAGGTGTTTTATTCAGAGTTTTACCCACTCAAAAATTGACCTGGTGCAAGTTAGACTAATAACTAGGTTGCATTTTGCAATATTGGATTGCACCAGTGCAAGTAACAAAGCACTAAATCAAGCCCTGAGACATCATCTGGGTATGTATGGGAAAACAACAATAAAAAAGGCAACAATCAGTCCTTGTGAAATATTGGAAATCAGGGCCCCTTCAATCTTTACTGAATCTTTGTGTACTGAGATGTAACAGACACTGACACAAGCAGGCCATCACATTGGCAAATTTGAATATAGTCAAGCAGGGTAATAACGACAAATACACAATTAGAATGAAGAAAACAGAATGGAACATCAGGAGTGGAGGGAGTATTCAAAGGTTCCATGGTTTCAAAGAGGAGCTTTGAATTGAATGCAGGAGAAAACAATTACATGCCTGTGTTCCATGTATCTCTAGTCTTTCGTTATCTCTAGTGTCTGCTTTTTTTATATATAATTCTATCTCTTGCGCTTTGAGCATGTTGTACATGGAATATAATGCATTACAAGCATGCTATCATTATTATTATTACGCCTGTGGGGCACAAACCTGCACAAAGATGTGCAGCTCTTCAGAGGAGAGGGCCATATTTACCCCATTTCTGATGTTTTATTTTGTTGTTCTACAGCTTGATATGCCATATCAAAATAAAATATATATAATTATGGCCCATTAATCAAATCACTGATATCGTGAACAATGAGCTATTCCGTCGGGATATGATAAGAAGTGACTATGCCTGTCCATCTGATCTGACTGATCACCTCTATGGCTAGGACAGATTTCTGTGGGCAGAATTCCTGTATGGTTCTTAGATCAGACAATGACAAAAGGATAATAATGAACAAACCTTGACTGAGAAATTCTAGCTTACTGCTTACCATCTTGCACATCCTGCAACAGACAAGTGATAGCATGGCTGGCCCATGGTCCACCCCAAGTGATAGTGCCATGGTTGAATTCTTGGTTGGCAACGAGCAGAATTAATTTTTCCAGTTGTTCCTGTGTCATGGATTCAGTCAGGCTTATAGCAGGGCGTGTACTATTACAAATTCTAGCAAACACCTGTAATATAAGATGTAACATGTTTTTTTTTACAAAAATTGCCTTCTGATTCAGCATATGATCCTGCCCAAAGCTTTGAAAATAGAACATTTCAGTATGAGAAAAATAGAAGTAATCAACATGCATCAAACAGTATCATGAATTATGAACTGATACATCAGATTTAGACTGTATCTTTGTCACCATCTAAAAACTTAGAAGAATTTCTTATTTCATTTTCCTTCGCCAAATAAGCCTGGAACATCCATGAAACAATATATTTCTCTTGATTACAGTTCACTGAACAGAATAACTTCATCAGAGTTCAACTTAGTGAAAAATAGTAAGCATGAAATAATAGCTGCATGAAAATACTTTTACCTGCCTAAACATTCATATCCAATATCCTTATTGTACACACCACACACCAAAAACTTTCTCTTTAGTTTAAAGCAACATTGCCAACTGTAAATGCAATACCAACCTTACAAGCCACCAAGAACAAGTCGACATGGCATGTGAAATCCATGCTGAGTAGCAGAGCCATAAGACCTCTAACCACTGCTAGACAACGATCCCGCGGCAACACGAGGGTAGTATCGGACTCATCCTCCCCTCCATTGGGTGCAGCCCCTCCTTCTTCTCTCCAACCCGGCAGCTTCTGCAACATAGCGGCATCGGCCCGTCGGATGTGAACAATGTCTTTTAAGTGCTGCAGGAAGAACATAAATGCTGAAAATTAGAGGTTAATTTAGAATCTGTTCCACAATGATTACCTTTGTTTTTTTGTAAAAAATAGTTCCAAAGGTTATGTACGCAATATTCAGTTCCATACATAATTTGAAATCATGATATCCAAAACCAAGTTGATCACATTCTCGCCTGATACATGACAAGAGTATAAGATTTTGGACTTAAGCCACTCAACAAAAGTTGCTGTCAGCATTGATATTCAAATGTATTTTGCATAAATATGAAATACAAAGCATGAGCACAATACAAACTGCAAATAACAAAATCTCAATGCTTCTGAATCTGCAATAATGAATTTTCCACTGTAGAGTCACACAGTTAAGTTTTCTGGTCAACTCTGAGCATAATGTACCTTCCGTAAAGGTGATTATTTTCCTAATAAGATACATTTTTGGGCTTCACATGAAACCAACTAAAACAGACCTAGTGATGCCATCACTAACAAACCATTCATGGTTAAGTTCAGCTTTTTTCAGTCTGCTTGTATCAGAACTCCTTAATCTACATTTATCAGGGCATCTTCCCAAGGCAAGGGAGTTAACATATTGTAAAAGTCAAGTTTCCACCCTTTCCGGAAGAGGCTGGAAGAGATTATGGAGTCATATTTTGGTAGGACTAAGGTGTCTATGTATTGTCCAATCAATATCAAGCAAAAATATCAACATTTAGTTCCTGAACAACATAGCATCTGCTGTGCAGGGTTTGGTTGATTGCAGAGCATGTGTACTGGATGCTAAACAGACAGTTTCCAAACCTTTCTTTATTTGTAACTATGGTGTTTAAATGGCCTAAAGCAGTCCGTAGGAAAGACCCCATTTTATTGCTGGTTTCATTGAATGTTTGATTATCGATCAGATGATGCTGACCAGGTGTCACTATTTTGTTTAAAGCAAAGGAGGGACATATAAAGGCTAGAACTTGTAATAGCAACTGGTGGTCATCCACGAAATTCCACCCTATTTCAGCAAGGGTGCAAACTGGACTTTGACAGTCAGCTAATTCCCTTACCTATATAGTTTTAGAGATGTTAACAGAACAATGGCCATACATGGCCTTTCAAACATAGTTGCTGTGCTGACCATAAAGGAAATCAGATTAAAAACTGAACAAATTCAAATGTCATCACTGGTGGGAACTAGTGTGTGAAGTCTAAGCTTCATTTATAAAGTGGTTTCTTGGAGATGTTTTTTTTACTCATAGGACTGCACATCTTAAAATTTGGGTGAAAATGCCCAAACAATGACCATAAACATCATTATGGCTGCCATGGGGGCCATATAGATATAGGACCAGTCCTTATTGCATGTCATTACATTTTGAGTGAAAATGACTGAGTAATGGCCATAAATAGATATTTTCAAAAAGGCCAGACAGAAAATCCAATTCCAAACTCCTGAACAATTTCAGGATTGGTTGGAACAAGCATGTAAAGCATGTAACGTTGCACTGGTCCAGTTGTTTCTGAGAAGACATGTTTACAAAAACGCCAGATAGATGGCGGACAACAAGGCCATGATATAACGCTAACCTGACTTGCAGTGTCGAAACAACAACTAAGTTTCAGGATCATACAAGTGAAAATGTAACAATAACTGGCAATTATACTGATATATCCATCTTTTACAAAATATCCTCAAAGATGATCATGAACTTTGATAGACGTGGCATGTAGCTATGGCAAAGCATTTCTAAATGAGTCAACATTTTAACTGAGCATATAGTTCTTGAGGCAGACTGTCACTCACAGCATGATGGCGAATGCTGTATTAGTGATTTTATGACAATTACAGAACATGCTACCATAGTTTTATAGCTATCCTTTTGCCTCTACATCAGGTAACTTCCACAAAAATATATAATCTTTTGTGCTTACCAAAGAAAGAAAAAAGTACTTTTCCATGATAAAGAGCAATTAACCTTAGAAGCATACTGTGACAACTCCTTCTTAAACTGCTGTTCCTGCTGCTTCATGAGAGCCTGAGCCTCTTTCCCCACCACAGCCTGGCCTCCACTCTTCTCAAGCTGGCTCTCAACAAACTTCTTCTTGGCTAACTCTAGATCATGAAGTCTTTGCTTGTGGTGTAGAATGCGTTTTTGAAGTGACCTCCTGTACAGTTTGCCAGAACGAGATTTGCTTCGAGATGGATTGTTAGACACGTGACCCTGGATGAAACCCCAACGGTTTGCTTGGCATGATCCTGAAATAAATATGTAATTTTTTAAGTAAAATTGATATTTTTATACTTATCCTGACTCATGATCTTTTGCTTATCTCCCTTTCCTTTTCGAATGGTAGTGGAACACTTGAATCCCTTGAATCCGTAAAAATACACTCACCCACGAGTGACCTCCCTTTTGCCCTTTTCCCGCGCAAACAGTCATGTGACCTGCCTTACTTGTCACTCTCTCCAGAATTTCTGCCCATGCACTTGGATCTGCTGTGAAATCCAAAGTGTCTTCAATGGGGAGGTTGGGAGGGCTTCTCGTCATGAGTCAGGATAAGTATAAAAATATCAATTTTACTTAAAAAGTTACATATTTTTACTTATCCTGACTCATGATCTTTTGCTTATAGAATCCGACGGATTGGTGGTGGGTCAAGCCACTTCGTGGATTCATCAGCTGTCCTTAGATATGTCCTGTATTCCCCCCCCCCCCCCACCCTCCCCTATGGGAACTGCGAAATGGCATTTCCATGATCCTATTCTTCCAACTTCCGTTATAACTCAGGGGACCCCTTTCTTGTCTTACTTCAGTCTTAGACAAGTTGAATCATGTTGATTCATGTGGCTACTGATAAACTAGTATTCTCCTATTACTAGATATCTCATAACAACCCATAGATTATGATAAGATCTTTATCATAAATGAGTTGCGACCCCTTCACGTACAGGTAAGATCTTTACCCGTACAGGATCTTTAATCACTCATGCTAGCCTGTGCTAGACTGTGCGCATGGACTTTCAAACTAATACTTTTTCTTTAGTAAAGTTATCAACAAGTCAACGTGATAAAGGGTGAGATTTTTCAACTCAGCGCCTTTGAGGAACCATTAGTTGTTGTGCTACAACGAGAGGCCCAAATTGGTGAATGCCTGAGTAGTCTTCAGTGGCTATGTCTCGTAGGTAGTGGTTGGCAAACACTGTTTCCGACTTCCAAAAGCAGCCCTCCATAATTGTTGGTATAGAGCAATTTCCATGCAGAGCCAGTGTTGACGCCAGTGCTCTGACTTCGTGTGGGTTGGAAGTTCTAGGAGGTTCTAGTCCTGCTGCTTTATAGACTCTCAATATGACGGCTCTCATCCAGAACGATATGGTCGTTCTTGAGACTTCTGCTGATGTCTCTGTTGATAATGGGATGAACAGGCGCTTGAATTTTTGTCTCCTTGTCTCAGTCTTTTGAAGATATATCTTCAGGGCTCTGATCAGACACAAGGATAGTCCAGCGCATGTATCTCTGATATTCGAGCTGCCGTGGCTAGAGCAAGCAGGAACAGAGTCTTCTGTGTCAGCAGCTCGAGGGTAGTCTGGTCTAGTGGTTCGTAGACATCACTCGTAAGATGATGTAGAATTACATTCAGATCCCAGGCTGGAGCTCTGAATTTCTTTTGCTGGTCCTCCAGTTTAAAAGATCTCAGCAGAGCAAGTAATTCTGGTACTTTCATCAACTTGATGCCTGTTTTCATGGTAATCACTGTACTGATGGCAGTGAGGTATGTAGATAATGTCGAACCTTTCAGATGTCTGGTCTGACTAAGATGACACAGATATTCCGCCACTTGAGGATGAGTAGCTTTCATCGCAGTGAAGCCTTTCCGCCTTGCATAAGTCTCAAACTTACAGGTTACGAGTAGATCTGCGTAACGCTAGCATTACTGCCTTGGCTGCCCTGGAGGAGTATCCTCTTTTCTTCAAACATGTTTTGATATGGTCCACACATGTAGCTGGAACACTGTCGGGTTCCCGTGGGCTTGCTTGGTGTGTGGATGTATGAGTAGGTTCGGCCAATCTGGTAACTTGATAACTGGACTTCCGAGATCTTCTATTAGGTCTAGGAACCATACTCTCGCTGGCCAGTAGGGCGCGACCAAAGTCAGTTGTAGCGCCTGTGTCTGTTTGATCTTCAACAGTACTTCTGGAAGTAATATTGGGGGTGGAAACGCGTAGGCGTTTAGTCCTTCCCATGATATGCACAGTGCATCTGTTGCCTAGGCTTGAGGATCTGGAACTGGTGAGACAAACGTCTGTAGTTGTTTGTTGAACCTCGTGGCAAACAGGTCTATGTATGAGGATCCTATTTCCCTTATGATGAGCCGGAACGCTTCTGGATGGAGCATCCATTCCGTAGGTGACGGGTGCAGTGGTCGGGAGAGAGCGACTGCAAGTACGTTCTTGGCTCCGGGTATGTGACACGCCTTTATCCAGATGTTTGCTTCCTGCGTGATGTGGAACAACTGGAATGTGAGCTATAGCAGGCTTGGAGACCTTGTGGAACCTTGCCGATTTATGGAGAATGCCACTGTAGAGTTGTCCGTGTGGATCATCAGCATTCTGTTGTTCAGCGAGCTCGACCATAGTTGTAAGGCGTTGATCACGGCTTTTATCTCCAGCAGATTGATGTAAAGATGCTGCTCTATTTTGGACCACCTTCCTGACGCAACTTGATTGTTGAGATGCGCACCCCAACCCTGCATCGAGGAGTCTGCGTAGAGTTGTGTGTTGAAGGCTGGCTCTTGTATATAGGTCCCTCCGCAAACGTTTGACCTGTGCGTCCACCACAGTAGATACCTCTTGAGGTTGTCTGCCGACACTGTCTAGATGTTTTGTCAGGAACCGTTGCAGCGGTCTTAGTTGTAACCGTCCTGTGCGAGTCAAGTCCTGCGCCATGGTTAGTAGACCGAGTAGAACTTGCCATGATCGTAGTGTTAACGGAGAGATGACTGCTGGTGGAATCATGCAGGTCTATGCTGGCCATGTAATCTGCTGGACGGACGAGTAGTTTGAGTTGAGGTAGGTGGATCATTCTGAACCTCTCTGGTTTCAGTACATAGTCTTTGTTGAATTTGAGCATGTTGTAAATCAGTCTGAACTTCTCCTTGGAGTTCTTCTTGGGTACTAGAAAAATTGGGGAATAGAAGCCTGGAGTGAGATGATGCTGATCTATTATCTCTATCGCCTCCTTCATCAGAAGTGAGTCGATGGCTTCTTGTAGTTTGTCTGCCTGTTCCTCTGCATAGTTGAAGACCATCGGGCTGAGGTTTAGCGGAGGTGTGGCCTCGAGTTGTACTTTGTATCCTTCTCTTAGTACTTGGGAGACGTAGTCGTCCTCTAGTATTTCCCAATTCTTCCAGTACCTTTGTAGACGTCCACCCACTGTCGACAGTTTTACAGGAACGGCTGGGGGTGGAAGACTCCAGTCGTTCCGAACCTTGATATCAACGTCTAGTTCCTCTGGATCCTCTGGGAGTGCGGCCTCTCCCTGAGTTTCCTCTGTAATTTCCAGATGGGCGACGAAAAGATCCTTTGCCGCCTCTGAAGCTGGGGTACTTCTTGTCCTTTGCCTTCTGTATGCCGGAATATTTGGACTTGCTGTTATACTTTTGGGAAGTATGACGGATGACGTTGGCCAGAGTATCTATGGATTTTATCATCATAACTTCTCTAGAGTCGTGCGTAGCTTCCTTAGCTGCATCCTCTATTTGTCCTCCAAAGATAGTAGGCGCGCCTCCCATGGAGCTCTCAGTAGCGGTTGGGTGAATCTATCACTCCATGAACAGGATGCAAGTAGCCCTTGTCTGCGTAGTAAAGTGAGACCTGCAGATATAGATGCCAGATGGTCCGATTAATAGTATTGGTCCTTCTTCTGTGTTATGAGGGCCCAATATATCATTCTATCCTCTTCCGACCTTGAGTTCTGGAATTTATTGATCAATGCTTCATTGATGGCTCTGGACCTGGCCAACCCGAAGAAGGATCTCCTTGTAGCAGTATTAAGTTGAGATAACTTTTTGTCTTCCACCTTATACATCTTGTTTCGGGAGTCATTGACTAACTTGATGTTATCATCCCATTCAGGCGCCTTTGTAAATGGATCCATATGATGTAAGGGGAATATCTTCACATTTAATGATGGTAGGTGTTGACTCTGTTACTTGGATGCTTTCGCAAAAGCTGTGCGTAGGTTAGAGGGTACCTTGGATATAGGTTCAATCGGAGGGATAGTGACGGAGTCGAAGTCGTCGTTACGCATCCTTCATCTTTATCTTTATCCTTAGAAGGAGACTCCAAGTTCAACCCGTTGGCAATCCACGCTGTAACCTCTGAGTCTGGGAAGACAAAGTCTGCTTGCTGATACAAAGTCTCCTGAATATTAGTGCTAGGTCTCTGCGACTCATCCATCTGCAAACATGTATCCCTTCTCGAACCTTCATCATCCTTTCGCGAACCTCTATCTGAAGATTTCTTCCTATGCGAACGTCTATCTTGAGAGTGCTCTCTTAGCGAACCTCTATCTGTAGATACATCTCTTCGTGAACCTCTGTGAGGTGAGCTATCCCTTCGCGAACGTCTGTCGTTGGATGAACTTCTGTGATGTGAGCCTTCTCTTCAAGAACCTCTGTCTCGTGATGAGTGACTTCGCGAACGTCTGTGAGAGATATGAGATCTCGACCTAGAGCGGCTAGGTGTAGGAGATGGATCCTTCAATGTTCTCGAACGTTGAGGGTTCGCAGATGTAGAACTGTGAGTAGGCATCTCATCTCTTCTAGCCTCTTCCAAGATGACAGAGTCGTCCGACTGTGGAGACCTTCGCAAAGGTGTACGTTCGCCAACGTAGTCTTGAGACGTAGTTCTATGAGGAGTAGGTTCGCACAGGTCCGTAGGTTTGCACACCGTGTCGGTAGATGAGAGGCTTCGCCGAGCCTTCGCTTCTTCCTGGAACCTACATTCCATCATGGCCATCATGTGGTTGAATTGTTTCATAAATTCGCCCGGGTCAAAGTTCTGCATAGGTTGAAGCTGCTGAGGTGTAGACGAAGCGTTCACGAACGCTGATGAGTTCTGCGCCTCAACTTCACTCCATTGAGAAGTAGGTGGTAGTTCGTCAAACAGCTGTCCTGCTCTGACCGTTGTAGGGGACGATCTAGTAGTTGTAGAGGTCGATTGAGTCGCTGATCTCATAGATACTTCAGGTAGAAGTAATGGGGGGGTCATCAAAGATGTCTACTTTGAGTGGAGGTAATATCTCTTCGTTGAAGGATTTCTGCTGCGTTGATGTACTAGCACATGTAGATTTGCCCTCCGATCTGGTAACAGATGCTTTCTTCTGAGATGTAGAAGAAGATGACGTCTGCGTTGTAGACGATCTCTTCTTGGCCCCCTTACCAGCAGACTGCCCATGTAACGCACTAAACATAGCACCAGTATTATGAACTTCAGCAGTAGCAAGCAACATACGGTTTGAAGGCTGATCTCCAGTTTTATCAGCCTTGACTTGAGATGACTTTCTCACCCGATCCGTGGCACGTCTATAGATATAAGACAAATATTGATTAAATTGAAGATTTGATAAATCAACGTAATAAGTACAGCGCAAGCTGGAAGAACATGGTTTTATGCACAAAGGGCACTGGGGGTGAGGATCAGCCACGGATAACCTGTGCCTGCAAGATTTCATGAAATGTAAACAAAGTTACATAACGATGAAATAAAGACACAAATGCAAATAATTTCTACAATTTTTTTACATATAATACATAGTAGTTATTGCCAAATCCATATACAGCATAATTTTGAAGAATAGGACCTAAATAAAAAGGATATAATGCCGTATACGGGACTCCAGTGCTCGCCCAACCATCCGCTTGGGCGAAAAGGGAGAGAGTGACAAGTAAGGCAGGTCACATGACTGCGCGTGAAAAGGGCAAAAGGGAGGTAACTTGTGGGTGAGTGTATTTTTACGTCCGCTTGGGGAACTTCAAGGGATTCAAGTGTTCCACTACCATTCAAAAAGGAAAGGGAGATAAGCAAAAGATCATGAGTCAGGATAAGTAAAAATATTGAATATTTAAACAGCAATACAAACATATAACCTTCTTGCAAAGTCAACCTTTATTAAAATTTGCCTTCAATATTGTTTAATCCTGGCCAAATCATGGTGATCAGCAGATCACACCAGCTCACCATTATTTACAAGCAACAACAGTTTAATGGAAAACAGATACACAGATCCACTTTAGTAAAAATGTGAAGTGAAATGGTCCATGGCTTGTAGGAACAGGTTTCTAAATAGGCTTCTTTCTGATTTTACACACATGCATTATGATTACAGTGCATATTTTCTCATGAACTAATCCAGAATTGCAATATATTACAATAGTGAGCTATGTTAGCCACAAATTTTAACGAATATATCTTACATAATCTGGTGCATAGGATGGTCGGATATATTTAACGAATGGAACTATTTAACAAGTCCTTGACAAGCCTAATATGCTTGTCATCGCCAAAATGCTGTGTTGGCATGTTATGGTCAAAGTTCAAGAAATATTATGATAAAAGTACCCATTTTATGTCAACTAAAAATTGTTTCAAGGCGTGACAAGCAGTAAACTAACCATGGTTGTTGTAAATAACGGTGGGTTGGTGCATTGACAATAACTGCACAAAAGATACCACTGAATTTGTTGTACTGGCACACTGACTTTAAAACCAATGGGCCATTTTTAGAAAAATGAACCTATGGTACAAGGCACATGCCTTCATAATCACTGTTGTATGGAAGGGTTTATACAACTGATCAAATTATGGCGGGGGTTTCAGCAGCCATTGGCTCCATATCAACCAGTGTATGGGAAGTTCTGTCCTGCTGTATTCATGTTTATCTATTAGCCCTTCAATGTTGTCGCTATGGCAAAGCATCTGCCAAATTGGCTGAAGATGCATAGTCAACTGACAACACATTCGGAGCTAGCTTAACCCATTCAACACCGCAGGCCGCTTATGCGGCCACAACGTAATGAGTCCCAAGACACCGGAGGCCGCTTAAGCGGCCAGGCAGTAGTCACGTCAAAATTAGTCATAATTTTAGGAACCTACCTGACTTATGATTCATATATTAAATCTATCACATTTCACAATGTCTGAAAACACTTATTAAATTTCAATTTATCATATATTATCAGCAGAATTAAAATTATAAACTATTTTTCGCAATGTTACTGAAAACAACGATTCTCGGGCACATGCTTCGGCAGCGGGTCCACAATAACGTTGTCAAAGAGCAAAGTAACGATGTTTCGAGGAATTCAGTAAATAAATTGAATAAACTAATGAATAAAATCAACAACAACATTCATAAAAGTTGTCAAACGTACATATAAAATTACTATTTCCATCTTTATGTGCGATCATGTAATGTAAGTCAAGTCACTGACAACTGACATCTCGGCTCTCGCCGCCTCAATCTTCACGCTCGGACACGATGTTTAATGCGAAAATATGTACATGAAGCATTTTTGTCACAGGTCATAACCTAGCACGATACGTCCAATAAGTTCCATAATTTACGTATAGGTAGCGATTTCTTGCTTAATATGTTCAAAATAGCGTTCTTTTAACCAAAACTTTCGTCTAAATCTAAATGTTTTCGTTTACGATGGCGGCATCCATTGCTGTAATATGATTGGCTGCCTCATGTCACGTGTCTGATTTTGACCAATAACGACCCTTATAGCAGACTATAGCGAAAAAGCGTCATTAGAAACCAATTTTTATCCAATAAAATCGCTTCTTACAACTGTGAAAATACTCTTGGCAAGGGTTCAGTGATGTTGTTGATGTTCAGAGCTTTCGAACGATACCCGACATCAAACGATTCGCCTCCCATGTTTTTCATACGAAGCTTCGAAAACGGAGGTATTTTCCGTTGTTATGTCATGTTACCGAGCGGAAAGCCACAGATATCGGGAAATAGGCGACCATACATATTATTTAAGAAATCTTTTTATAATAATTTTCTGATTACGTAAAAATGAAAATATGAAAGAAAAAGGCACGGACATGTTATGACATGTCACAAATGGAAAAAAATCGCCGTAGTTTTTGCTTCTTTCGTGGTTTATCTGGAGGTTATAAATGTAAGCTTGCATTTTCATTCAAAAATAATTTTATTTAAGTTGTAGTTGTATTATTTGAATAATATTATAAAAATAAACTTCATATTTATCAACAGTAGGATTAGATCTTTTAAATGGTGTATGGGATGTAGTAGCAATAACGTTTTACAAGCTTATAATTTCCTTCATAAACATAGGCTTCATCTATGACCTCAGAGTCTCTGGGAACTCGGTGTCATGGCACTAAATGCCTCTGGTTGACTGGTGTTGAAAGAGTTAAACTCAAAAGATATCTATGATTACAATATTTTTAAAAATATGCTATGGGAGAGTAAGATTTCCTCACAATAGCATTAGAACAATCTCAGCCCTCAGGTCATGCAAAAACCATAAAACTCCCAGAGCAACACAAGAGAGAATCTCACCTGCATCCTTTCTCAGATTTACTTTTTCTGATTCTTCTACTCCCGGTGTAAGACCAAAAGAGTTGTCAAAGTTTCGGCACAAGAAAAGAAGAATCCAACTGACGAGTGATAAGTCCAAACATCCTAGAAAGAAAATTGTGAAGAAGAACAATGTTAAAGGGGAAGTGTACATGAATAAACCACATTTATTCTTATGCGAATCAAAGTGAACTACTTTAATTAGTTAATTTCAATGTTTGAAAATATACACTCATGTTTCTTAAAATGAAAGTATAACCCTCAATGAAAGTATAAATAAGTGCTGAAATGTTATGCCAACATGAGGCCTTTGTTTGCCGAGCTAAATAGGCCAGAGTTACCGCCATTTGATTATGATGTAATTGGTGCCACTTGATTTTAGACTGGTCTCCTGTCTAGTCCCAAATCAAAAGATAACAATACTGAAATTAATCACGTGAAAAAGTTTGTGAAAATACAAAACAGAAATTGTAAGCAGCAGGACATATTGATCGCGTATTTTCATTCATAACCAGACCTCAATGAAAATACCAAATATGTATAACAATGATGACATCCCTATGACATCACTATTGGGAAGCGACTTTTTCAAAATGGCGTGTTCACTGACACTAGTATGCTGAATTTTTCGAAGGAAGGTTTCATTGTTTCAAGCAAAGTACTGTAAACGTACTTATTTTCGCGTGGTGCAATTTTCGCGGAATTGACAGTTTAGACTACATCGCGCGGTCAATTATTCGCGCAATCAGTAATTGCCGGAACTGCCAGCTGTCTCTTTGGCCGCCACTAATAGCAGTGAAAACAAACAGAGTGGCTTAACTTGTCAGGCGGCGTTTATTGCTTACTCACAGGAAATCCCTATCTGTGCGATATACTAGTACACAGTAATCCGTTTAATCCCGGAAGAGATGAAAAACACATCAGTCTAATGTTCGAATTCTGGCGATTTGTGAATTAACTTATACTGTATATGAAGCTCTTTGTGATTTCAAACAAGCCGGGTTGTTGTGAATGAGATGATTGAGTGTTAGTGACTATTAAAGCTTCATGATGTACTGGTGAATAAAATCTTAATGAATAAATAAAATACTGCTGTATTATTTCTTTCGAGTCGTTTCACGGTAATCTGTTTTGTATCAAACCATCTGTCATGTGACCAATTTCCATGGTGGCCACAACACACATTGCTGTTTTCGCTAATTCGGCAATGGGATTTGGCTCATTATTTAATTATGTTTTGGGAAATCCATTACAGCGACAGTTAAGTATGATCAGTCGTCATTTTAAGATTCCCGTTGATTTCTGTCTTCAAACGTGATGTGTTATGGTAACAACTCAGGGGCGAGCGTGGCTAGACTGAATGAATGACAGGTTTATTCGCGGTACATAAATTTTCTCGCTAAAATGTTTTGTAAAAGCGAAAAGCGCGAAAATAAAACCTGCGCGAAATATAATAAGTTTACAGTATATGCATAAATGTGACATGTAAGTAGTCCAAAACATTCTGACTGTCTGCTGGTTGTTATTTTCTTTTTGTTTTCATTGTGACCAAGGGAAATAGTCTTAAATTAAGAGAAGTACCATCATCGTTGTTTCCGAGTTTGCGTCAGTCAAAAAGTCATGGCGTCACGCTTTCAGAAACTATAATATGTTGTGATGAATCTAGAAAATCATTGGAATACACCTATTTTATTTAACTATCGCTTGCTACGACACCTTTCCCATGCATGTTCTAAAACTAATGAGCAAGTGTATGCAACAAGTAGGCGAATGGATACACAGTGTAAAATCTGAGATTGGCTTTGTTTACAGAATTCAAAACAGCAAATTGCATTTATCTTCGTGATGTATTTGGATATGGTATCGATCTCAAAGTGAAGGTGGAAGAGGAGGGACATTAAGTAACAAACGTAGAATGCCGGCACATTCACCGATGGCAAGCTAGATGTAGTGCATATACGTGGAAAAAAAGATACTGTTGGAAAGGCGACCGCCTCAGGTTGAATGTTATACAATTTGGCTACATGGTCACACTTTTAGTACAATGTAAACCTTTTTTCAAACTGCAACGTCATTACAGTGTAGAAATGAGCACATGGCCAACTGACGGCTAGGCAACAGGTGGATTAAAACACTAGCCTGCACATCGAGACACCAGAACCACACCTATACCTGCACCACGTGAAATGGATCTAATAACGAGGTCATTTGTTAATCGTTTGGGCACCAATGACATCATTTCCAAGGGACATAAGCCATGGTGTGTTTATTGTGGACATAGAACTCTCGGTACATGTTGAAAATATGAATTGATATAATGCAAAAAATATATTAGTTGCTTCTGATATATGTATGGGTTTGGATATAAAACTACTTGATAAACACTTGTTATGATGAAAAAGTGCAAGACAAAAAGGTTAATTTTCGTGTACACTTGCCCTTTACAATAGGGTCACATTTTACGGAAAATATGTAACTTAAAAAGGAAGAGCAGTCTGAATAGAAGTAACCCACACAGTCCGTAACATGTATAAAACTAATTGTGATGACAATACAATGAAAGTACTATAAGCACACCTATTGAGTTTCTGTGTGAGGCAGCATCAGGTGCACTTGTAAGTGGGGACAGCACCTTGGCCAACATTGCCAGTAGAGATTCCATAATGCTGACAGAGCTGGGACCACTCAAGGACTTCTGGCCAAGGGCACTCAGCAACACAAATACTCTACAAAATAGAATCACATCTTCACAGTACTTAACTGAAGCAATGAATATCATTTACATAGAAAATAAAATAAGGTATTCACCGAGCATATTAATTAACACTATGAAACCATTAAACCAAACAACAAAATGAGACTGTTACAAAACCTAACAAGCCAAAAAAATGTTAGCAAGATTCACTAATAACCCCTACGGTTACTTACAACTTCAGCTGAACAACAAATAATGATCATTTTTGACACAAATACAAGATCTGTATCAGACTTTGCAAAGCACTTTTCTTTTAAACAAAGAAGCCATTACTCGAAACAATCCATTATATGATTGTAAATTTATTGACTTTCCCCCCAATTTCAAGAGATGGAGGAGTAAGAGGAAGAGGGAAGAGGAGGAGTAAGGGGGTAGAGGGTTGAATTATTGGATCGCACCCCTTATATAGATATGCAGGGTCATCTCCAAATGTGAAAAATATCCATTGAAATGTAACCAAGATACTGGATGTACAAAACTTCCATTAGATGGGTTTTTTTCAAAGTTCAAAATATATTATTTGACACAACTCTTTCAAAAACTTGAAAATTGGATCAAAACTTTTCCCTGCACCTCTTTTTAGTCTCTGAAACAGTTTTCCAAATTTGAAAACATGTTGATCAATACTTTTCAATTATTATTGGTTGAACAAACTTTCAAACAAAGTTCAAATTTTTCAAATCATCTAATTATTAAAAAAAATAAAATACTAGGGCTGTAATGAATACACTATGTTGCGAATATGATACGTATCACGAATATTAGGTAACGAATACGAATAATTATTCATGAATACAATATTGTAGTTAAATGATTGATGCACAATATTGAATGCCAATGTTGACTGTGTTAATTTGTCTCAGCAATAACCAGTCATCTCATGACACTCAAATTTTGTATGTAATAGTTATAGTTGACAGTAACATGTGCAGCCTTGGCAAACTAACATGACTTGGGCTACTACAAGGCTAGTACATATTGCATTCTTGCATATCTCGTTTTGAAAAAGGACATAGGGTTCAAGTAAAACACACTCCTTTATAAAAATTGTAAATATTCATGAATATTCGGTTCTTATGACCACGAATAACGAATTGAATTCATGAAGGGCTACGGTTCGATTCACCGAATATGCGAGTGAATCGTTACAGCCTTATAAAATACCTATCAAATTTTGCACTGCACTTCATCTTTAGACAAAGAAGGTGGTCCCACAAATTTGAAAACAATCTAACAATAGTTATTGGTTGAACCGACAGACGGACAGATGAAATTCCATGGAATAACAATATACAATATAAACAAATAACAAACACTACCAGATCTTCTGTTACTAAAACCACCAACACTAGATACTTAAGAAGTACATTTCACTCTACCCCCATGTACAGTGTAATAAAGTACACTTTTGCCCTAAACTATTATAGTTAAGTACAAGGACGCTTTTAGCAAAGCATCTTATAAAAGGTCCTTACATATTCATTAGTGCCAAGAAATAATCCTTTCACAATATTCGAAGGTTATTTCAGTATAAAAAGTTCAACTGAAAGAAAAAGTCAACATACCTGTCTTGAGGAAATATTTGAGTATATTCAGAATTGAAGAATTCCTGAAGCATATTTCCCAAGAAAGTTCCCCACCATGTCTGACTGCCACAGATCCTAGTCAGTAGTAAACCTGTGCTGACTTGGATACGCCTGCTTCCCAACAGACATAAGTTCTTAAAGAGAGTCTCACTTGTCTGTGGTGTAAGTGCCATGTACAGAGACAAGGGTGGTTGTGGAATTGTTGGGGTGCTTGTACTCATGCTCAGCAGGGTATCAAGCAGGTTCTCCAACATCACTCTAAGCTTGTCTGTTGATGTTTGCCCGAAGCAGATTATTCATATTCACATTTTCCTCATATTCTCTACCTTTGATACCAAGTGCTCTTTTCAGACGGACAATTGCTCTTTGAGCAAGGTTCAGCTGCAGCTGTAGCTGTAGGCAGTCATTATATGTCTGAATGATACTATTGTCTTCATCATTTTTCTTGGTTTTCTTCAAATAGTATTCAACATGTGATGCTGGGAACTGCATACTATCCACTGCACTGAGAAGGGACTCCAGGCGAGTTTTAGTTAGACTGTATCTGCACTGAAGATCTTCTTGAAGTGACATGAAGAGTCCAAGCTGTGACAACAACTGGGACTGGCCCTGAACTTCCAGTTGAGCTGCAGAATGACTGCATGAGGGAGCACTCTGGTCCTCCACATATTCCTTCCATTCCCATGGTAGAATATAACAATGACCATAGAAAGCACCTATAGGGATCCGCGAACGTGTTGTTCCAGCACCATATCTTCCTACAGTTGTAATCTGGAAAAAAACCAACTGTGTCATTATTGCGTAACTTTTAAGTTAAAGATCAATGAAATAAACTGATGTGGATGCAACAACTTTTTTAATAACACAAAATAATCCCACCTGGACTGATATCAGGTATTACCAAAAACCTTACATAATATCCCATTATTACTGCTGTCAAAGACACACAACAAACTTTTCCATGTGGATCATATTCACACATAAAGTGTAAATACTATCCAGTAAACCTGTTGTAAATAAATACGTAAAACTGACATGGTCTCCTCTTCATACAATTGACTATGTTGGCTCAGTTGAACTCCAGTTTCTGGCTATTCCGAACAAATGGTGTGCTTAGTTGTGGCTAAAGTACTCTGCTGGATTGTCTTTAAATATTACTTTATATTTATCCTGACTCATACTAATTTCTTGGCCCTTCCTTTTGCCTGAGGTATTGTGGAATCTTTCAGTGTCATGTGCACCAATAATAGAAAAATATTTAAAATTAACACACCCCTCTCCAGCACATGCACATCCACTCCCATATGACTACCTGTGACTCATCACTTTCTACCTAAGTTGCACCCTTAAGGCCAAAAGTAAACCAAATTCAGGGTAGAGTGGAAATGGTTGGGGTGTGTATGAGTCAGGATAAGTATAAAATATTATTTTTACTCTAAAAATAGACACATTTTCTCCTATCCTAACTTATAGCAATTGCTTAATTCGACAGAATTTGAACTAATGATCTGTTCAGATAACCCCTTGGGAAGGTGAATTCTGTGACACTACCTCCTTTTTTGGAGAAAAAGTTGTAAATGTATGATTTGATAGACTTGTATCAAATTGGATTTTTGCATGTTTAAGGACAATCCATATGTTTAAATCAGGTATCACCCATTCTGAAGTACATAGTTAAACAGGTACATGGACTCTCAGTCATTGGTTGTTTGACAGTAACCTGACTTCTACGAGTCTACAGAAGAGTTACTATCTTCTCATAGTGCCAGTTGTTGTGCTACTACTAATGGACAAAACTAATGGATGCAAAATCTCTCAGATAATTGTTAGCAAAGAGGTATCCGATCTCCAGAAACAGCCTTCCATAACAGGTGTGATTGAGCAGTTACCATGCGTCGCTAACATAAATGCTATGACTCTGACTTCGTGAGGATTAAAAGGAGGGTCTAATTCTGCTGCTTTGCATGTTCTGAGGACTAGTGCTCTCATCCAGAAGGTTCTTTGCAATGAAGTCCCATCTCAAACCATGCATGGGTACCAGTATCAAATCTAGTTCTACTGAAGTTAATCGCATGAATCTTCTTGAATGACTTTCAGGCTGCTGTTGCTAATGCCAGGAAACACAGTCTTCTGAGTAGATAACTCAAACTCTGCCTGCTATGAAGGTTATGTTGTAAGACTATACTTAGATCCTATGCCATTGCTCTGCGGCACGTGTGTGTTCTGGTAACATAACACAGAAAGTTTCCAAAATATCTTGGGCAAAGGGAGGGACAATAGGTGATGGAAATATTTCATGATTTTTACATGACTACCAAACATTTGGCCAGTCAAATACTGGTGAAAATTGACTTCAACCAATGGCTAAAATTGACTTGTAATAAAGCAAATGACAATTATGCTTTAAGAGGAAGTTTCAATCTCAATGGTTGCATATAGAAACAGCTGTCACGATCAGGGATCTGAGAAAGAAATAAGGAAATTAGATTTTGTTCAGTAATAACTGTATGATTGGTAATACCGGACACTGATCCAGAACAAACATTGTCACTAAGGTGACATAATCCCCCATCGCAAATTATCAAATCAAACTTTTAAAGCAATGAAAGTGAAGGTTTTAGTTTAAGATGAAGTTAAACGTCAACAAAAGCATGACCGTCAACCTACACCTTCCCTAGATGAAGATTGGTGTCAAACATGAAGAAAATCCAGTGAATTGTTCTTGAGGTATCTCGCTAACAAGCTTAACACGCAGGTTAACATGGTGAAATCTCCAAAGTGTTGCTGTGACCTTGAAAACTGCATAAGGTCACCAAAATCAACTGGGCCCTGGGCCTTCCCTTGATGAAGCTTGATGTCAAATATGAAGAAAATCAAGTGATTGGTTCTTGAGATATCTCACTGACAAGCTAAACATGCAGGTTAACATGTTGAAATCTTGTTAACATGCTGAAGTGTCGCCGTGACCTTGAAAACAAAGTGAAGGTCACAAAAATGAATGGGCACTGCGCCTTCCCAAGATGAAGCTTGGTGTCAAATATGAAGAAAATACAGTGAACAGTTCTTGAGGTATCTCTCTGACAAGCTTACGTGCAGGTTAACATGCATAAATTTTCAAAGTGTCACTGTGACCTTGACAATAAGTGAAGGTCACCAACTCGACTGGGCCCTGTGTCTTCCCTAGATGAACCTTGGTGTCGAATATGAAGAAAATCCAGTGAACGGTTCTTAAGATATCTCGCTGACACAGGTAAAACGTTAAAGTCCCCTTGTGACCTTGAAATGAAGATCAAGGTCACCAAATGATTGGGACCTTTTGCATACTGTGATGAACCTAGGTACCAAATATGAAAAGATTCTAGTGAACTGTTCTTAAGATATTCCAATTTGTACGTACGTACATACTGACGGAGCCTAAGAATATATCCCCCACTTCGCGCTTAACATGCGGTGGGGTATAAATACATGTAAGTCAGCACTTGCAATTTATCAAAACCTTTTTTTTTTTACTTTTAAGGACATCCAGACATCATTAAGTCTCATATAATATCCTGGTAAAAATGCTGCTTACCTTCAGATAGCGACAGATGGGTGGAGGCATGATATTGTTCATGACAAGAGTTCTTAATCCTATGTCTGAAGCCACAACTAGTCTCTGTCCATCAACCTCTTCTCCTTGTATCCAAACATCAATAGAGAGTGAAGCAAGGTCAACACAGGCCGGTATTATTACATCAGTGAGAAGAATTGGCTTTCCAAAGTCAAGTGTCACAAAACGCCTTGCACCTGAGTACCAGAACAAAATCATGACAAGGACAAAAAAATACATTCTCATGCTACATACATCAACAGACATGACACACATTCTTTTTCAATAAATGTAGGGATTCGATTAGATTAGCAGGGTAAAGACAATGGCTTGATAACATAGGGTGATTATTTGTCAGCAGATGCGTTTACCTGAGTGCATTCTTTCTATGACAAGGACCTGAGGCGGAGGTGGCTGCAACAGAGCCTGGTTTTGGGGAAAAGCAAATGAAGCTTTCTGTGTCTGCTGCTGGATCTGTGATGTGGATGGTTGGCCGGAACCACCTGCTAGTGAAAGTGATATTGTTTGTGGGGCAACTGTTTGTTGCTGTTGTTGTTGCTGTTGCTTGCTGATATCACTCTCACCACTCATCAGCTAAAACACAACAATATTCAGATGAAGGCCAATTACCATGAATATCAAATGATATTTGGTAGACAGTACATTTATCACTTCACCTTATCATGGTTTTGGGGGAAAGGAAACTACTGTTTTCTGTTGTGATGGTTCAACTTTATATCACCAAAGACAAAATTGAAGACTGATGTCAATCTCTTTAGGTACAAACCAGCACATAAATACCACAAAAGCTGCAACATGAAATGGCCATGTTGTCATATTGGAAATCTGGCTGCTACTTTTAGTGTCACCTTAGATGGGATGACTCAAACAAAGTTTTAGCTCCACAGAACATGTAGTTTCCGAGGGGATGTTAAAAAAGGAAAAGTTAACACCAGGACAGAAAATCAGGCAGATGGACAGACATACTGGAAATTCCAATTACATAAACAACCTGTTAGAGTAGGTAGTGCAGTTTTAATCACTCAAAACCATGGGGACACTGAAAGACAAATGGTCGAACTATCAAACCATGTTGGCCAACCTATTCGATTGCTGGATGCCAGGTGAACCTAAGTAAGATTCATAAATCAAGGACAGTGATTGCATGGTTTTCATATTTAGCCAGTAAGTATAATTTAACTGAACAGGTAAAATTATCTGAGAAACTACTAGTCATGACTTATGCTAATTTGTCTTTGCTAAAGGATACCATTAACAGGAGAGAAGAGGACCTGCAATATTATCCTCCAATACACATAGTAAAAGTAATTGGGTCTGATTGGGTAATTGGTTGTATGTGCAGTGTACAAAGCATTAACTGACAATGACATTTATCAAGTGGGGAATACAATTTGAATTTCTATATGTAAATATTTAATAATGCAAAAATACCCAGATTGTTATGTCAATGTAAAGTGAATATTTCCCATCAATGATGCATGTTGAGGCATGTATTACCTTGGAAACTGATGGTGGTGCCACGACCTGTACATGCCATGTTTCATTTGGAGGTGTAACAGATGGAGTCATTAAGTTGGGTGTAGTTTTCGGTGTTGGTGGAAAGAGTTCTGGAGCTTTGGTTACTTTCTTTCCTGGGGTATGGATAGCTTCTGTGATGGCTTGTTCAAGCTGCTTGTAACTGGGATGCAACTGTTTGGCATATATCTGGGCAAGTTTCTTGAGAGAGTCTGCCATTGCCATTCCAGTCATGCCAGAACCACCACTGATGATTGGTGGAGGGTTTTCACCAAAGTTTATTGTGCCTGACATGCCTAAAGGTGCAGTGGATGGGAGTACGTATTACCATTGGCATCCAATCTTTCAACTCTGGTGCCATCACTGGTAGCATGGCAAGTAAAATGAAGTGGTTCTGCCTCTAACAATCCCAAGACATGATTACGTGCATAATCCACAGGTGATTTTCCAGACTTGTCTTGTGAAGAATTTAAACACAACATCTCATAAAGATCTGGCTCATCCTGTTGCCGAGTAGCCTCTAGGGCTGCTTGTACTGTAGGTGTTGTTGACATGGACTGTGCACTGATATTGTTAGCCTTAGCAATTTGAAATGCACTGGGTTTGATGGTGTTCTTCAGGCTTTGAGGATTCTCAAGGTCAAAGAGATCTGGTTCCAAGGGATGACCATACAACCCGATCTGTTAGTAAAACAAAACATCTTAATACTGTAAATCGACAAAGTTCCCCGTCGTCAATGTTTTGCGTGATCAACAACCCAGCCAGTTCTACGCCGTGATTGTTTTGCGAGTCCTCCTCTTGTAAAAACAAGTCGAATTGTTGACAATACATCGTATCGCTTCACGTGAACGAACATACAAGAAAAGACCAAAGACGCGTCAAATTTGCAATCAAACATCGCTAGAAAAGATTACTTACCTATTCAGTTCTAACTTGTTTTTGCTAGGCATTGTCTTATATGCAGGTATTAAGATTACCGTGTGTAATTGTCTCGTTTACAACGCCGGAAATAGCAATCAGCTGTGCAGTGCACACGTTCCCCTACCGGTGATTTAGTTAAAACGTACCCGATAATATACCGAGATGAATTGTGATGCAGTGATCTTAAAAAAGATAGTATCTGAAACTATTGTTTTATACAGAGAAATATATTCTAGTATTGTGTCATTTTCATTGCAGGTTGTGCTCCATAAATGTAAAATATTTATAATCATAACTAAGGTTATGCGACAGTTTTTGGTGTATTGACGGATAGTTTTTATGCATGGAACAATTTAACCTGTCACCGATGAGATTTCGCACGATGTCGCTATTTCCACTGTGAAAGCAGTTTGTTGAAATGTGATCGTCCAGATACACTAATTATGACTTCTGGCGAAACAAAATATGTATGCGTATCCATTTACTGTCAATTACACTTTATTTCGAGACGTGAGTAGACACAATATGTTAGTGATTGCTGTGAAGTAAGTACATTGTGTTAAGGAATATTACCTGTAGGCAAACATCTGGACTTCTTGACATCGTTTGATCACGTAATTTACATGGACCGGGAATAATTGCTTAAGAAAATGAGAGACGTCATTACGCCCGGCGTTCATTTGCAATACCAGCAAAACTTTCCTGCCCGCAAAACTTTGTCGATTTACAGTATACCAAATTCTTCACAAAATATATATGGAATGATAATATGGCTAAACATAAAGCATCTGTCATCAGATACATAATAAAGAATAGTTTTCATAGCCAGTCACTTGTGACTAACAGAGTTAATAACACTAATTACATTTTATTTCACTGAATTATGATCTTAAATGAAACATGACACACAGAGTGCATTTACTATAGCAAAGGATGAGTAAGCAAAATAGCAAATATACAGATTTCTCTTACCTTGCTTTTAGCAGAGCATGTAATGGAACTGCTCTCTCTTGATAATGCTTAGCAATTGCACATAAGAGTTCTGTACATGTCTTAGCAACAGTGTTGATATCCATACATTTGACATGGTTTAACACTGTAAAGAACCACTTCATGGCCCCGGCTGATGTGGCACATGGGAGTAAAGGCAAGCAGCTGATCATCGCTTGCAGCATGAGGTAACTGAAGGCTGGGGCCAGGTCAGGATCTGATGATACTTTAGCATACCTGACAATCATTTGGAAACTCTTAGGATACATCATGAAACTGTTTCATCAAGTTACTGGTGGGCATTACCAGGACAATAACTTTACACAAGGAGAAGCAATTAGAAAGAAAACATGTGAAAAACTTACTGAAGAGAAACTTCCTGCCAATTTACAAGTCAAATTAAAAAAATAAAATAAAAGATAATACATATGTGAAATAACAGATGTTCACTGATAATTATAACTTTTTCATACCAACAGAGTTGAACGTATTTTCATACTCACTCCAGTAGTAGCGCAAGTAACCGTGAACACTTGTGAGCTGTTGTTCTTGTTCCATCTATTAGACATGCCTTCACAATTTCCCTCAAATGTTGTTGCACAACTACAACCAGACAGCGACTGTGCTTCCTTCAACATATACATGTTAAATATATAAATGTTCTGCATTCAAAGGAAACGTAGTATTACAAAACTACTACAGGTCATTTCAATTGTACACAGAGTTGATAGAGTTATTATAGGATATTTATATAGCGCACATATCCACGCAACTAGTGCATGCTCAAGGCGCTGGCATTTTTTCCCTCGATCATTGGATGTCAATCTCAACGGCAAATGCTCTTATCAATCTCAACTCCCTGCGGAGTATACAACTCTTGCAGTCACTAGGCGCACCAAATTATTTTGGCTTTCTCATCCTAACGAGGTACCCATTCACAGCTGTGTGGACTGGGACACACAGTCACAGTACTTTGTCCAAGTTCACTGCAACTAGGTGTTTGCATGCATTCATGTGGCCACCATCTGGTCATTTACCAACGGATTCATGGGTTCTTTTAAGTGCACAGGGTTGTGTACTGTACACTAGGGGTTGTGACTACACTGAAAGAGTCTGCACACAAAGTTGACTCCAAGGTTTTTACACCCGGTCACAGGTGGACTCGATCCCAAAACCTCAACCTCACTGGATCACTAGCCTGGCGCCTTAGCCAGCTCACCAACCAAACCCTAGAGTTGGCAAAAACATTAACTTTAAAGTAAAACATGGTAGTTTTACACTGCAGTAAAGCCTGGTACATGACTTGATTTTGAAGTAAAACCCGCCATGGGGATAAAGTGTTAAATGTCCCAAAGTAAACTTAGTAAAATCTAAATATTTTTTATATTTGTATACTTATCCAGCACTACTTACTTTCTGCACTTATTGCTTAAAACTCGAAACGTGGCTGTGCCAGACGATTGATGTTGAAAAGCGTAGACTGAGATCACTTCCTGGTCTCGGGTAAACATCCGTCTGTGCACCCATCACCGGAAGGTGACATCAGCCACCTCAGATTATTATAAAGCGCACATATCCACGCAACTAGTGCATGCTCAAGGCCCTGGCATTGGTCGAAAAACCGGCGTGGCACCTAAAGCGGACAGCGTTTGACGATCAGGCAGTGGTAATATGCATATATAAGACACGTAGTCTTAAATGGTATATACCAAACGATTTTTATAGCGTTATAAGCTTTAGGGAAATGCAGTAAAAAGCAGTGACTCGAGTTAACCCAAGTGTTACTGCTTAACTGACAGACCCAGTTATTCCAGAACAACTCTCTTCCCACAAGGCGCCGGCGTGCTTCATGGGAACAAAAAGCATGGTGGAAGGTATCTTCGTTGCACCTGGAACAATAGTCAACAAACAGTGGCTATCTCTCAGTGGTAATTCGCATATAAGACAGGTAGGCTTAAATGGAAAGACCACGCGATTTTTAAAGCGAGATTAGCTTTAGGGGAAATGCAGTAAAAAGTATTCACTTGAGTTTTTCCAAATGTTACTCCTTAACTGACATACCTAGTTGTTTCCCTCGGAACAACTCTTTTCCCACACGGCGTCATCGTGCTTCTTGGGAAGAAATATCATGAAGGAAGGCACCTTCGTGGAATCTGGAAGAAAGGTTGGCAGAGAGGGATTATATCTCAGTGGCAATTCGCATATAAGCCATGTACGCTTAAATGGAAAAAGACCACGCGGTTTTAAAGCGTTATTAGCTTTAGGGAATGCAGTAAAAAGCATGGACTTGAATCTATTCAAGCGTGACTCCTTAACTGACATACCCAGTTGTTTTTCTCAAAACAACTCATTCCCCACACGACATCGTCATGCTTCGTGGCGAACAACAATGAGGTGATATCCGTCCGGGGTTTGGTGAAGTGCTGGTCTGGCACCAATGGTCCGAAGCTTTGGACACATGTGGTGTGGATACTGATTGGCGAAGACTGTGTATGACATCTAGAAACACTCATGCATCATCAATGCTACTGTACAGTTACTGTGAAGTGCCATAGTCCAGGCAAGTGTACGAAGTACATGAGGATGGCGTAGCTGAGGGGAAACCAGACCAGCCACATTATCCGCATGAATAATGGTAGTCCGTATCCACAAAACACTCGTGGTTTTGCTTACATGTCTCTGACGGCTTGGGTGCGCTTAATGTACAAACTGAGTACATCAGCTAAACACAAAAGTAACACAGGAATGTCGTCAACGCCGACAACAGACGATAAAGGCGAAAGAGAGAACTATCGATCATTTCGCGCTGGCAACTGGGTTATAGTGATGAAATCCCAATCAAATACCCAGAGGCACAGAACCAAGACGGTGTCGTTTAAACTTGACCCAATTAACACCAAGCGCATGACCCTTGTCGCTATCGCTGTGCAAGTCTGCAAGGGAAGTGTTCGTGAGTGGCTTGCAAGACATAACGTGTAGGCGGTCCAAGACCGTGTTGAGATTCCTGGCGGGTGGTCAAATCTGCAGCCTGGGTACTCAAGCGCTAAACAAGCGAAGCATGGACGGTAGCTCCTGTCAATGGGGACTGCTAAAACGAAGAGAATAGCCACTAATAAAAGTGGCAACCATGCCCCTCTTGAAACGCCTTCCCTGTACAAATACAGCAGGGATCCTGCTTCGCGGCAACACAACTGCTCGAACGACTGCCCCTTGTTATACATGTACCTAATGGAAGTCCAATGTTCATTAGCAAAGCAGTAGCAATGATCTGGCTGAAAAGCAACTGGTGCAGAATGCCGCCTGAAGATGCAGTGTGTTAATTGAACCGTTCTGGCGTGGGATGAGGATGCACTAGGATGTTTCCACATCTGGCTAGTTGAAGAGGAGCTCTTGACGCTTGAAACCAACCTCTGGTTGGTCATCTGGGACCAACTAAATTTAGTCCAAGTCAAGTTGTTAATTCTTGATTGTGACTAAAACATTTGGAAGCAAGACCGGAGGAAACGTATTTTGCGTGAAGCGCCCCCAGTGTTGATGTGAGACTTGTCACCACGTCTCCTACCACGCACCGGCGCCTGATTCCAAGCCCACCTAACAGTGTGGCATCGAGGCTATAGTAGGTACTGGATTCATGTGATGGGGGATGTTTGACTTGCTGGAAGGCCGTCAACGCTATCTCCCTGTAAGTAAAGTCACACACTGTTCGATAGACATCCTTGAACTCGTTAATAAAGATGGCAGTCGAGGACTAGGATTGGTGAAATAGATTCCTCGGAAGCTTTGAATCCTAACCGGAAAATCCTTGATCTCAAATAACACCTGCGTTGGCGAGAACTGCCTTAAGTGTTCACCAAGGACAGTGAGGACCATCCACTACCAAGCCATCATGTATATAGAAGAGAGGTGACGATCCTGTACGGATTCATCTCTGTCAGGTCTTTTGAGAGAGTGTTAATAGCCGAAGCTAAGTTGAGATAGGAAGGAGCATCCGTGTGGATTCCAAATCAAGGGCCGTCATCCCTTGAGTCTCGTGCCTTGTAAGAAGAAACACTGTCACGCGCTTAATTTCCTCATCCACCCGGCTGCCCTATTGATGAATTCAAGACAAGGGAGTGCGTAAAAGCCACGCCCGGTATAGGTACCATATTAGTTGAAGTCTTCGAGGGCAAGATGTGTCCGTCTGCTGAGGTAGAGGTCAGCGGACAACAGTGGCGCAACCAACAGCTGCCGAACTCTTGAAGATGTGGAGGCGCTGACGCAGTATGTTACTTCATACAGATGCTCAATCTGGTATAGGCGCTGGAGTGAGGGAGTGAGTGAGTATGATTTTATAGGCCACTCACTATGATGTTATAGGCGCTAGATCCAGTAGAGCCGCCGTACAGGCGCTGGATCTGGTAGAACGCTGTATATGGTAGAAAAACCGAACAGGCGTTTGAGTGAGTGAGGATGGTTTGATAGGCGCCGTATCTGGTAGAATTGCCGGACAGCCGCTGGAGTGAGTGAGTGAGTGAGTATAGAGTTGTAGGCGCCATACAAGCACAGGATCTGGTAGAAACGCCGGACAGGCGTTGGAGTGTGAGGATGGTTTTATAGGCGCCATACAAGCGCTGGATCTGGTAGAAACGCCAGACAGGCACTGGAGGGTGTATGGTTTATAGGCGTCATACAAGCGCTGGATCTGGTAGAAACGCCATACAGGCGCTGGAGGGAGTAAGTATGGCTTTACAAGCTCCGTACAGGTGCTGGGACAGGTAAATGCATCATACATTCCCTGTAGACAGGAACGACGCTGGAACATGTTGGTGTTGCGACGGAGGCGCTAACACCGACTGCAGAACGCTGAGGTCGTAGTCGATGTGGCAGAAGCACCGTATAGGCGCTGCAGTGATGAAACCAGACTGCCCTGCTAACTAGGCCAAGTCAAATGGCAGTCGAAACATCCAGTGACTGCTGAGCACGCGACGCATGCATCTGAGACGTCAGGAGTAAGACGTCTGCCAAGGACACACTGGAAACAGCAACCTGGAGAAAGGAGACGGAGCGCGCCAGACGCCCTAGAGCTAGAGGACATCAGTGTTGTCGCAAGTATCTGGATGCTTGTCACAGGCGACGTCGGTGTTGGACATGGCGCTTCAAAAAAAAAAAAGGTGTTATATTAATTAAGTAAGCGCAACTAGCACATTTCTTGTGTGAAAAAATGGGGAAAAACACGGAAAAGTGCAATTCACACAGTGTGAATGAGGGCACTTATGAGATACCCTGCCTTACAAACTATACAGCGTGTGCCGTATAGAAACTGCAACATAGCAGAAAACCCCAGCAAACACACGGTGAAAAACATTACAATAGTAATGGGGGACACACGGTGAAACAATATAATAGTAACGGGGTAGAACAGCATAAGTGAGAACAACGTCTCACAAAATACTGACATAAACTGGAGACCAGAATTAAGGCTTAATAATAATATACGATGATAGTATAACATATAAGCATGAGCAAAGAACAAGCCACTACGAATACATCGAAGCCATGTGTTGAATATGGCGAATGTCTGAATGGCGAAGTGACTGATAATAGTGATGAAACTACCGTGTTTATCATAAACACCATCACTACAACAGTACTACGAAAAACGAAACAGAAAGGTAATACCTACACTCTCTGAAGAACAAAGGAAAGTACCCAAAAGACAGTTTTTTATCAATAAACACAAATTCAAAGGATACAAAACAGTCGAGGTGGCAAACCACACGTCTTGCGAGGCGTGCGAAAGGCAATAATCTGAGGTGGCTGACGTCACCTTCCGGTGATGGGTGCACAGACGGATGTTTACCTGAGACCAGGAAGTGATCGCAGTCTACGCTTTTCAACATCAATCGTCTGGAACAGCCACATTTCGGGCCGTAAGCAATAAGTGCAGGAAGTAAGTAGTGCAGGATTAGTTAAAAATTAGTAAATTCAAAAAGACAGTAAAAATAGCGCTGTGATACTGAAGTTCAACTTGGTCTGTAGTCAACAGTCTAAACTGAAATCTAATAATATATATTAAAAACTGAGAAATTGAATAAAATATGTGATCACAAGGATAAGCATTCATGACAAAATCTTTATTCCTCAGTCCGGAAACTTCTGTAAAGATGTTTACACAGAAAAATACACCTTTTGAGAGAATCTGAATGATCAAAATATAAGGTTAAAAGTTCAAATATTCAGATATTGCAAATCTCAAAATCCCTTAGGGAAAAGAAAATTGACATTAGCAGGCAGCAGGTGGGAGGGGGGATTGGATTTTTTGTATGGATTGTTTTCCTATAAGCTACATACTATGAGCACAAACCTATACCTTACAGTCAGTATGGTTTTACACAACTTTTAGCAATAGTCCAGTAATACCCATTGTACCCACATGAGGAATATGACCCGGAACTTCAGTGTGACAAGCGAACACTTTAACCACTGGGCTTCCCCACCACCACCACCCTTTTCTTTACCAGAAGGAATTCATGCGACAATGTACTTTTTCAAATGTCTGCAGTGTAACTATTATTTTCAAGCATTTTCTGAGAAAAAATATAGGCCATTTTTCAAACAATTCACATTTTACCAGACATATTATCTATCATTATAAAGTGTAATTATTAAAAGTGTGTAACAATTTTCTCAATAAAATTTAGCACATTAACTTCTTTGTTCTAGTTGAAAATGCACAGAACATATTGGTTGAAAAAACACATTGTGCTAACCCATGGAGTATTTTTATTGATTTGGGTGACCATTCAGCCTCCCCTTAAGTGTATTTTGCATACCTCTTGATAGGATCATTCATCTGTATTGCAGTTATCCAAGTCAGCACATCTAGTGCTATGTTCTGAGCATGTTCAGTACCAATCCCAACCAATTCATTTTCACTCGGAAGAGCAACTAATTTCAACAGTCTTTCATGAAAGCTCTGCATTTCAATCATTGCATTTCTTTGGGGCCTCTCGCGTGGAATGTTTGTTCTTTTCATTTTTCGTACTGTCAATGAAATTTCTTGAATCCAATCACAGCCTTTCACATCAGTGAGTTTTTGTTTATGTGGTGCTGTAGCTGCTAGTCTCTCTGCAACACTGGCTCCAGGCATGTAGGGCACATTCTCAAACAAAGACTTAATTGTCTTCTGCTTTGAGGAGTTAGAAGTAGACGCAACTGGAGTTGACATCTTCTTTTTAGTCTCCTGGAAGAGATGATAGAATTGGTAAAACTAGAGTCATCACAAGATGACAAATCCCTCTAGCCCCCACAAACTTGAAAGTAATCATCTGACAATTACTTAAAGTCCATGATGAGAGATGAGAGAATTTCTGTCTAAACTGTTCGTTCGTATACAAGAGTAGTTATTGAGCTATCAAAACAATAACATGGAATTGGGATTCATAACTTTCATCCCCCCTTCCCCTACTCCAGAAAATGAATTCATGAAACAAAAAGGACAACAGAGAACCATGTTATACTTATCTGCAATAACAACCTGACTAGGAAAATAGGAAAAATGATTCTAACCAATGTTTTTCTATGATTGCTCATTGGTAATGAACCAATTATCAATTGTGAGATGGCAACCAATTCCCAACACTAATACTTAGTACTCTATGAATTATGTATTCTTCTACTCATCTAATAGGATACTAATATGTTTATGAGTGAGTGAGTGAGTGAGTGAGTGAGTATGAGCCGCTTTTAGCAATATTCCAGCAATATCACGGCAGGGGAAACAAGAAATGGGCTTCACACATTGTACCCATGTGGGGAATCAAACCCGGGTCTTCGGAGTGACGAGCAAACACTTTAACCACTAGGCTACCCCACCGCCCCTGTTTATGAGGACTTCATGGTGTCCAGTTGCTATAAAGTGAAGAAATGTGAAATGCATTGTTATGTCCTGTTCAAGATTATTGCACTTACATTTTCCAGTTTTATAGCACTTTGGACTTTAGGATACTCTGCCACAGTTCACAAAGACAAGTTTCACCTTTCAACACCGTTTGGTATGATGCTACCTCCAGCCTTTCACACTCCTGGCAAACATTCTAGCCACTTGACAGAAATGTTACTGATACCACAGCCATATTTATTGTTTTTTTGATAATGGTATTTACTGGAACAATATATCTCCCATTTCTGTCAAGAATAATATATATTATTGATATTACCTTTGTGAGATTTGAATCCTCTGGTTTGTTTGGGAAACCTTTAATATGCAAGAGAAGTGAGCGTGGCTTAGAGTTAAGCAGCTGGGGGCTAGTGAGAGACACCAGTCCACTATTCCCTGAAAGATCTAAGCAAGCAGAGATTTGAATAGGTCCACAAAGAATCTCTGCATTGTGACTTTCAAGAAACCCTGGATCCAGCACATTGTTGGAGTGTTCCTGTTGTGTCCCTCCACTGGCGAGATTACCAAAGTCCACTTTTTCATCCACTTCAACCTGCACTGACCGAGATCCATGAGATTGTTTACGAATGTTTCCAATGTTCTGCTTCAGGAGGGTCACTTCAATGTTTGGCTGAGTTGTGCACATTGGGTGTACAGTGAACTTGAGGTCTACATGGCCAACACAACAAGGACGAGGAAGTACTATCTCCAGAAGGTGTTCATCCCATGTGTTGCTTGTGCTGAAAATATCATGGTAAACCAACAAATTTCTCACGAAAACAAAGTCTGTTAGTTACATACATAGTTGCCTTTCAGTGCTATGTCAAATTGTCAGCATAACCTAGATATTCCATAATGTTCAACTGCTGGGGGTGCTTCCCTGGCCTTATCTGGTTTTCAAATTACATGTACCTATCTGTATGATGTGTATAATTACTAAGATGTGAAAGGACAGTATGGCAGCAATGTAAGTTCGAAAGAAATCCATGGCTAAAAATGAATCACATGTATGACACAGTTTCTGGGACATAAATATGTAATTTGCACAACACATTCAACAATAGCCAAGTAGTATAGTGATGATGTTTAAAACACAAAACAATATGAATCCTTAAACTTCCAGCACACAGTTATAGTTTAGTTAGTTTGGGGAGCATCTGACAAAGTATTCTTACTTTATTTGCAGCAAATGTTAAGCAAGACATCTATATTTCACATGACAAATTCCAGTCAGAATTCCAAAGCCCTTCATTTATGGTAAAAGTGGATCATTGATCACCCTGGGAATTTTAATAAGAGAATGTTTATCAGTTTTGATCACAATTAAAATAGTTACTGGCAAGAGCAAATCATAATTCCATTCTTAAATTTTCAAGTTTAGTCCTTCATCCAGTTTGGGAAGAGCTGAAAGTTAACAGGACCAATAAAGTTCAATAAATATAGGAGATTATAAAACATTAATGTTCAATTTTCTTAATAGGTACAAAACACAATCTCCTCATTAAATTCACAAATTATCCAGACATGCCAGATTAATGTTTTACTGGGTCTTGTGGCTTCTAATTGACAAACTAAGAAACAAAATTTTGACCTACTGTTATCATAACAAGTAAATATCCCTCATGCAAAGTTGAGATCAGTTTCAGAAGTAATGTAAAAAACAACAACAGTAACACTAGAAAAAGGGATTATGTGAAGGTCAAATAATCATAGCTGCATCCCTTATTTGCTGCAAATAAAATTTCAAATGATATTGCAGGAATGGTTGTGGAATAGACAAATATGACACCATTTTTAATGCTTCTATGTTTACAGTCAAATTTAATCAGAATCATAGCTGAGATCATTAAAATTATCAGTTTCACATTTTTGTCATTTCACAAGAGATGTTGAATTTCTTGGAAATTTGATATTATCAATTGGACTGCTTGTCAATTTGCAACTTGGGATGCAAATTGTATACTCAATGGTACATAAGATGCACAGCTGAACTAGCTGTAAATTGGAAATCAAGGACAGGTAATTTGAGATAATAAGAAGTATCTGTGACTTCTTGGGGTTAACGATCACAACTGGGACAGCAGGCATCTGAGGAAGCCAAGGACTACTGTGGAATTTGGGTATCTTGTCCACTCTATTAAGTTGTATATGTACAAATGGAAATATCACCATTGTCAACCAAGTCATTTATGCGAATAACCACCAAATCAAAGAAATGTTAAACTGGAGGACCTCCAAAGTGGAAATGTCTCAGAGAAACAGGAATTTGAGATAACATTTCAATTGGTACAAGCAGATTCGCATCCTACAGATCTAATGATGTCATGAAATCAACCAGGTAAATGGTGAGACATTACGTCTTGTTGGAATTCTGCTTGTGTATGAGGAATACACTGAAGTAAAAACTTGGCTATTTTATTGCTTGAGGTGCGTCAAGATTCTGCCAAAACTAGCTTGGTTCACTCACTCCTCCATGGAAAAGAGGTGCCGGTGAGGGCCTCATGCCCAAGACAACTGACAGCCATACAAGGCAACTTTCAAATTTCAACCATCTGAAATACCCTTCCTGGAGCTGTTAAAACTGCACATAACTTGCAAGGGAAGTCTTGGGGTTGTTTGGGGTGGCTGGCAGGTACAATAGCATGAAGGTGGAGGAGGTGTCAAACCTGTTGAAGGTGCTGTAGTTGTTATGGGAATAAATGCTCAACTGTAAGGTGTCATGATCAGCTTTGGTTGTGTCTGAAAAGGTGTAACTTCCTTGTCTTGAAGCAAGGCCTGATATGATAAACCAAAAAGGTTAATAACTCTTTTGGAGAGTGGGACCATAAGCAACTTGGCTCACTCACATCTTTATTTTTCTTTTTTTTGGGGGCTTGTATAATCTGGGAAGATGATTCTTGAACATGAATTTGAATTTTGGGGGCAGTATTGTTACAGTTTAACTGGGGTTCTGCAAACAAGAACTTTGTAGTATGTTTCTTGGATACAGAGTCTGTTATGCATATCAGCAGCAAGTATACTACCTGTCAGGGGCTAGCTTCCATGTGCGAGTGTGCTGTGTTGTCTCCCCTTGTTGTTGTAAGTGCTGGGGATGACGTCGCTGCTGTTGCTCTTGCTGTATCTCACTCCAGCATGGAGGTACTGTTGCTGTATAGCGAGGGAATAAATTCTCAAACTGTGTAAGACTGTGAAGTCCTGACAGTGTCTCAGCTGCCAGAGGTTTCTTTGCCAATAGCTCCATTCCTACAAAATACAAGAAAGAAAAGTCAATTTGGCATGTTCAGCAGCTATAATACCATAAAGAGGTAAGCACCCCCACCAGGCACCTATTCAAATGTTTAGGGGGACATATCAATATTATTTCCAAAAGGCAATTCTGCAACTGATATTGATATGATTTAATGCCAAATGTCACTATGCCTAAAAAAATGGTAAATCAAAAAGCTTGTGTCCTTGATGACATTACTTTGTGCAATGTCAAGTTTAAAATCATATATGAAGAATATGATATCTTGCAAGACATGAGAGAAAGTTATAGAGGGCGGAGAAAGTTTGAAAATGGAGAAAACTGAGAGATCAAGTACAATGTACCTGCATGAAAAAGGGCCTATCACTGAAGGTCTTCTGATATGTTACATCTCAGCATTTCACTGACACTGATCATATATATATGCCAGACTGAATGAACATGTCCAGGGATCTTTTTACTTTTTAACATTTAGTAAACTTGTGACGCAATCTGTTCCCCAAAACAAGTCATTCATCCATCACTTGAGCCACAGTCAAAATTACAGAGAAACATATTTCTGACCTCAACTGCAGTAAGATGTACAAGCTGGTGGTTTCACTTCACAAAGCTATGGCTTCAGGTTCGGGGATAGTAAGGGAATAACCATGACTGAATATCTGCAACAATTGTTGGTTATATGTCTTCTTTATGAAGACTAAGGACTTGGAAAGGCACACTAAAACCTTATTGAAGTGAACAAAATATGTTGTTATCATACATGCCGAAGTTCAGCTTCATCAATCTGTCAATTTGAGATATGATTAGAAATAGAAATGCACTTTGAGAGAATTTTAGAATGAGGTCAAAATATGCTCAAACAAACAAATATTTTGGAAAACAGCAAATGTGTGTAGTCAAAATCAAGCATATACCAACTTTCATTACATGTTAAACACAAACAGCTGAGTAATGGCCATAAACGTGTTTTTAGCTGCTGGGGGATCCATATCAAAAATCACATTCAAACTTCTGGAACAAATTGTAGTTGCATCATTTATAGGAATAATGGCTTTGGTGAAAACAATTTGAAATTGAAAAAAGAGTTTTCATTCAAACATCAAGTGCTGTGTAATAGTTAATATAAGAATGTCTTCATTGCTTAATAGAGAAAGGTTGTTGTCATGGGAATTCATTAATCCCATTTATCTTTTCGAAATTGAAGGAGAATACAGGAAAATTGCAATAACTCACTGGGTTAGAGATAAAGTCATCAGAAACATGTACCCAAATTTTTAATGTAAAAGTATTATTAATTATTCTAACAGTTTCTCCTATCTCAGCTTCAGCTATTATGCATATTCCACTTGCAAGTCCGTGAACTCATGTGACCTTTTAATTTTACACATGAGACATCATATGTAACTTCTGTAAGACGGTAATTAGTAAGACTGGGTATTGTGTTGCCTGGGGTTGCACAGCATTATCCAACAATGGAAATAGGCATCACGGATGAGGTAAATAATTTTGGTGGCAGTTTTCGATTGACATAACTGTTACCATAGACCTTGATTTGGTACAAATATAAATCATATCCATTTCATAATATTCCATATATGCTATGTCATTACATGTTTCAGCTTACTGTTAGAGGTATTTTTTCACATAAAATCCAGTTCAATTGTGATGAAATATATATTACCAAAATCAGTAAGAGATTTCACATGAGCTTGAAAATGTTTTGCCATAACATTTGGTACAGTTTTGCGCCCAAAGTACTGCAATCTACCCGGAAAAAAAACGTTATCTGTAAACACAGTGGCAAATCAGGTTTCATTCATTGATTTCCATTTTTTCGAAATACGCGTCGGCATCAGACTCGCTATTTGTCAGTGTTGTGTGCCTTGAAAGTTGTTCTGTATTCTCAATGGCTGACATGAGGTCAGTCTGAGGTTATGACCTAACACCATAACTATTTCCACAAGCTCAAACTAGGGAAATATACATTGTCCTGACTAGCATTTTATAATTCACCAGTTTTCGGGACATAAATTATCTGCATTGCTTATGTTATCACTGCTCGACCAGGCTGGGATCTTGTATGGTGACAAGACTATTTATTAATGAGAACTAGGATCCTATTTTTTTTTCAACAAAAGAATTCCTTGCAGCAGTGTAATTTTTGTAACAGACAATTTCTATTTTCCCTTGTATGAAGCATAATTAGTTTATTTTAGTCACGAATGTGACTGAACTACAGTGGTTCCAATATCAAATCTTACATCATATCTTGCCAACCAACTGTCTTCTCACTAAGATGGGTTACGTGGTCAGTACAAAATGCTGTTATTGTTCTAAAGAAATGGAAGATGTCATACATATATTCTGGGAATGCAACAAAGTGAGTTCCATCTGGAGAGAACTGGAAAGTTGGATATTGCACAAAATGCAATGCCCGGTAATAAAATCCAAAGAAAACGTTCTTTTGGGGCTATCTATAAAAAATAACAATCCCTTAAACCTTGTAATTATCCTGACAAAACAAATCATTTTCAACTTTAGAAAGAACAATTTTATAAGTTAACAAAGTATACCTCTGTCATTAATTGTAATAGAGACTACTTCAATAAGATTTGGTCAAATTGCCATGCTTTATTCTCCTAAATACACTGTCATGCAAACCTGTGTAAATGCCTATAATAGATAAAAAAATCATTTTAAAAAAAAATTTAAATAATTATTTTTTAAGAACATTTTCTGGGACAATCAAATTGTTTTAAACAAGAAGACAAAGTCATCAATATCCCCCGCAATGGCAAAATACTCTTCATGATTATGTCTACGGGTTATGATGATGTCAAATATTTAGGTGTGTATATAGAAAAGTGGAAGGAGAGTATTGAAAGGTTTATAAAGCTCTGCTCCAGAAAGGAGCACTATCACCAATTTCAGTCTATGTCAAACTTGTTGCCATTGAAATGCCAAAAATATTTTATTCAGTAATCCAAAACTACCAAAAGGCACCAGTACACCACCAGATCTATCTATGTGCCAAGTTTGGTGAAGAAATAGTGAACGGTTTTAGAGTTCTGCTCCGGAAAGTGCACTACCACTAATTTCAGGCTAAGTCAAACTTGTTGACACGGAAAAGCCAAAAATATTTTATTCAGAATTCCAACACTACCAAAAGGTACCAGTATACCACCAAATCTATCTATGTGCCAAGTTTGGTAAAGAAATAGTGAACGGTTTTAGAGTTCTGCTCCGGAAAAG
The DNA here is from genome assembly GCF_003918875.1 of Haliotis rubra. NCBI lineage: Eukaryota > Metazoa > Mollusca > Gastropoda > Lepetellida > Haliotidae > Haliotis > Haliotis rubra. The sequence continues at coordinate 667,904 of NW_025767066.1, read as the reverse complement.
ACAAATGTGCACGGATGGATGGACGGACGGACGGACGGACCCACGCACGGACGGAGTCCATTTTAATACCCCCCGCAAAACGTGTTGCGGGGGATAAAAAAACAAACAGACGCCATGCTGTCCCCTGTTTAACACAAAAGGAACTGCAATCATATTCCAAAAAGAATATTTTTGTAAGGAATGGTCATTTATTATAGGGGTATTGGCACTGGTTGGAACTGTACCACATTTTGCTGACAAGTAAAATTGCTGATAAATTATAGCATCTATTTTAAAAAATAGTTTGACATCAAGTGGTGCCTACGTTTCGCTTGATTCTTCTTCATCTTCACTGGAAGGTTCTCTTGCAAGACGTAAAAAAGACGGTCATAATTCAGTCACAGAACAATTAATGTAATTCACTAAGCGTCTAACTGCATCTAGAAACTGCAACACAGTTTTTCGTCCAGCTGCAAGGTGTAGCTTTAGTCTCTCAATTCGGGCATCACTTTCCCTGTCAATACATGCACAGCGTTTCACAGCACCACCAAGACCTGTCTGCCGTCTAGACCATTTATCTGCTGTCTCAATCTTCTTGATTTCTTTTATGAACTGGTAAATGTTTGGATGTGGGATGTTTGGATGTGACCAGGGCCCCGTTCCTCAAAGCGATTGTAGCTTCAATCAGTTGTAAGACCTACAATAAACTTTCCAACTATCGTAAATAACAATCTATTGTCGTTCCTCCAAGCTATTGTAAGGGAATTGTAAGTATCGCGATTATAAATCTCAAGATCGTAAATTACAATCGTGATCTTCTGCGTTAACATTACTTCTGGTTGGTGAGAGTTGCTTCCCCTTTCAAGCAGATGAACAATAACAACCCTTAGCAAGATATCGCAAAGTAATTTTAAAAAACCTTGCTTTCTACGGATAGTGCATGTAAACGCTGGGTGTCCGAGGACAACCCAGGTTCTAGCATCCTTACCAGTTTCAGAATGGAGCCCTCGTCATTCTGTACCTTGAAAATATTTCAGCGTCATTGTAAACATCAAGAACACGACTATGGTCTCGAAATATCCTCTCAAGGCCAAATTTGTTTGTCTCCTTTGTTTATATATTACAACAAACGCCGCCGCCATCTTGTTCATACACAACAATCGATCATAAGTAAGTTTACAGACGGTCATAAGTAACTTACGGAATTGATTGTAACTTAGAATTGCTTTGAGGAATGGTGGAGTGATCGTAAGTTAAAGTTACAATTGAATTGTAGTGATTTACAACTATTGTAGTGTTACAATCGCTTTGAGGTACGGGGCCCAGGGCATGAAGCACTTGGTGACCGCCTCTCTGTGAAGTAACAAACTCAGCTCTCAGATTTGCCATTTTGACGCTGAGTGTGAAACTTGCAGAGGTTTAGATATATGACATTGCAAAAGAGAATAAGTTGAGAAGAGCAGGTCTTGCTAACACAGTAAAAACAGCTTAGGTGATCAAAGTAGGAGACAAGTAAGTCATGTTTATACTACAAAAACATGTGTATGGTTTATCAAAGTATCCTAATTAAGATGATGAGTAAGTCATGTCACACAGTACAAGATCTATTTGCACCCAGTTTGGTAATACCCATTATTATGATAGGGGTGGTAGAACTGGCCAATATAATTATTGTAGGCGATATGAGGGCAAGCCTAACATCCATGTCAAAAATAACATTATGACATGTTACATGATATCGGCTCCCGCTCATTAACTGGAAGAAATACAAGTGTGTTGCAAACTTTTTGTTCAATTTTAACCATGCAAGGTGACTTTTAAAATGATTTTACCCCTATGAAAAACATTTTTTTGCATGAGTTTTCTCCTTGAAGGGAATTGCTATTTTTCTTTTCACCAATTTTGAATCAACCGAGCAGACTGCAAGATGAGGAAATTTCTTGAAGTCATAAAAATCCAACATTTCAACCCCACCATGAATTGTGATCAAGGTTATTTTATCTCCTCAGCAGATCACCACCTAATTAAAGACAATCACCAGTAATCCACCCATACCTCACTTGTCCATATGACTTCCTTTTGTGTACTGTAATCACAACCAATCACTGTGTACATTAATCTACTCTCCTCAACTTACTAATTACTATCTCAATGCATATCAAACTCATCATTGTATAAACTTATCTCTAATCACAACCAATCACTCTGTACATCAACCTACTATGCTCAAATCACAAATTAGCTATCCAATGTACATCAACCTTGTCAACTGTATATACTCACTATACAGCTATGTATATATTCTCCTTGTTACAACTCTTTGTATCACTTGCTTGATAACGGTGTTAGTACCTACACCGAAACATCGCACTCATTGCAATAAAGAAGTTGACTGTCCATAGAACTTGGTTTTCCTTCAACTGTACAACTTTTAAAATGCCACTCAAAGAAACCCCTCCTTATTTTGACATCACCAGTCTGACGGTGTAGAGCAGCAAGCCGAGAGATAATGCTCTTTGACTTCCCGAAAAACCTGGGCCTAGATTTTCGAAGCTCTCTTAGTGCTAAGATAGTCGTAAATTAATGTTAATGAATGTCACTTACGACTATCTTAGCGCTAAGAGAGCTTCGAAAATCTAGGCCCCGGCTACTTGATTCTGGGTTACTCCAGACTGCAACATTCCTATGCAATGCCATTTTTGAGCTGGTGTTAAATGCTAATGTGGTGGCATTTTGTGTGTTGTGACATTCACCTGCGTATCATGCCTTAAGTAGCCCTTCCATACATGCAGTGCATATGCTCGATTTGAAAGCAGTTGAGACGTAAACTAATAATGTCATATCACGTCGGAAAATATCAGTGTTGTGGTTCCCTTATTTTTGAGGCCATGTATATATTCACTTAAAGAATTTTTAACAGCAGAAAATTTTTTACCATTCCCTGCGAAAATCTTTTTTTTAAAAATGTGATAGCAGTTCCTTTTGTATTAAACAGTTGACTGCTGGGGGGTGTGTGGGGGTGTGTTTCAAAACAAATTGATTGTCTCAGTAAGAAGTTGTATGATTTCACTCACAGCTACTGATGTCAAGTGGAAAGCTAAAACCAAGTGGGAATCACAATTTCTTTTACCAAGATCTCAACAGGTCTAAAACATTTCTCAGACCTTTAAAAATAATAAAGGACATTCAACTCAGATGGTTTCAATACAGGATTCTGCATAGGAGATTGACCACCAATACTTTTTTTGTATATAAAACCAATCTGAAGATGATCAGTGTACTTTTTTGTGGTTCTGAAATAGAAACTACTCAACCTATATTTGGGGAATGTGATATGGTCAGAGATTTTTTAAAGTAAATATATGTAAACCATCAGCATGTCAGAATGTGAATCTCTATGACTAGTTTATCTCATTAGTCTTAAAATAGAATATTTTCTTTGATAAGATTTGTTATTTTTATCTTACTTTCCAAATGTTCCATTTAGGAGATAAACATCATGTGTTGGCCAATGTGTTTGACGCCGCCAGTTCCAAATGAATTCCTGTGCTTCAAATACTCAATAACACCCGGAAATTGGCCAACACATGATGTTTATCGACATTGTAAACACAAAACATTAAACATTATAGAACACAGTGACTTTTGGTCTGATTGGTTGAAAAACGTGATCAAATGGTATTCGATTCCCAGAAATTCGCTGCGTATTGATACATACAAACATCGCTCACACCATTGTATCGTTACGTCGTCAGCTGCGATGACGTCATTCAAATCATATTGTGACGTAAAGTCCGAATGACGTCACAAATGAGCAGTTCCAGATGCTACCATGAGAGACAGATGAAACGGCCGGTTGATGACATTTCACTGCTGTACCCGTACACGATGTCAATGAGTGCAGACACAAAAACGTGTGTGGACCTTTTGGTTTACTTTTGTGTTTACAATGTCGATAAACATCATGTGTTGGCCAATTTCCGGGTGTTATTGAGTATTTGAAGCCCGAGAATATTCCATTTGAAAACTCCGGCTGAGACCGTCGGTTCCAAATGAATTCCCGTGCTTCAAATACTCAATAACACCCGGAAATTGGCCAACACATGATGTTTATCTCCTAATTCCAAATGTTCCATTTATAATGTAAGCTACAAGATGAAGCTTTAAGCTCTGAACCCTTGAAAAGAAAGCTTCACATAAAACAAAATAGAACAACATTCTCACAAGGTATATAAATACATCAGCAGATTTCATGAGAAAATGGATGAAGTATCATTCACATTTTGATTTGTGTTCTGTTTGTTGTCCAACGCCGCACTCCGCAATATTCCAGCTATACAGCGATGGTCTGTAAATAATCGTGTCTGGACCAGAAAATCCAGTGAGATAAGCATTGATTTACACATTTGGGATATGATGACATGTGTCAACCAAGTCTGCGATCCTGACTGCCCAATCCAGAGGTGTGTTCAGAACCATGAGTGCCCGCGAACACTAGCGAGCGCTCGATCCTGAACGCCTGTGCCTGTTCGAACGCCCGCACGCACGCGAACCATCCTCACAGCTGCCTCTCCAAGCGAACCAAGATGTATAATGTCATTTTTCACCACTCGCCCCTTTCCGTAACCTCCAACAAGAAGACAAGAAGCTATTCCGCTTGTCCCGGAATAACACGAGTTGGTCACGAATGGTTTAATGTAACCAAGCGCTCGCGTCAGTTCAGGGCCGATGCGAGTGCTCATGGGAGGCAATAACGCGGGCTCTCGGGATTCTGAACACGCCTCTGTTAGTAGCCTTTTATGACAAGCATGGGTTGCTGAAGACCAATTCCCAGATCCTTGCTAGTTTCACTTTTTGACTAACTTATTGTAAATTTAAACCTTCTATTTCTATAACCTAAATTGCTCAGATGAGGGTATTAGTAATTACTTGACTTACTGTTGTTTGATTGTGTGCAAATGAGGGTGAGGTTGTGTTTAGTTTAATACAAAAACACTTAAACCTTTCTCCTTTTATTAAAGTTAAACATAAGTGAGGGTCCATTCTTTGTAACAGGGTTTCAGCAATAAAATATCAATCAAAAATATTTGTTATTTAAGAAATACACTTCGCTCTACCACCATGTATAGTGTAATAAAACACTCTTTTGCCCTGCTTTAACGTTATAATAGTTCAGGGCGAAAGTGTGTTTTATTACACTATACATGGAGGTAGGGTGAAGTGTATTTCTTTTCTAAAATGCCAAATTTAATACTTTCTAATGATAATTACGATTAATTTAAGGCAGAAAACAAACGACGTTGTCGGTGACCTAAATTAAGAATCCTCGCACAGGGCTAACTGGCTGGCTGTTCTATTGATGTGTCTGCCCCGTACGTTAAGACGAACGTTACCAGAAAAAAAAAATGATAACAGTTTGATGACGGTTTACGTTCGGATTAAATATCTTCTCTGAATTATTTTAATTACATCTGTCATTGCGTGAAACCATATGGGGCAATATGAGCGTTGCATTTCTACTACCAGCGTAAGTTTAGATCAGTACATCCAGAGGAAGTTGAGTAGTCAGCGACATTCCACAATTGCATTGTGGGAATGTAAACATTACTTAAGCGTTACCGTGTCGCTGAAAACTTGTGAGTCGAAATGACACATTTTAACCGTCGTAAAACATAAACGTAATGTTTCCACCAGTGATGTTAGCTGCGTGAAGCAACAGCAAACCAAGAAACTGGATGCAACGGTGTAGTTTACTGTAGGAGGCCGTACGAGGCGATGACAACTGACATGCATCGTGAAGTCGCTTACATTGTGACGTAATGTAAAATGGTTCGATTACGAGGGGGCACACTAGAATAGCGCAGTGACGGGAAAACGTCATTCAATTGTTACGTCATCAAAAAACTATACCTTTGTTGTCTGATAATGTAATTTTTTTCCGATTGTTCTAACTGCTAGGCATCTTAGAAAAGAATATGCATCTGAAGTTGCTGGTACCCTGGTACTTTCAGGAGATATTTATGACTGACACAACATAAGCTCACTTGGCTTTCAGTCAGGTGACCTCAAAATGTGTGAGAAGAGAAACTTGATTTGTACTAGATTAAACACGCTATCTTCAGGTTATGACATCTGAAGAAGATGTACTTGATATGATATTCTAGTGATTTCACTGGTGGGCAGCTTCTGGCAAGTTCTGACAAAACCTTAATGCATGAAACTTTGGGCTGCTTAATTACTTTAGAAATGAACTGATTCTTACCACTACTGGGCTTTCCTATTGCATGATCAACAACATCTTCAAATTTTGCTTTTTTACATGTTGAAGATTCGGTGTCCGGCGAATGTTTGGTTGATATTCCTTCCATCTCTATTGCAGAATCCTGAAGATCTGGACTCTGTTCAGATATCTGGTAGAAGTGGAGTTTCCCTGTGTCTGTACACACACACAGACGTTCAATCCCTGAAAGCAAAATCAACAAATAAATAGGCTCTGTTAAACACTTGGCATGTCTGACTTGGCAGTCGAGACATACACAGTCGAAACATACAAGCCATACCAGTAACCCCTTCAAACATTTTGTGGAGACCAATAAAATATTATCTTTTTCTCTCATTATTATCACTGGAAAACATAGGTCTCTATTTCACATCTCATCAAGTGGTTTTCACTTCAATATCTATAAGCTGTACAACTAATAAACATCTCTAATTTCATTCCTGATTCATAGTTTGATGCAACAGTGAAGTCAATGTTTCACATCTTCTGGCAAGATGGAACTGAATCTCATGCGATTTCAGATTCCTTGAACCTGAACACTTTTAGAAATAGGTTCTTGATGATACATTACAATTTTCATAAAATGTTTCCATACAAATGCCACTTTAACTGTAAGGACTCTTCACATGCTGTTATGAATACCTGCACCAACACGATTTTCAGCAAAATGCAAAATCTCAATACAGAACCCCAGGACAGGAAGTTTCAACAAGTCTTATTTACCTGTACAGTAAGCAATGGAAATGAATTTTTCCTCCTCGAGGGGTTTCATTTCTGCAAGCAACTGCATGTCTGCAAGGTTGACAAGCCAGACACTACCACACAATAGAGTGAGTGCCACTTGACCAGGTACACTGCATGGTTTAATACGGCTTGCCATAACACTGTCCAGTGTTGAGTCTTGTTCACGTGGTCCACAATCTTCCTCTTCCACTTGGTCAGCCACTTCTTGAGGCAACATTAGCAAACTACAGACAGCATTTTCTTTCTTCTCAATGACATGGACAATAGATGGTGTTTCTTCCACCAGGGTATTGCTACCATCAGTTTTGAGTTTATACACTATGAGCCCACCACCAGCATGTTCTGTGTCCCCATTCACACTACCTCCAGCAACCCCATTTGAAGTGTTGCTATTTGATTCTGCTTTGTTTAATGCAAAGTCCTTCTTAGGAGACACTACAACTACTACATACTGTTTGTCATTTGATGGTGTTATTGATGCAATTTCATACTCTTCTCTCTGGAACTGTTTTGGTAAGTCTAAACACTGGATAACTGCGCCAGCTCTCAAAGGCAACTGTGTTTTGACTTCTCTTTTTTCACAATCATCAAACATTTTCACTGTTTGCAATACTGGCATGTCAACTCCCAAAGAACTGCTACTGCTATCATTGTTGTTCTTGCCAGTACTTTCTGGAATGCTATCTTTAAGTTGTGAGGTTTGCATTGGACTTGGAGTAAAACCTACAATCTGAACATCTGGATCTGCCCAAGGATCATTTTCCAAAAACATAGACCAGTCCGGATGCATAGATGATAGTCCTAGTGGGGTTATAACACCATTCTCACCCCCAGTTGGAGGTTTTGCTATTGATTCAGAATCAAACTGTTGTCTCATATGACTCGTATTGATACTAGTTTGCACTGAAACCATCAGTAGGTATGGCAGTAGCTTTGTCTCTGGTAGAATAAAGTCATCTCCCTCCTCTGTGTCAGAAATTATCCGAGGAGGAGAGTCACCACTAACCACTTGGTTTACTTTATTCATCAACTGTACAGTTTCACTTTTTGCTTCACCAATTGATGACTGCAGCTGATTGTCTTCTATATGTGTACATCTGGTCTGGCGAAGTGATGCTCCACAAAGTAGACTAGGTTGAGAAGAACTATATCCTTTAGCAATATCGGTTTTATCTGAATTTCCTAAAAGATCTTTCCCACAACTGTCTTTAAGCTTCTTTAACAAGCACAGAGCTGTCACAAACACATCCTCTGATGGTCTGGTCCTCTCAGTGGGGACTGCAGGCTCATCTGTTGGCAAACATAAAACAAAGCTGTTCACCAATCTGAACACCATCATGATCATGATTGTAATCAATTACTTAAATGTATAATACATCCACATGGCTTAGTAGAACTCATGTTCATAACATTAGTATATTAAGTAAGCATTTCAGCAAACAGTGCCATGAAAGTTTACAATTGCAAACTTGGCACACAAATCAAAGATCAAGAAACCCACAGACATTGGCCATCTTTTGGGTTAAGAAAGGGATCTTTGACTTCAATGGAAGCTCCAATGAAAAACAGATCAGAGAGATTTAGTGAAACTCCATCCATATTGAGCTAATAATCTTTAACACATCCAAAGGAGGACGTTCTTGTCCAACTGATATGCCATGAAAACACCTCTTAATGTGGTTAATAGGGCTCACTGTATATAGTTATTACTAAAGCAACTTGGCATTTCCAATATCAAATCTTAAAAAGAATTTCATCAGATCTTTTACTACAGCTCTAAGGACAAAAGCTTATCCAATACATACCTGCAATTTCATCATGTAAGGGTATTTCTTGTATTTCATCTTCAGATGATGCCCCAAAACATTCAGAATTGTGCTGTGTCTTCTCCTCTTCTCCTTCACCTTGCTTTGCCCTTGAACACCATCCATCACATTATTACAAGGAAGTAGGAAAGTCAAGGCAAAGCCCACTTTCATAAAACAAGTAGACAACAAAGGGTAATTACATAGCAATCAGCAGAATGTAGAGTTTAATCTAAATACAGAAATTAGCATTCAGTTGTACAGCTGACTCAGGACAGAAACAAATCTTTGACACTTTTAACATATACATGCCAGCAAATTGTCATATTCTATAGATATGATACATGGTTGCATTTGACAGTATGATCAAGCTTACTCTCGTGATCTTGAGACACCAGTGTTTCTGTATGTTTCTCCAACTTTATCAGTTTGAAATCCTGTTTTCAAAGCCACTTGTGTTTCTGAAGGATCTAGGTTGAACTGACAATATTTCTGAAGAAAAGAGGAATATATACTAGGCACATAAAGAAACTGTGCATACAAAAATTTAAAATCTAAATTTATCAAACCTGTGTAGACACATAAGGATTTAAACTCAGAGATTAATGGCAGGTATCCAACATGCATACACGTGCCACGTTCCGTGACGTCAGTGGGTTCGTCCTTGAGACGTGCAATACGTTGTTGCACGTGTAGTCCGGGAAAGAGAAACAGAGCAAATAAATGCCACACAATACTGTCACTTTGGAAAGCTCAACCCCTGCCCTTGCGATCGTTCAAAAAATTAAACGGCTATTGAAACGCATAGCATGCCAAGGCTCACGTCTGCACAACGTCATGAGGCCATTGGGATAGTCCGTTGGGGAATGTCTCAACGACAAGTGGCTGCACATTTCCACTGCCACCGGAACACCATTTCTGCACTGGTGAGATGCTACCAGCACACAAATGACGTCATCGATCGGCAACGTTCTGGACGTCCAAATGTGTAACAACGCCAAGACAGGACAGATGGATAAGGGTGACCCATCTTCGCCACAGGTTTCAGACTGCAGTGATGACTGCCCGAACCATCCCAGGACTTTGCCGTATCCACCCCAACACAGTTCGACAACGTTTACGTCATCAAGGGATCAGACAGCGGCGTCCGCCGCCATACGGCCTATCCTGACACAACGTCATCGACAAGCTCGCCGAATGTGGTGCCGAAATCATGTCCACAGACCCTTGTTTTGGTGGAGAAATGTTGTTTTTACAGATGAGTCCAGGTTTAACATTTCCCATAGTGATGGATGTCAACGTGCCTATAGATGCGTGGGAGAACGTTATGCACAGGCCTGTGTCTTGGAGAGGAATCGCTTTGGTGGTGGTTCCGTGATGATTTGGGGTGGAATAACAGCACGCCAAAGAACTCCTTTGGTGATTGTTCAGGGCAACTTAACTGGTGTGGGCTACAGGGATCAGATACTTCGACCTGTGGCAATTCCTTTTCTGCAACGTCATGGCCCTGGGTTAACATTCCAACAGGACAATGCCCGCCCTCATACGACAAGGGTTGCTATGGATTTCTTGCAACACCACAATATTGACTCACTGCCTTGGCCTGTAAATTCACCGGGTCTCTCCCCGATAGAGCATGTCTGGGACAAGATGGATCAACGTCTACGCCGTCTTCCTCATCCACCAGATAACGTCCTTGACCTTGCAACAGAACTTGAGAGAATCTGGCGTGACATCCCACAAGCCTTCCTTGCACGTTTGATAGGCTCTATGCGTCGTCGATGCACTGCTGTTCTCAATCCCGATGGTGGACATACCCGTTATTGAGCTTGTGACATGGTCGTTTGACCCCTGTCCTGCTTGTGGACTCGTCACGTCATTGTGATTGACTTTTCAATTGAAATTCTCCCGACTTGTTATGGTCTCATGATCCCTCCATTAAAGTTTATATGTACCTTTGACATTGTTATCGTACTTATCAACTGGGATAATATTTTGACAATCCACAGTTTCTTTATGTGGCTAGTATATTTCATTTGGACAAATTTGACATATACCAAGGGCACACTTGTTTAACAAATAACAAATGCAAGGTTTACAGAGTGACTGAAGTTTGTGATGACCTATTCTCATAATATAACAGACTTCAGTGAGACTGCCTGGAGGAGTAGACTCTTTGGCACCATCCGTACATCGTACTGGCTGCAGGAACTGCCAGACCTCCTGAAGGAGCGATGGGGATACCATACCGCCTTGCTTCAGGATATAGGTCATCGCCGTCTGGTTGTCTATCTCGAGACGGACCAACTGACTCTGAACCTGCTCCATGAAGCGTTTGAACACCAACCTGACTGCTCTCAATTTTAGCACATTGATGTGCAGTCTGGCCTCGTTCTGCGACACAAGTCCTGAGACTGACAGCTTGCCCAGAACACCTCCCCTCCCATGAGCCTGCCACACATCATGTGTTGTAAATCTCGCCCCTAAGAAAAAAAACCAGTCGGACTAGGGTTTTCTAGCACCTCGCCCATAGAGTCTAGGCTCGCTGGTCAAATGCGTCCTTGTGTACTTCTATTAACTTGTTCAGCCTCTGATTGAGAATGGGTCTGAACCCTCTATCCATTATAGTTAAGAGGAAATAAGTGGAGTTGAACCCCACATTTTCCTGCCCTTTTGGAACCATCTCGATGTCCGCCTTGTCCAACAGATACTGAAACTCAGCACAGAGTTTTTCCACCTTCTCCTGTGAGTCCGGCACTGGTGTGTGCCGCACTCTGGAAACCGACAGTGGATCTTGCTTCCACTGTGGCAAAAGGCTATCGCTGAGCGTTTGACAGAACCCAGGACTTCGACATGGCTTACTCCCATTCCTAGAGGAAGAGGAAGAGCAGGCCGCCAACAGGGATTTGCAGCAAAACCCCTGCAGCCAGCAACATGTCGTTTGCCGGTGCCAGGGCACCAAGGGCGCCCATAGGCAAAAAAACAGGCTCATCATTTGGCCGGCACAGCTACAAATGCTGTCCCTTGCCAGATTAGAGTGGACCTCCGTCAGCTGCTGCACCAGTGTCACCGATGAGAGATCACTGGCGCTCTTTCCCCAGTCCACCAGCTCCCTCTGCAGAACAAAGAGATACGCCGAGTGGACCATTCAGCGTTGAGCTGTTACGTGGGAATGGCAGCAGACTGATGGTAGAATGCGAGGCTGTGTCCTGGACGCCTTGCTAAAAGCAAAGGTTTGCCCCGGAAGGCGGAACTCCGACAGGTCAGGCCATCCTGGTGGACAGTAACGTGAGGCAACACATTTGCTACATCAGACCTTAGCTTATAATGTTGAGTATATACTCCAGACATGAGAAATGCCAAATGGGAATATATGTCAGGTAATCTGAGTGGTGTTACCACTAATTATACCTGTTATAAATTCATTAACTGACCAGCAAGTGAATGATGACAAATAAACAGGTGTAGGTTTAATACCACCAAACATGGGTTTCAGCAAGGGAGTAGTAATCGTTGTATTGTATCAATTTTAATTGCCTAAAAAACCTTAGTCGTCTACCCTGTTTTGAGAATACGAACAGAGCTTCATTGTTGCACAAGAAATACTTACACGCATTTGCTGTGTACCAAAGTTAAAAAATATATATACCTATTTACCTAAGTGTTTACTGATTCAAACAAATCAAATGGGTTTTTTAAATATCATAGGTCAATAGACATCACATTGTCACATGACATGATTACATACTGAGCTAAAAAACTCAGAAACTGGATCAAATTGATCAAATTGGATCAACCTACACTGCTGGGATACTTTATTACAATCAGACAAGAACTACTACTTGCAAGATATTTTCATGCAATGGCATCTGATAAGCATCCACCGTTCTTATTGTCTCATTGATCAGGTTGAAGAAATTCTGCTAAGGTAGGACAGCCGCATAGTCCCTGTGTCCGTCATGGTCGAGGGAGTGGAGAGTGCCCACCTAGCAGCTAGACCTCGTAATTAGATTGTTGGTGTGAAACATTAATCACTCTGGCTTAGTGCACCTTTAAGTATTGATTTCAATATCTATTTCATTGAAGGATGCATATACATAAAAAGTGGTTTGCATACTTAGAGGTTGGATTTAGCGCTAAATAAATTTTCAGTATTATTATTATACTGAAAACAGTCATCCAAACTGTGTATATTGTTTAGAATGACATAGACACAAAAATATATTGCAGACAATTTCTATTATTAATGTCAACAATATGCCTTTCACATACTGCTTTTGCAATCATTCACACAGAAAAATATAGAAAAAGACTACAAAATCAGTGACATCAATCAAAGCAATGTCTGCTCCCCCCTCAACAGACATTAATCATAAGATACTTATTTTAATTGTGCCAAATTTGCCATTTGACTTAACAATTCTGCACCATAAGAAGACTGCTGCTTACTTGAAGCACTCGGCTTATGCTCCACACACATATATTTCCATGCTTTGTCGAGGTTACAAAGAAGTCTTCATCTGATGTTGTGCCGACACAATGAATCTGCAAAATATAGAAATCAAAGTTACAATTGAAACCAAAAATCATTCTTGATTTGTGATCCACTTGATGCACATACTGTGATTTTGAACTCAGACATTGACCAATTTGACACTATGCAACACATCTCCAAGTTCTCAATGCTTTAAAGGTCACATGCAACGTAAAACACAACTTTGCAGATTCTGATACCTTTCAGTATGGACTTATGGACAAATCATCAAAAAATGCAAATTCAACTTATAAAGTTGAAAGATAACGCGATGAAAAAAAACGCGCGAAATCAGAGTTCAAACGACTCACTAATTTTCCCCCAGCGCTTGGGGGAAAAGTGGTTTCAACAGCTGGGCTGCGCTCATAGCGGTACCCTCATAGCACATGCAGTGAAATATGTTCGCGCAGCTTGGAAGCAGGTTGTCCGGTGAATACTCGGTGAAGGTTATGACAGTAGATGACCGATTTAACTGTTTATATAATTTAATTTGTCTATTTCACCACACATTCTTCTTACCGAGTCACTTTCTCAGTTTGATACTTAAAAGCAATGTCATTATTTAGCGTTGACAGAATTTCTTACTGTGATATAGATATGTCGTTGTCACAGACAAAACTCAATGTCTGTTTTATTGACACCTATGTGTCTGCCTGCCTGTCTGCTAATGACAATATTCAATACACAACTTGAATCACTGACCACATGCAATTTGAACTTAACACCAATCAGGCTATACACCATAAACAAAACGCATTGATTTATGGCCCGAGTTCGGTCTCTGTCACATTATGTAATTACACAGACAGGCAGGTGTGATACTTGTACACATGACAAGTTATGATGTCTGTTGATCGCAAAATGTTATACACAAAAATGAGCATGTATTTACAAAACCCAACATCTCTATATATACACACACAATGAGCCGTGAGGGCATCTGCAAATGAACCAGCCGTTACACTTGAGTGCAGACCCACCCGCTCTGACTGGGTTCGGTATCCCAGCTGCTTCGTTTCTTGGGAAGTAAACCCAAATACAAAATATTGCACTTCTGATTTGCGATTGTACGCTTATAATTTTGTTTATATGTTTTTTCATAATCAGCAATGTATATTATATTTCATGAATAACTGATAATTGTGTTTTAATTATGTTTAATTTTTTGGTTGCATGTGACCTTTAAGGTAATATGCTGGTGTTAATGTGCTGTATTAAAGGGATTCACTTTCCTATTTTTCTTGGAAAATGTAACACTAATTAGCACAAGAATGATTTAGTGGAGTTGCCACCGTCTCCTCATCAACAGCCTGATTGAGTCAGAAGAGATTTTTAAGTGTTTTATCAGAATGGGGTTAATTTTCTTCATTTATTCTCAGCATTATACATTTGATTTAAGTATTATACATGAGAAACCACGCCCTTCTCAATCAAAATCATGATTGTCGATGATTTTTGAGATAATGCCTGCTCACTGTTAAGGAAATGATATGTAGATGTTGCAATAAGTTTTTAGACCCGCGGAATACCGCTGCCGATCGGCTCTATTCCTACATAGGTGGTGTCAACATGGCTGGAATTAATAAATGAATTTAAAAGGTGTTTTCGCTGTCTTGGCTGATCCATTATTTTGGCTTGGAATTGCGGAGGTAGCTGTTTTTCGGTGAATCATGTCGTATAACTTTTGAAATGATCCAATTGTGACCATTTATAGCTCAATTTGTACTGAAATTATCTAGCTTTCAATCCGTAGGCCTTGGTGGGGTTGGGGCCTTACAAGTATTTACGTGGTGAAATCTATTTTTGATTGAGGAGGGGGTGGTTTCATTGTTATATTCCTTTCCTTTTATATAGTAATAGGGTAGGGTCTATACACCTATGTCTTTCTAACGCTATTTCTAAGCAAGACACGTCCTATGTTTCAGAAATCATCTATCCAATTAGAAGTTGTGCAAGTACTGGAACTGATCTAATGTGATAGTGCAAGATGGAATAATATCACTTCTTTCCAACTTGATGCAGATTTCTTGGGTAGGTGGGAAAGACAACTCCCAATGTACAAGAAGCAGTATCTGTGGAAAAGTACGCAATTTGCATCAATTAATTTGTTGCTATTATAAACATACAATTTTATGTAGCAATGGGAGATAAGGCATCTAATCAACAACATATCATCAAATAACCTCGGATAAAGATGCAAATGATATTTGATTAATGTGGTTGTTTGGTTCTATGAATTATGCATACAATTTCATGACATTTGAGAGTTGATCACTGATGAAAATAGGGTGTCTTTGTTTACACTCTGCCATGTCTCAGAAACAGCTTTAAATAATGTTTTCCTTCGCTAAAAATAATAACGAGCATTGTTCTCATGACGTGTACTTTGCTATTAATAGCATTGATGAAAATGCAAAGAAACTAGTCTAACCACCAGTTCCTGGTGTTTTGTAGAGTAAATATATGGCATGTACACTATGTACTTCAGCCTACTTAATATCAACACATTTGACAGTGTAGCTATCAGCCTACTTAATAATAGCAGATTTCACTGTGTAGCTTTCAGCCTACTTAATACTGACAGATTTGACAGTGTAGCTTTCAGCCTACTTAATACTGACAGATTTGACAATGTAGCCTTCAGCCTACTTAATGCTGACAGATTTAACAGTGTAGCTTTCAGCTTACTTAACCTTTAGCCTGCTGAATTAATTTCAGCATAAGGCGTTGTAAAGAGGGTGGGTGATTTCAAACAGTCGGTGTGTCATTAAATAAGGGACAACTAAAAAAATATTTAGCACATTTCATGTCATGAAAATTGCAGAATAAAATATATGCTTTATGAATATTCACAAGTCCTAACTTCAAGTGTTATGGTTCATTATTTTCGACACAAGCCCACAGAAAACCAGTTTTGCATCGTGTTACACGTTCATAAAACAAACAATGAAACAGGGCACGCTTTGTCCAACCCCAACATAACATATTGCTATTCTGATAAGAACAATGTTTACAGGACTTACATGTATAAGCCCTGACGAAAGTTGAAGAATTTCTCATTCTACAAGTGTTTCATTTATCATTTTCAGTTTAATTTGACAAGAGAGAAAAGAAAATTAAGATTGCGAAATCTAACTTGTTTTCTGGTAAGTGCAAAGGTCACTGGATGTGATGTCACAGACAGAGGTTGTCTGGTAAAAATATTTCGCCTTTGAATACTAACACTAAATATGGAAATATTCCGTCTGGCAAACCCAAATTTAAGTCGAACCTCTATTTAGAATGATTAATCTTTGCTAAGGAAAACAAGCATTATCACTAAGATGACATAATCACCCGCCGCAAATTATCAAATCAAACTTAAAAAGTAATGAAAGTGAAGGTCGTAATTTAAGATGAAGTTAAATGTAAACAAAAACATGACCTGTCAACCTCTCTTGATATCTTGCTCTGAAAGATGCTGAAATCTTCAAAGTGTCGCCGTGACCTTGAAAATTATGTGAAGGTCACCAAAATCGACTGGAACTTGCACGCTTGGTGTCAAATATGAAGAAAGTCCAGTGAATGGTTCTTGAGATATCTCACTCACAATCTGTACATGCAGGTTAACATACTGAAATCTTCAGAGTGTCTCCATGACCTTGAAAATTAGGTGAAGGTCACAAAAATCGACTGGGCGCTGCGCCTTCCCTAGACAAAACTCGATGTTGAATATGAAGAAAATCCAGAGAATAGTTCTTGAGATATCTCGCTGACAAGGGTAAAACATTAAAGTCCCCTTGTGACCTTGAAATGAAGGTCAAGGTCACCAAACCTGACTGGGACCTTTTTTTTACTGTGATGAACCTAGGTACCAAATATGAAAAGAATCCAGTCAACGGTTCTTCAGATATTCCAATACGTACATACGTACGTACGGACGGAGCCTAATACTATATCCCCCGCTTCACGCTAGACGCACGGCGGGGGATAAAAACATGTTGTTTTTTACTATATAACTGGCATATCATGGAATCAGTTTGACCTTGTATGCTCCAGTGACCCAGAAACAGTAGTGGATCAACACTCCACATGCAAGTTTCTCAGTATCTTTTATTTGAACATTTGTTGATATTAGGACCACCACTTTATTCTACACTGAATATGCAGATAAGACACATATAATTGTGAGGCATGTTGATGCTAGTTTGTTTGTTTTTTTAACTTTGCTCGAAGCAACAACGTGTACAAACATCGGCCTCAAAAACAGGTGCGCGTATTATATCATATACTAAGATATAGTATCAATTATACCCTTGTGTCATGTAAGTTCGATCACTTAAGAACTGTCGTTGAATTTTCGAAGTTATATTCATATAATCTTATTTTCAAATCTCTTACCTCCAAACTTGTTTATTTATGTCAAACATTTAAAAAATCCAGGTATTTTTACTGCTTTTCACAATCGCGGCGTGGCTGCCCTCTCACTGTCAACACAAGTGACCCAGAAAACTACGTCACACAAGTTCGATCATATGATTGGCTGGCTTGTCGCGTAAACAGAATGACTTGTAAGGACGATCTCTTGTGTCAAATTCAGAGTTAGAGCAGTCCCAAGTAATTTTAAGGTATTTATGTCCATGAAACGTTCATTTTATGTTTCAATACTTCTAAAAACGATGAAAAGTCACAAATATTCAGCTTATATACAAGTATTATGCAGGGAATTATTCTTCAGGCTCATCGTGACGGGCACCAAACCTCTGATTGTCGACAAACACCACGAACTGGCTAGCAGAAACGTAAATGTGTTCTGTGCTGACATGTAGGGTGGGTACATTGATGTGTCCAGGTTGTATTTATCAATGAGGCAATAGCTCAAACCTCATCAGGTACAAATTGACGGAAATTCTCAAAAAGCATTAAGTTTTCTATAAGAAATGAAATTAGGGATGATTTAATAAATTGTGTGTTCATATTATGTGCATGCCAAATTTATAGTCTCACTTCAGAACAATTTAAATTACATATATAAATTTATGCAATAAATTAAAATCCTTGGTGAATACTGATGACAGATTTGTAATGCTTAATGTTTCACAGATGGTTACAACTTAAACATGTTAAAACAGTTTCATACATTTTCATATGTTAATTGTTATTAATAATATGATTAGTATTTTTCTCTCCCAAATGGTTATGGGTAAAGACACTAAGGATCTATCAATGCATTAGCGTAGTGTAAATAACCAATTTTCAATTACTGTCTTTCGGTGATGTGGAAAACTAACAATTCTACATAATTATTCAATACAACTATACAATAAAATATATGGATAGATGATTCATATTATTTTGTTTCTATACAATATCTTGCTAAATTGACAAACTTTATGGATAACAACTTCTTTTTACGAGAGTGCGACATTTCGATACAAATTCATGAGATGAAAAAAAGGGTCATTTTTTCAATCACTGTCAGTGTAATCATTGCTCCAAGCCAGTTTGGGTCATCAGTCTGTTTCCCAGATGAAGTCTGTTGGGTTTTTAACAGCAAAATATGAACATGCACAGTGTGCAAGTACATATAAATATGAGGTTAAATTTTTTTTGCAGTTTTAGGTTGCACCAGTGCAAATTCAAAATGCTAAATCAGGCCATGCACTGGGTCACTTGACCAGTAATATTTTTTTCAAAAATGGACACACGTCAAACAATGTGAAAAACTAGTAGGTAGAATTAAAACTTTGAAAGCTCTGCTTTTTGAGGCAACAGAATTATTTCAATTTTGCTCCTGCTTGGAGAACAAAAGATGTGTTGTTTAGCTGTTTTAATGTCTAAAATAAATACCAATTTTGAGTGAAATGCAATCACACAGACTATGACTATGAGTATGAGTATGAGTTTCTTCCCGTCATTCCAATTTTTCAGAAATCCATTTATATTACATTCTTACACTAGATCTGGTTTCATCTGTTTCTGTGAAAGGAAAAATCATGACATCTTCAATCACCAGAATTGTCCTTGTGACGATAGACTCATAACAATATTATGTTATTGATACGACATACTGACATTTTATAATATCTCCCCGCGTCAGATCATTATTTTTCGAAAATCATCGACCGCGAGATCCATTACGACTTCGAATTTGTGAAAATAAAGATGTACACACCGGCAGCAATATTAAAGGGAAAAAATATACAACGCAAGCAAAAAATGACAACTACTGTTGAAAACAGTTAACAGTAACCAAATGAAGATGATTAAAAAGTTAATTCTACTATATATTTTGGATTTTACGGGATTTTGAATCAATTTAGAAAATGTATCAATGGTCATTTTCCAACTTGTGCCATATTTTACCTCCATGAGTGCCATGCCGTACGTGCTTCCGGTTTCATCAAGGATGGGTACAATTACAAATATTGTCATAATTTTTCATGATCTACATTATTTAGGCATTGAGTTGTTTTCTTTGAATGTATATGTGTTCAGATTCTGCTTATGAACGCGTATTTTCAAACAACCTTCGTGTCTGGTCACCTAAAAAAAATCGCGAGTTTGGCCATGCCCTTACACGTCACCTACCGCTGTCAACAATGTCAGTGTCGGAAGGTTTATCAAACAAAATCATTATAAACTCAATAAATATGATAAACTTGTGTCAAAGACCATAACATTTACCTAATCAGACCATGTAATTAATTCCTGCGAAAATAGTTGGATCTATTAAAAGGATGGCACAATTGTTTCGGTATCACGTGGCATGTGGAGTTGTTTGTTTACTGCCGTTGCCATAATCGTTAATGTTTTTAGAAAATGGGAACCTTAAAGTAGAATACTAATGAAAACAAAACTTTTCATAGAGGTAAAGGGCATTCTAAAAGTCACAATCCGTGCTTAAAACTGTACAAAAAGTTTGTAAAAAGGTTCTACAATCCGATTTTACATCTTGCAAGACAATATTCCAGTGAAGATGAAGAAGAAGAAACAAGCGAAACGGAGGCACCGCTTAATATCAAAATAATTTACAAAATAGATCATATAATTTATCAGGAATATTGTTCGTCAGCAAAATGTGATACAGTTCCAACCAGTGTAAATACGGTGCACCCATCCCTATGGAAAATATGTTTTTGAAATGTGTTTGCAGTTCCTTTTGTGTTAAATGGGTTACTGCAGGGTGTCCAGGATTTAAAAAATATTTATTATGCGTCAGACAGGGGAAAATAGAAAATATCTTCTACAAAAATTACCGTATATGACCGTCTATAAGACGAATTTTGAGGACCAAAAAAAGCAGTCTGTAGAAGGGGGTCGTCTTATCTATGAGTTTATTTTTTTTCCAGGGGTAAGAAAACAACATCGTATCACTTCGCGTGAACAAACAACAGAAGACGACTTTGTCAGTAGAGACCTCAAATTTGCAATTAAACATCACTAGACAAGATTAATTACCATTTAAGTTATAAGTTGTTTTTGCTGGGCATTGTTTTATTTGCAGGGATTAAGATTACCGTGCGTATTTGTCTCGTACACAAAGCCGGAAATAGCAATCAGCTGTGCACACGTTTCCCGGCGAACAAGTTCAAACATGCACAATAATATAACGCGACGAATTCTGACGCAGTCATCAGTAAAATATAATACAGAATACCGTTATTTAACCCAAAAGAAATATATCCTAGCATTGTGTAATTTTAGTTACAGTTTTTGCTCTATAAATTAATTAAGATTACTGTGCGTATTTGTCTCGTACACAAAGCCGGAAATAGCAATCAGCTGTGCACACGTTTCCCCACGAACAAGTTCAAACATGCACAATAATATAACGGGATGAATTCTATTGATTGAATACTATTATTTAACCAAAAGAAATATATCCTAGCATTGTGTAATAGTTTTTATGTAAAAAATATATAATCAACACTAAGGTTATACGGACCATCATGAACGTGGTAAGCACGTGACATGGAATGAGGCGGTAATCAGTTTGTGATTGTTGAATGGGGTTAAATAAGCAAGCCAGTTTGTTGCTACAATAAATATGATATTTAGAGAAGCAAAATATATTATGCATTTTCTGTCAACTACACTTCGTTTCGTTCCGTGAGTAGACACAATATATATGACAGTGAATTCTTTGAATAATGTGAACCAAAGTTATAATTATTGGTAACTGCCAGTTGTCTGTGGGATGAGTTTGTCGAGTGTTTATTGTTAGTGGACTATTTTTCTTATTGTCATATATATAGAGATGAAATATGGACACTTAAATATGTAATTTTTAGAGTAAAATTGATATTTTATACTTATCCCGACTCATGCTCTTTTGCTTGTCTTCTTCTTCTTGCTAACATAGTGGAACACTTGTATCTCCTTAATTGAAGCTCCCTTCAATGTAAAATCACTAATTAGTACTCACCAAGAGTTGCCTCCCTTTGCCCTTTGCGCGGGAACAGGTGTCGCCACCCTCTGGCCTCATGCTTCACTCTCTACTGATTTTGCGAGCCCAACACTTGAATTTACAGGGAAATCCAAAGTGTTATGTGGGGAGGATGGGAGGGCTTACCTCATGAGTCAGGATAAGTATAAAATATCAATTTTACTCTAAAATTACATATTTTCCTTATCCTGACTCATGCTCTTTGCTTGTAGAATCCTGAGGAAACGGAGGTGGGAAGAACAGAATCCTTTGGATTTATAAAATTAGTGATTTATATAGATATAACTGTAATAACCCCTACTAACGGAACTTCATAAAGGCATAGACTTAGGATATTTCCTCTATTATAAACCATAGGTTTATATATTGCCATAACTGGGGTATTACAATAATAATATACTATGATATTATCAAATAAAGATATAAAAGCGACTCTGATAGAGAAGCTATACAACTGAACATAATCATCAGTATAAGCTTAAGGCTCAGTAGCCCTTAGCTAAGTATATACATAGCCCTAGAACTCCGTAGAGTTATAAGCTAGATAATGCATGTATAAATTATACATAATAATCTCGTGAAGACTATGTGTTAACGCCTCACGAGGGACTGTCAACTGCTGTGCGAGGACCAAGGGACCGAAATGGTGAATACCTGAGGCGTCCTCGTGGTGATATCTCTCAGATAGTGATTAGCAAACACCATGTTAGATTTCCAAAAGCATCCTTCCATAATTGTATTCAATGAACAGTTACCGTGTAGGGCGAGAGTGGAAGCCAATGCCCTGATCTCATGGGGATTTGATGCTGTTGAGGGTCCAGGCCTGCTGCCTTGTAGGCTGGTATGACAGTTCTTATCCATATAGATATGGTGGTACGAGACTTCTGTCTGAGTTGTTGCCGATAAGGGGATGAATAATCGCGTTTGAGAAATCTTAAGCCTTGTTTTGGAACGTCGTAAATAGATTTTGAGAGCTCTGACTGGGCATAGAGATAAGTCCAGTGTATCTTGAGATCCGAGAATCGAGGATAGTGCAGGGATATGGAATAACCTGTCTGGTTGACCTGGTAGTTGATTTTTGGCGATGAAATCCCATCTTAATCCCAGGTGTGCTGTGTTTTGATTGTCATCAAACTGTATCCTCTCATAATCTAGTGCGTGAATTTCTGACATCCTCGCTGCCGTGGCTAGAGATAACAGGAAAAGCGTTTTCTGTGAGAGAAATTCAAAGGTTGTCGATTCCAACGGTTCATAAGCCTCACTTGTGAGGTGTTGTAGCACTATATTAAGATCCCAAGCTGGGGCGTGGAACTTCCGCTTTTGGTCCTCCAATCGGAAAGCACGTAGTAAGGCCAGTAACTCTGGAGTCTTAGTCAATTTGACACCTGTTCTCGTAGTTATCACAGAACTAAGAGCGGCAAGATATGTTGACAATGTCGAGCCTTTTAAATGTTTGTTTTGGCGTAAGTAACACAAATAATCTGCCACTTGTGGATGAGTAGCATCTCTCGCTGTAAATCCCTTATTTGCTGCGTAACTTTCGAAACTGTGCCACTTGTCGTCGTACAAGTTACGTGTAGAATAGCGTAAGGCAAGCGTGACCGCTTTTGCCGCTCTGGTAGAATATCCTCTCTTGTTTAAACACATTTTAATACAGTCCATAATTGAAGTTGGAATACTTCTGGGCTTCCGTGCACCTGTTTGGTGTGTGGATGTACTAATAGATTTGAGCTTTGGTAGCTCTAGTTTCGCTGACCGATTTCTTGAATTAGAATGGGAAACCACTTTCTGGCTGGCCAGTAGGGCACCAAAGTGAGTTGGAGGCTCTGTGTTTGTCTGATTTTCTGTAACACTTGAGGTATTATTGCTGGCGGCGAAATGCGTGCACGCATTGAGGCCTTCCCAGGATATGCTTAGAGCGTCCGCTGCCCATGCTTGTGGGTCTGGGACTGGTGACACGAATGTCGGTAGCTGATTGTTGAAGCGCAGTGGTGAATAGATCTACTAAGCGGAGCTCCTATTTGCTTGATTATCTGTGCAAAGATTTCTGTATTGAGCATCCATTCTGTCGGGTGACGGTTGATGTGGCCGAGAGAGCGCCTGCTAGTACATTCTTGGCTCCGGGAATGTGACATGCTCTGACATGTAGGTTGAGATCGTCGATTAGATCGAACAGTTGAAAGCTTAAAGTCAATAGGTTCAGTGATCTCGTTGAGCCTTGTTTGTTCACATAAAACGCCACTGTCGAGTTGACGGTATGAATCATTAGGTGCGCATTTTGTAGAATGGTGCTCCAATGAAGTATGGCGTTGATTACAGCTTTCATCTCTAACATGTTTATATGGAGCTTGCTTTCTTGCTGATTCCATAACCCTGATGCCGTCCGGTTGGCGAGATGAGCTCCCCAACCTTGGAGCCGCAGCGTCTCGGCGTCTACATATAGATGGGTTTTGAATTCCTGCTCTGCTAAACAAATACCTTCGCAGACATTCGACCTCCTGGTCCACCATAGTAGATGAGGTCTGAGATGTTTCGGTAGACTGAATGGTTGTAGGTCGTCGAGATGTGCATTGATGAAGACCTGTAACGGACGTAACTGTAATCTGCCTCTGACTGTCATGTCTTGGGCTGATGTGAGGAGACCCAACAGGCTCTGCCAATGTCGTAGTGGTAACAGAGAGAGTAGAGCTGGCGGAATGGTCTGTTGGATCTTGAGCCAACGGTCTTCTGGTACGACGATACGGTTGAGAGTCGTGATAAATCGAATGCCTAGGAACTGCAGATCTTGCGATGGTACTAGGTCCGACTTGCGTAAGTTTACTAACCATCCTAGCTGTGTTAGTGGCTTGATGATGTAGTTTAACTGTAGTTTGAGACGCTGTGGATCTTGATCTACTTGTATCCCGTCGTCGAGGTAGAACGCACTGCGTAGCCCTAGACGATGTAGATAGGTGACAATAGGTTTCGTTATCCTCGTGAATAGCCAGGGGGCTGATGATATTCCGAATGGGAGTACTTTCCATTGGTAATGTAGCCCGTCTAGTGTAAATCGTAGGTATTTCCTGGATTCGGGATGTATCTTATTCGGGATATGCGTCTTGCAGATCTATACTGGCCATGTAATCCATGGGGCGAATCAACTGCCGTAACTGAGGTAGATGTATCATGCGAAACTTTGGCAGTTTGCGTAGATAATTCCTGTTGAAAAAGCTCATGTTGTAAATGAGTCTGTATTTCTCCTTGGAGTTTTTCTTGGGCACTAGGAAAACTGGGGAGTAGAAGCCTGGTTCGATGTTTACTTGATCTAGTACTTCTACGGCCTGTTGGTTAGGAGTGATGTAACAGCCTCTCTTAACTTTGGTAGTTGTTGTGCCTGGAAGTCGAACTTGTGAGGGTTGACTGTCAGCGGAGGCGTGGCGTGTAGTGGGATACTGAAATCCGTGTTGAAGAATGTTGGAGACATATGGGTCTTGTAACATTCCCCAGTTCTCCCAGTGTAGTTGGAGGCGTCCACCCACTTGTGACGGTTGTACTGGAACGGCTGGGGGTGGAAGACTCCAGTCGTTCCAAACCTGTCTTTCAGCGTTTATAGTTGCGGGAACCTCTGGGTGTCCTGCCTCTTCCTGACCCTCCTCTATAGTTGCCATATGGGCTTAATTTAAAAGAATCTTTTCCCCTGGAGCTGGCCATCTTCCTATCCCGTGCTCTCTGTAGTCCAGTGAATTTAGAATTGAGTATCTTTGTGAAGTCTGCCTGATGACGCTGGCTAGCGTGTCCATCGACTTAATCATAAGGACTTCTCTAGAATCCTTAGTGACTTCCTTGGAGACTTTGTCTATTCCTCCGTCAAAGATGGATGGGGAAGACCACGGGGCTGTATAGAGTGGAGCTGTAAAGTTCTCACCCCAGCTGCAGGAAGTGAGGAGGCCTTGACGACGAGCTAAGGTTAGCGCTGCTGAGACAGATGTGAGATGATCTGTTAGGAACTGCTGGTCCTTCTTTTGCATCAGTAGGGCCAAGTAGATCATCCTATCATCTTCAGAGGTCGTGTTACGAAATCTGGTGATAAGTGTCTCATTGATCGTTCTAGATCTATTTAGACCAAAGAACATGCGTCTCATCATGGTTTCTATCTGCACCAGCTTGCGATCGTCAATCTTGTAGTTCTTGTTCTTGACATTGCTGATCAGCTTGTAGTTTTCATCGATGTCTTGTGCCTTGAAGAAGGGGTCCATGTTGTGCGTTGAGAACTTCTTGGCGTGAAAGTTCGCAGATGTGGTGTCTGAACTTTCGCGGGCTTTATGGAAGGCTGTATCTAGATTCTGTGGCACCGCAGCAATCGGGTCGATCGGAGGTAGGGTGGACGGCGCCTGCATCGCCTTCCTTCATCAGGTATGTTCGCGCCGAAGCTGCCACTCTTGGAAGGTGAAGAGATCTAGGTTGTTTACCATCCAAATCAGATCTCAGGTGAGAAAATGATGCCTCCATCATCTTCTATTCCAGCATCGCTGATGAGAGGTTGATGCTCTTCTGATGGTGGACTGTGTGTTTCTATCTCTATGTCGGGTGACGCTTGGGGAGACCTGACTGTAGACTTGTGTGCAGACTTGTGTGGTGACCTGCGAGGTGATCGACGTGGTGATGTACGAGGAGATCGGCGCGGTGAACGGCGAGGAGATCGTCTTGGTGATCTGCGTCTATGGGTTGACCTTCTCGGAGACCTGTGAGGAGAATGTTGATAGCTTCGCGAAGCTCTTGTGTAGTCCCTCGATGTCCTTCTGGACGATGATGATCTGGGGTCAGGTGTCCTTCGCGAAGCCTCCTCTGCGTCCGGTCCTGGGGAATGGCGACTTGACCTTCGCGAAGGCTTCCGTGAGGTCTGGTGGTCTGAGTCCGCATCTAAGGATGAAGCCGAGGAAGGTGATGATCTATCCCGCCTTCGCGAAGGCCTTCCAGAAGGCTGTACATCTGGGTCCTTCGTTGAGGTGGTCTGCGACTTGCTTCGAAGGTGGCTTCATGCCGGCTGGGCTGATTGACGGGGTGCTTCTGGGGTGTCGCTCGCGTTGGAGCCTTCGCGAAGGCTCAGGCCCTGGGCTGGCTGCTTCTCCAGTCTGTAGTGGCCCTCCATCATGGTCATGTGATTTGCCGCAACAGTTCATCTGGGATGGTCTGCGACGAAGTAGTCGGTGCCCTCTCTGCGATGTTAGCGGCGGGCCCTCAGGGAAGTCGCTCTGACATCAGTGTAGAGACATCAGGCTGCATGGCTTATCTCTGCTGATGTCACTGTAGCTGTCACCGGTCAGCTTCTTGTGGCGTACGTCGGGGATGATGATTGGCTGATCAACGTAGAGGCCCAGTTCGGCGGCTGGAACAATCTCGGCTGAGAAAGTTCTTGACGACTTCGTAGACTTTCCCTTGGAGGTAGACGCTGCCCTGGGGGTTGTACGAAGTCTGCGTTGAGAAGACGTCGAGGCCCTCTTGGACTTTGGCTGCGATGACGGGATGTCTGGGGAGGCAGGACGCTTCTTGGAGACGGCGGACTGCATCCCACGTCTCAAGACGCAAAGATGATATTTATTAAAAGCAGAATTAGATAGATTAATGCAGTAACTGCAACGTGAATCAAACGCACAAGGCGTAGAACAACTAGGGCATAATACATGCGGGTCAGCAACAGAAAAACGTAATCTGCAAATAGTACAGATTTTCATCAAAGTAATACTAGCTGAACAATCACGAACTCACGTGAATAAACAGTAGAAATACGATTAATTATCAATACAAATTAATGAAGGATACTAGCTATACCTCTATAGTAACCTATAAGAGGTAACTAACTAAGAAAAACCAAAGGATATAGTGTGTAAGGAGACACAGGCGCTCTCACATCCTGCTCACTGGGCGAAGAAGGAGAGAGTGAAGCATGAGGCCAGAGGGTGGCGACACCTGTTCCCGCGCAAAGGGCAAAGGGAGGCAACTCTTGGTGAGTACCAATTAGTGATTTTACATTGAAGGGAGCTTCAATTAAGGAGATACAAGTGTTCCACTATGTTCGCAAGAAGAAGACAAGCAAAAGAGCATGAGTCAGGATAAGGAAAAATAATATATTTTGAAACAAAAGTTGACTTCAGTTTTTATTTACCGATGGTACTTTTTTCTCTTGGGTTCACATTTCCATACTCACCGATTTCACAAAATGGCGTCTCGTTGTTGATGCAAGCAGTGATCATCGGGATATAAAAAGGAACACAAACACATGTTGCCACAATACACCGGTAATCTTTATTATGTAATATTCTCACCAACACTTACGCTGTATATCCACTTTCCAAATGACGTCTCGTTGTTGATGCAAGCAGTGATCGTTAAAAAAATATAAACAAACACCGGTAATCTTTATTATGTAATATTCTCGTATTGGTGTCTCGTCGTTGATGGAACATACTTACGCGGTGGGGCGGCCTATCCATGAGAGATATGATTTTGACACTGATTTTGAGGGTCAAGTTTGGGGGTCGGTTTATCCATGGGGTCGGCTTATAGACGGTCATATACGGTACACTTGAATTTTTTGTTGAAAAAAATAAGATCCTAGTTCTCATTAAGCCAAAAAAAATAAATGTGGTTCCGATTTCCTACATTTCAGAACTAGGGTAGGTAGGTAGGTTTAATTTTTGTTTTGCAAAATATTTTTACATTACTCATGTGTCAGAAAATAAATTTAATTTATTATGTGGTGAGTAAAATTGTTAGGCTCGGCGTGAATATTTAGGGTCGGTCGGGAAATCAGAACCACAAGCTTTTTTTTTTTTTAGGCCTTAATAATGTATCAAGTTTCCATACAAGATCCCCCGCCTGGTCGAGCAGAGATGATATAAGAGATGCAGATAAGGTTATTCCCCAAAAACTGATGAATACTAGTCAGGACAGTGTATGTTTCCCTAGTTTTTGCATATGTAAATAGTTATGGTGCTCCGTCATAACCTTAAAATGACATCATGTCAGCCAATGAGAATACAGCATAACTTTCACGGCACATACTACTGACAAACAGCGAGTCTGATGCCGACGTGCATATTTGGACAAAATAGAAAACAATGAATGTAACAAGTACTTCATGATTTGCTGTTGTATTCGGCAATTTTTCAGGTAGACTGCAGCATTTAGGGCACCAAACCGGAACGAATGTTATATAGCGAAACATTTTCAAACTTATGTGAAATCTCTGCTACGAAACGCCCCAGCCAATTTTGTCATTGATCCTGATTTGGACAAATGTATTTAAAATGATTAGATATATACCACAAATGCATATTTTTGTCAACTATGATATGATGGTCTTCATATAAAGGTTATTAGGAAAAATTGTCTGATAAATGTTCCATTAGTAAACTCATAACTATATATGTATATATAACTTCTATATGAAGAATATAATATCAAAGTTGACAAAAACTATGCATTTATGGCATATATGTAATCATTTTAAATAAATTGGGGCATTCTGACAAACCCCCTGGGGCAATTTGACAAGAAGTCCGTGGTAATTTGACCAAAATTGCTGGGGCATTTTGTAGCTGGGGCAATTCGACTGGTACCCTATTTGACTTGATTTAATCTATGTTAAGAATACCACTGACAGTACTGAGTAGGTTGTAACATGGAATGATGTAGTATAAATGAATGTCGTGGGTATTGCTTCCTTCTTTAGTCTAGCTTTTGGATTTTCCTGATTTTCATACCCCATGTGTGCATGTCTCTTTCATATGCGCAAATGCGAAATGATAGGAACATTTCTCCGGCCTAAATTTGTCTTTTTACTAGGAAAACGGAAGAAATTGTGGCTCTTTCCATTGTTCGATGATGCTGTGCATCCCAAGGCAACGTAATACACTAACGTACCATTTACAAAAAAGACAGAAACAACACGATTTGTATTACTATAGCGCTTGGTATTTACCAACATGGCAGACTCTAGTCACATATGACATCACAAGCAGAAAGGTCATGTGAGTTTCAATGTAATATGCATAATGGCCTAAGCTCAAATAACAGAAACTGTTTTCGTGATTAAAACATAAATAACCATATTTTTTAATTATTAATTTGGGTACATGTTTCCGATGACTTTATCTTTCACTCAGCAAATTATTGAAATTGTCTAGTATTCTCCTTTAAGTGTTTTCTCTTCACCAAAGAACAAAAATATTGATCAAAGTACAAAACATATTTCATTATGAAGAAAATATTAGACAGGGTGACACTCAACGTTTTGTGCCTGAAGTCAACAATGGCAGTTATTTGCGTTTGTGTGCCGAGAAATTTGGCAAACACATATTTAATTCGCGGGCGTTTCATTTTAAGGTACATACACTAATAAAAGATTATATATTTAGAAAGCAGAGAATTAATGCATTCCATACATAATTCAAATGACACGTAAATCCGACTTGCTGAATAAGTATTGGAAGTTTTATTTAGGGATGTCATTATGCTGCTCTCCTGTCGAATGGGTTCGACAGTAGCAATGAGAGGATGTATACTTCAGATTTCACCATGTAGCTTTCAGCCTACTTAACTCTTTCAACACCAGTCAACCAGAGGCATTTACTGCCATGACACCGAGTTCCCAGAGACTCTGAGGTCATAGATGAAGCCTATGTTTATGAAGGAAATTATAAGCTTGTAAAACGTTATTGCTACTACATCCCATACACCATTTAAAAGATCTAATCCTACTGTTGATAAATATGAAGTTTATTTTTATAATATTCAAATAATACAACTACAACTTAAATAAATTTATATTTGAATGAAAATGCAAGCTTACATTTATAACGTCCAGATAAACCACGAAAGAAGCAAAAACTATGGCGATTTTTTTCCATTTGTGACATGTCATAACATGCCCGTGCCTTTTTCTTTTATATTTTCATTTTTACATCATCAGAAAAGTCTTATAAAAAGATTTCTTAAATAATATGAATGGTCACCTATTTCCCGATATCTGTGGCTTTCCGCTCGGTAACATGACGTAACAACGGAAAATACCTCCGTTTTCGAAGCTTCATATGAATAACATGCGAGGCGAATCGTTTGATGTAGGGTATTGTTCGAAAACTCTGAACATCAACAATATCACTGTAGCCCTTGCCAAGAGTATTTTCACAGTTGTAAGAAGTGATTTTTTTGGATAAAGATTGGTTTCTAATGACGCTTTTTCGCCACAGTATGCTATAAGGGTCATGATTGGTCAAAATCAGACACGTGACCTAAGGCAGCCAATCATATTACGGCAATGGATACCGTCCTCGTAAACGAAAACTTTTAGATTTAGACAACATATTAAGCAAGAAATCGCTACCTATACGTAAATTATGAGTGAGTGAGTGAGTGAGTGAGTGAGTTTAGTTTTACGCCGCACTCAGCAATATTCCAGCGATATGGCGGCGGTCTGTAAATAATCGAGTCTGGACCAGACAATCCAGTAATAAACAGCATGAGCATCGATCTGCGCAATTGGGAACTGATGACATGTGTCAACCAAGTCAGCGAAACTGACCACCCGATCCCGTTAGTCGCCTCTTACGACAAGATAGTCGCCTTTTTATGGCAAGCACATGGGTTGCTGAAGACCTATTCTACCCCGGATCTTCACGGGTCACGTAAATTATGGAACTTATTGGACATATCGTGCTAGGTTATGACCTGTGACAAAAATGCTTCATGTATATATTTTCGCGTTAAACATCGTGTCCGAGCGTGAAGATTGCGCGGCGGCGAGAGACGAGATGTCACTTGTCAGTGACTTGACTTACATTACATGATCGCACAAAAAGATGGAAAAAGTAATTTTATATGTACGTTTGACAACTTTTATGAATGTTGTTGTTGATTTTATTCATTAGTTTATTCAATTTATTAATGAATTCCTCGAAACATCGTTCCTTTGCTCTTTGACAATGTTATTGTGGACCCGCTGCCGAAGAATGTGTCCGAGAATCGTTGTTTTCAACAACATTGTGAAAAATAGTTTATAATTTTAATTCTGCTGATAATATATGATAAATTGAAATTTAATAAGTGTTTTCAGACATTGTGAAATGTGATAGATTTAATATATGAATCATAAGTCAGGTAGGTTCCTAAAATTATGTCTCATTTTGACGTGACTACTGCCTGGCCGATTAATCGGCCTCTGGTGTCTGGGGACTCATAACGTTGTGGCCGATTATTCGGCCTGCGGTGTTGAATGGGTTAATACTGATAAAATTGACAGTGTAGCCTTCAGCCTACTTAATACTGACAGATTTGACAGTGTAGTGCACAAATGACTATCCATATTATCCAAACACAACATTTGTTATTGTGGTATCCATCACAATTAATGTCCAGAAATCAAAACATGCCAAAATGTATGACAGACAACAGACAGACCTGGTTTGCAAACAGTAAACAAGTGTTTGCCACTGATATGGCAACGTACCCCTCCGCTAAAGAATGGATATCTATATTTACTACTTTTTATTTTTTTGGTCACATACAAGATGCCTGAAATTACTGGTGTCTGCATAATCACCCAATGTAGGCTGTCAACATAATTGAAAACATTGGGTGCAATGTTGTATGAGATATCGCGTTTAAATAAGATTGAAAAGCGGTCAAAGTGTCGTAGTGACCTTGAATATAAGATCAAGGTCACCCAAATCGACTGGTGTCTGCATAATCCCCTAATGTAGGCTCTCACCAAATTTGAAGACATTGGGTACAACAGTTCATGAGATATCGCGTTAACAAGAATCGAGACGTATGTGCGGACGGACGGACACCGCTGAATACATAGTCCCCCGTTCCGCGCTGCGGCAGGGGACAACAACAATGAACACATGTACATCTGTCACAAATGAAAATATATGGCCAAAGTAGCAATATTGGTTCATGTCAGCTACCTACTTCTTCTCCAGGATTTCCGTGAAGCTGAGCTGGTTGTGTTGCATAGGTCACTGAAATAAAGTAAAAATACATATATCAGACACAGCAAATGGTATACTATGACACGAAGCACTTCTTCATTGAGCAATTGAACCAGGTTGCAATATCTAAAAAAGGTTCCTCTAAATTAAATTGTTTGTTTGTGTGTTTGGTGTTTAATACCACACTCAGCAATATTCCAGCTATATAGCGTTGTTTTGTTAAATAGTTCATAACAAGTGTAGAAGTGAGCAAAGCTCACATACCCCTGCTTCCCACTTTGGGACATGGAAATGACTGATATTGATATATATAATGTGACAAGGATCAGCAGCTCACAAGACTTTCTCTTTGACTCTACTAAACTTTATATAAATGTTAGATAATAGTTTTGGCATGTACTGATTACGGTAATAATTTATGGAAACTAGATTTTTTTGTGTTTTCCGTGGAAACCTGACATGTAATTGAACTTGAGTGTGTCATGTTGCACACAATGGACGTAGATGAAGATTGCTATTTTTTTAGCACATGGCATATCTGTGGGTCATGATTAACTTGTGTATTAAGTTTGGTGAACCTAGCATGTATAGTTGCGATGATATGCCGTGGTCAGGTCACCATCAAATACATTTTGCATGTACCTAGCATGAACCTAGCATGTAAACTTTAAGAGATATGCTCTGGACAAAATAATCAAACACATTTGGCACTAAGTCATGTTTCCATGGAAACAGCAAAAAATACAATTCATATCTGGATGTAAACCCCAAAAGGCACATCTAGGGATCATGCTTGATATGTGTACCAAGTTTGATGAAGCTAGCATGTATAGTTTGGAAGATCTGCTCCGGACAAGATGACATCCTCATAGTCACAGCCTAAGTCGTGTTTTCATGGAAACAGCAAAAAAACTAAATTCTGAAAAAACTTTAAAATAGCAAAAGGCACATCAATGGGTAATGATTAACATGTGTGTGAAGTTTGGTGAACCTAGCATGTAAACTTTAAGAGATATGCTCTGGACAAAATAATCGAACATATTTGGCACTAAGTCATGTTTCCATGGAAACAGCAAAAAATACAATTCATATCTGGATCTACCCCCCAAAAGGCACATCTAGGGATCATGCTTGATATGTGTACCAAGTTTGATGAAGCTAGCATGTATAGTTTGGAAGATCTGCTCCGGACAAGATGACATCCTCATAGTCACAGCCTAAGTCGTGTTTCCATGGAAACAGCAAAAAAACTAAATTCTGAAAAAACTTTAAAAAGCAAAAGGCAAATCAATGGGTAATGATTAACGTGTGTGAAGTTTGGTGAACCTAGCATGTAAACTTTAAGAGATATGCTCTGGACAAAATAATCAAACACATTTGGCACTAAGTCATGTTTCCATGGAAACAGCAAAAAATACAATTCATATCTGGATGTAAACCCCAAAAGGCACATCTAGGGATCATGCTTGATATGTGTACCAAGTTTGATGAAGCTAGCATGTATAGTTTGGAAGATCTGCTCCGGACAAGATGACATCCTCATAGTCACAGCCTAAATCATGTTTCCATGGAAACAGCAAAAAAACTAAATTCTGAAAAAAAATTAAAATAGCAGAAGGCACATAAATGGGTAATGATTACTATGTGTGTGAAGTTTGGTGAACCTAGCATGTAAACTTTAAGAGATATGCTCCGGACAAAGTTTCGGGACGGACGGACGGACGGACGGACAGAATGAACGCTATATACCCCCGTTACTTCGTAGCGGGGGTATAATAATTGTAGTAGTGCTACAAGGGCTATAGTCAAGTTAGAGTTGTCTCCCTCTCTTATATTTTACTGCTGCGTTATCTCCCTTTGTACATCATAAAGCAAAAGGCGTTTCTACCGCTTCCAATTTGCAAGGTCTAATCAAATTTTTTCCTAATGCATTAATGGCTCCACCATGATGTAAGTAATCAAATAATGTTTATAACATAATCATTAACATGTTAAAGTATACTTTCTCAGTATACCATCGTATTAGGTATGTAATTTTACCTAATCTAAATATTGTACGGCTCAGCTATGGTAATCACAAGATGGCAGATTGTCATCTGCTCATCTCAATGTTTATGTATCCAAGGTATTTCAGCTAATATAACAATTCATTGTTTAAAGTAGCATTCATAATTGCATTGTATTAAGGTACTATAACTTACCGAGGTAATTTCTTTATTATTTCAGTTTTTACCACATTCTACAAACAATTCCTGGTACATTGCAAACTCCACTTAAAACAAACTGTCGACAGTTATGGATTAAAAGATCTGAAGCTTAAAGTTTGTTTTGAACTGTTGGAGCTGTTTCCTGGTTATACTACCTGTCCTCGGACAGAACATGTCAGTGGTCTGTAAATAATCGCATCTGGACCAGATAATCCAGTGATCAACAGCATGCACATCAATCTATGCAATTTGAATGTGATGACATGTGTCAATCAAGTCATCAAGCCTAACAACCTGATCACGTTTAGTTGCCATGGGATGCTGAAGACCAATTCTGACTCTTCAAAGGAGTTACGGACATCTGAAGGAAAGGCGATCTTTAGTGCTGGTGCTTGCTGGTGCGTGCTGGTGCTTGCAGATGCTCACGCAGCTTTTGTCTTAATAGTTTTCTTTCATTCTTCCTTTCGTGCACAATTTCTGTTTCTGGCTTTGGTATTGGTTCTGGTGTCTGTGAGTCTGAGTGAGTGAGTGAGTCTAGACATTGAAGGTTTTGAGAATGTGTTAATTTAACATGTATGAACAGTCTTGTCAGCTTCAGTGTGAAATATGATAAACTTCCCATCAATATAATCACACACAATAGTAGTAATAATCATGACAGACGGTAGACTCGTTGTTTTCAAATTAGATGAAACAGAATGTTCATAAAACTGCATTTTTGATCACTGATGATAAGTGATTGATTTCACTGAAAACATTAAAGAGAAAAGGTGATTTATATAATTGCTACTGATGTCACTTGCTGAGTGACAGCTGCTCTGGGCTTTACACATTTAGATAAAATAATATGCTGCGTCTTTTTGTTTTGACTGAATAAAATGTTGGAAATTTTACTATAAATATGTAATTTTTTAAGTAGAATTGATATTTTTATACTTATCCTGACTCATGATCTTTTGCTTATCTCCCTTTCCTTTGCGAATGGTAGTGGAACACTTGAATCCCTTTGAAGTTCCCGAAGCGGACGTAAAAATACACTCACCCACGAGTTGCCTCCCTTTTGCCCTTTCCCGCTCGTCATGAGTCAGGATAAGTATAAAAATATCAATTTTACTTTAAAAATTACATATTTTTACTTATCCTGACTCATGATCTTTATAGAATCCGACGGACTGGTGGTGGGTCAAGCCACTTCGTGGATTCATCAGCTGTCCTTAGATACGTCCTGTAGCCCCCCCATGGGAACTGCAAAACGGCATTTCCATGATCCTATTCTTCCAACTTCCGTTATAACTCAGGGGGACCACTTTCTTGTCTTACTTCAGTCTCAGACAAGTTGAATCATGTTGATTCATGTGGCTACAGATAAACTAGTATCTTCATATTACTAGATATCTCATAACAACCCATAGATTATAAGATCTTTATCATAAACGAGTTGCGACCCCTTCACGTACAGGTAAGATCTTTACCCGTACAGGATCTTTAATCACTCATGCTAGCCTGTGCTAGAGACTGTGCGCATGGACTTTCAAACTAGTACTTTTCTTTAGTAAAAGTTATCAACAAGTCAACGTGATAAAGGGTGAGATTTTTCAACTCAGCGCCTTTGAGGAACCGTTAGTTGTTGTGCTACAATGAGAAGCCCAAATTGGTGAATGCCTGAGACGTCTTCAGTGGCTATGTCTCGTAGGTAATGGTTGGCAAACACTGTTTCCGACTTCCAAAAGCAGCCCTCCATAATTGTTGGTATAGAGCAATTTCCGTGCAGAGCCAGTGTTGACGCCAGTGCTCTGACTTTGTGTGGGTTGGAAGCTCTAGGAAGTTCTAGTCCAGCTGCTTTATAGGCTCTCAACATGACGGCTCTCATCCAGAACGATATGGTCGTTCTTGAGACTTCTGCTGATGTCTCTGTTGATAATGGGATGAACAGGCGCTTGAATTTTTGTCTCCTTGTCTCAGTCTTTTGAAGATATATCTTCAGAGCTCTGACCGGACACAAGGATAAGTCCTCAGTATCCTGTGGACCGAGGATTGTAGATAGCACTGGTACGTGGAACTGTCTTTCTGGCTGACCAGGTAGTTGGTTCTTGGCAATGAAGTCCCATCTAAGTCCTAGATGAACTGCAGCATGTTGCCCCATGTCAAATCTGGTTCGACCAAAGTCCAGCGCATGTATCTCTGATATTCGAGCTGCCGTGGCTAGCGCAAGCAGGAACAGAGTCTTCTGTGTCAGCAGCTCGAGGGTAGTCTGGTCTAGTGGTTCGTAGACATCACTCGTAAGATGATGTAGAATTACATTCAGATCCCAGGCTGGAGCTCTGAATTTCTTTTGCTGGTCCTCCAGTTTAAAAGATCTCAGCAGAGCAAGTAATTCTGGTACTTTCGTCAACTTGATGCCTTTTTTCATGGTAATCACTGTACTGATGGCGGTGAGGTATGTAGATAATGTCGAACCTTTCAGATGTCTGGTCTGTCTAAGATGACACAGATATTCCGCCACTTGAGGATGAGTAGCTTTCATCGCAGTGAAGCCTTTCCGCCTTGCATAAGTCTCAAACTTCAGCCATTTGGCATCAAACAGGTTACGAGTAGTTCTGTGTAACGCTAGCGTTACTGCCTTGGCTGCCCTGGGAGGAGTATCCTCTTTTCTTCAAGCATGTTTTGATATGGTCCACACGTGCAACTGGAATACTGTTGGGTTCCCGTGGACTTGCTTGGTGTGCGGATGTATGAGTAGGTTCGGCCAATCTGGTAACTTGATTACTGGACTTCCGAGATCTTCTATTAGGTCTAGGAACCATACTCGCTGGCCAGTAGGGCGACCAAAGTCAGTTGTAGCCTGAGTCTGTTTGATCTTGAACAGTACTTCTGGAAGTAATATCGGGGGTGGAAACGCGTAGGCATTTAGTCCTTCCCATGACATGCTCAGTGCATCTGTTGCCCAGGCTTGAGGATCTGGAACTGGCGAGACAAACGTCTGTAGTTGTTTGTTGAACCTCGTGGCAAACAGGTCTATGCAAGGGGATCCTATTTCCCTTATGATCAGCCGGAACGCTTCTGGATGGAGCATCCATTCCGTAGGTGACGGGCGCAGTGGTCGGGAGAGAGTGTCTGCAAGTACGTTCTTGGCTCCGGGTATGTGACACGCCTTTATCCAGATGTTTGCTTCCTGTGTGATCTGGAACAACATGAATGTGAGCTATAGCAGGCTTGGAGATCTTGTGGAACCTTGCCGATTTATGGAGAATGCCACTGTAGAGTTGTCCGTGTGGATCATCAGCATTCTGTTGTTCAGCGAGCTCGACCATAGTTGTAAGGCGTTGATCACGGCTTTCATCTCCAGCAGATTGATGTGAAGATGCTGTTCTATTTTGGACCACCTTCCTGACGCAAATTGATTGTTGAGATGCGCACCCCATCCCTGCATCAAGGCGTCTGCGTAGAGATGTGTGTAGAAGGCCCGGACGGAAAGTGTAGACTTCATCTTTATCCTTAGAAGGAGACTCCAAGTTCAACCCGTTGGCAATCCATGCTCTAACCTCTGAGTCTGGGAAGACGAAGTCTGCTTGCTGATACAAAGTCTCCTGAATATTAGTGCTAGGTCTCAACGACTCATCCATCTGCGAACATGTATCCCTTCTCGAACCTTCATCATCCTTTCGCGAACCTCTATCTGAAGATTCCTCCCTATGCGAACGTCTATCTTGAAAGAGCTCTCTTCGCTAACCTCTATCTGTAGATACATCTCTTCGCGAACCTCTGTGAGGTGAGCTATCCCTTCGCAAACGTCTGTCATAGGGCAAACTTCTGAGCTGTGAGCCTTCTCTTCAAGAACCTCTGACTCGTGAGTGACTTCGCAAACGTCTGTGAGAGATATGAGATCTCGACCTAGAGCGGCTAGGTGTAGGAGATGGATCCTTCAATGTTCTCGAACGTAGAGGGTTCGCAGATGTAGAACTGTGAGTAGGCATCTCATCTCTTCTATCCTCCAACATGACAGAGTCGTCCAACTGTGGAGACCTTCGCAAAGGTGTACGTTCGCCAACGTAGTCTTGAGACGTAGTTCTATGAGGAGTAGGTTCGCTCAGGTCCGTAGGTTTGCACACGGTGTCGGTAGATGAGAGGCTTCGCCGAGCCTTCGCTTCTTCCTGGAACCTACATTCCATCATGGCCATCATGAGGTTGAATTGTTTCATAAATTCGCCCGTGTCAAAGTTCTGCATAGGTTGAAGCTGCCGCGGTGTAGACGAAGCGTTCACGAACGCTGATGAGTTCTGTGCCTCAACTTCACTCCGTTGAGAAGTAGGTGGTAGTTCGTCAAACAGCTGTCCTGCTCTGACCGTTGTAGGGGACGATCTAGTAGTTGTAGAGGTCGATTGAGTCGCTGATCTCATAGATACTTCAGGTAGAAGTAATGGGGGGTCATCAAAGATGTCTACTTTGTGTGGAGGTAATATCTCTTCGTTGAAGGATTTCTGCTGCGTTGATGTACGAGCACGTGTAGATTTGCCCTCCGATCTGGTAACAGATGCTTACTTCTGCTGTGTAGAAGAAGATGACGTCTTTTTCTCAACCTGAGACGGAGTCAACTGCGTTGTAGACGATCTCTTCTTGGCCCCCTTACCAGCAGACTGCCCATGTAACGCACTAAACATAGCACCAGTATTATGAACATCAGCAGTAGCAAGCAACATACGGTTTGAAGGCTGATCTCCAGTTTTATCAACTGTGACTTGAGATGACTTTCTCACCCGATCCATGGCACGTCTATAGATATAAGACAAATATTGATTAAATTGAAGATTTGATAAATGAACACAATAAGTACAGCGCAAGCTGGAAGAACATGGTTTTATGCATGAAGGGCATTGGTGGTGAGGATCAGCCACGGATAACCTGTGCCTGCAAACACTGCAAGATTTCATGAAATGTAAACAAGGTTACAGTCCGTTTGAGTCAGAAACGGACCGATGAATTGCAAATTTTATCATTGTACAAAATTGCCACATAAATATAAATAGTACACGTTTATCATTTACTAATACCCAACAGCTTTCTTATATTTGAAAATTTTCTGGACTCCTCCAAAAAAGTTTTTTAAGAAACTATCATCATTGAAAACGCAAAATTTGTTATCTGTTGCAGTGGGGTGAAACCGCCGAAACGGAACAGCCAGTCATGGCGAGGGACATCTCAAAATCTATTCCGGGAGACCTATCGGTTCCACGTCTGTCGTAGTGTCATAGTCACGACTTAAAGGGATTACAAGTGGTGCCACAGTTGCCTGTTGTAACCAGTAACCCTGTTCAATGACATTAGCTACCTTGTTGACACAGTTTTGCCAAGATTCAGTCGTGATTTTGTTAAGGGATTCCTTAACCAAAACCTCTACGTCACGTAATCTAAAAGTTGTGTTTGATCTGGCAACATCTCCTTTGACAATACCCCATATCATTTCAATGGGGTTAAGGTCACAGTGATAGGGTGGAAGTCGCAGAATATCGTGACCCTTACTTTTTATGTAACTGTCAACTTTGTAGAAAGGTTCACCTTTGTGGGTTTTTATGATCTCATATAGCTGAGGCTTCGTTGCCTTTGAAGGCCGTGCGATCTGAAATTTGTCGAGCCATGATATCATATCACCTTTTCGACTGTTCGATGTCGGGGCTTTACTGTTGGGGTCCTGCACGCTGTGGTATGGGGCATTATCCATTCCGATAAAAGACTTCTCTGGTAGAGCTGGTACCAACTTGTTTTTAACCCAATCGAGGAAAACCGCACCATTCATCTCGGAATGGTAGTCTTGGTTATCTGTGGACTTTGCCCTGAATACCAAGTCGCAGCCTGGGAGAAAGCCTTTGCTGGAGCAACCAGAATGGAGAATGATTAGTCTCTCTCCTTTCCCTAGAGGCAGCTTTCTACGTGACTCCTTATCACCCCCATCGGGTACCCACTGACTGCTGGCAGTGTGCGAGGCATTGACCCAGGTCTTGTCCAAGTACACTGGCTCGAACCTTTCCTCGCGCTTCTTCTTTATAAGCCTGAGAAAATTATTTCTCAAGGGAACGATATCAGTGCGTTCACAGAGTACTGACCTATTCTCCCCAAACATTATTTTCTTATAACGATACCCGAAAGAGTGTAAGAGTCGCCAGAGTGTGTACTTTGATACTCTAAGGTTGTGTTCTTGCTTCAAATGCTTTCTTAAAATTTTCAGCGAGACGTATTTGTTTTCAGAATAGCGCGCTTGTTGATAAGACTGCCTTACAAGGTTCTTTTGAAAGTTGTCCAAATGTTTTAATTTGTGTGATTTTGACACGACCCCTACCTGCTTTGCATCACCCTCACAATGTTTGTACTCCAGAACATTTGTCAGTACCCTTGCTGATACTCCTAAAGCTTTTGCTGCCCGCTTACGGAATTTATTAATGGCATAAAATGGTTTGCCCCTTAGGTAGTGGCTGTTCCGTTTCTGCGGTTTCACCCTGCCGCGACAGATGTGTTTTCAATGATGATAGTTTCTTAAACAACTTTTTTGGTTAAGTCCGGAAAATTTTCAAATATAAGAAAGCTGTTGGGTATTAGTAAATGATAAACATGTGTACTATTTATATTTATGTGACAATTTTGTACAATGATAAAATTTGCAATTCATCGGTCCGTTTCTGAGTCAAACTGACTGTAACCTTGTTTACATTTCATGAAATCTTGCAGTGTTTGCAGGCACAGGTTATCCGTGGCTGATCCTCACCACCAATGCCCTTCATGCATAAAACCATGTTCTTCCAGCTTGCGCTGTACTTATTGTGTTCATTTATCAAATCTTCAATTTGTAAATAATTCAAATGTAAATAATTTCTACAAATCTTTACATATAATACATAGTAATTTTTGCCAAATCCATATACAGCATAATTTTGAAGAATAGGACCTAAATAACAAAGATATAATGCCGTATACAGGACTCCAGTGCTCGCCCAACCATCCGCTTGGGCGAAAAGGGAGAGAGTGACAAGTAAGGCAGGTCACATGACTGTTTGAGCGGGAAAAGGGCAAAAGGGAGGCAACTCGTGGGTGAGTGTATTTTTACTTCCGCTCCGGGATCTTCAAGGGATTCCAGTGTTCCACTACCATTCGCAAGGGAAAGGAAGATAAGCAAAAGATCATGAGTCAGGATAAGTAAAAATTGTATATTTATATACTTATCTTATCTCACGCTATGCACCTCTCTTCATATCGTGAGATAGGATAAGTTTTAAACATTGTTTGTTTTTTCTCACTTTAAATGTTTTTCAATTGTAATTTGTCAAAGGGAAGAAGAATATATTTACTCAATCTACTTTTTTTTAAAAAGTAGATGAAAAATTTAGCTTATGTAAAAGTCACATGCCCAAACTACAAATTCAATATGACAGATGTTTAGGTCGTGTATAATATGGCGCATGATGACAATGCTAAACTGACATAATTTACAAAGACAGCGACTACGAATCCATAGTTACAAATACTTTAGGAACCAGTGTGTAGTCAAAGTGAATAGATGTAACACATGCAACTGCCTTAAGTTTCCCATATTTGGTGTGCTTACATTAAAGTGTACTCTCATCTAGATCTGCATGGTAACAGCACAGATGTTCAGGTAACAGAAATTAACCTTCCATATTTGTTTCAGTTATCATCAAGAATGAAAAATAAACAGGACAGTGAGACACAACATGATATGAACAGTTTCTGTACTGTTGTGTAAGTGGTACTAGTTTATTACCACTCCAGCTAATCCTTATTGATATACATACCTGAGAAAGGTACATTTTGTGTGTACTCCCCCTTGACAAAAGGACATGACGGTGAATGACGTTCATGTTCTGACCTGAAACAGACAAATCACCTTGAAGGATTTGTGCAATCTGCTTCACATCAACTACACCTTTTTGTGACAAGATTCATTTACAAATACACTTTCAAAAAGAAGACAAAGTCATCAACATCCCCCACAATGGTAAAATACTCTTCATGAATATGTCGACTAGCTATGACTATGTCAAATGTACAGTTTCCAAAATAATACCCCACGCAAAAACGCAGGGGATAATAACTAATAACAAAAGGCACCATTTTACAACCCGTTTTTTGTTTGTGCACAGTTTCATGAAAGAATATCTAGTACTTTTTTCGAGATATGGTCCTGATAAAATCAAACCTGCTGCCATGGAAATGGACACAACATAAATTCTTAACAACCTTAGTAGCACAAGGCACCATTTTACAACCAAGTCTTTGTGTGCGCACAGTTTCATCAAAGAATATCTATTAGTTTTAGAGACAAGGTCCAGACAAACACACCACTATGAACAGTCAAACCCAATCTTGCTGCTAAGGAAACAGGAAAAAATTCTTTAGTGTAAAATTCCTAAACAGCAAAAGGCACCACTTCAGCCTTGGTTCAGTCCCTGTTTTGGATGAAAAGTGTATATTTGCATTTCATAATTTGAACTCAAGTGACCATGACCTCACAAAGATGTCATCCAAAAGTTAACAATGGCCCTATATTAGAGATCAAGTGTAGATGTTTACTTAAACCAGTTCACAGTTTTGTACCAGCTGCACTAATAAGTATCAGTAAGCAATAAGGAATGATACCTACCAAGGTTCATCTGTAGGTTCCCAGCATACCAGGCATACATTGCAGGTGAAGCACATAGCTC
This sequence comes from Haliotis rubra, assembly GCF_003918875.1. Lineage (NCBI taxonomy): Eukaryota > Metazoa > Mollusca > Gastropoda > Lepetellida > Haliotidae > Haliotis > Haliotis rubra. Next base: position 624,246 of record NW_025767066.1, on the reverse strand, counting down.
GGTCATCTCCTGAAGCATTAGGTTGGTGGTAAAAGCCTGCCTGGGCCATGGGATCTGGCAATGCCCACCTACAATACAAAAACAAAATCAAACATACAAAATAGAATTATATGATTTTATGTCAAGAGTTTGTTCCCCTTTTGTCATCAATATCCCCTGCAATGGCAAAATACTCTTCATGAATATGTCTACTAGTTATGATTATGTCAAATGTTTTGGCATGTATATACAGTATGACCAGAAATTATTGAGAATTTTAGGAATACGTTTAATTGGATTTCTAGTATAAACAACCTTGACCAGCTATCCAGTGCTTGGTTTCAATCAAGAGAGACAACTCTGTTTATCCGTTTTCATTAGTTTGTAAAGAGTTATCCCCCTTTGTTTACTTGCTAGCAGACGACATTTTCAGTGATCCTCAGTATGGATGATTTAGAGAATACTCCTAGGCCAAATGTAGAGATAACATTATTATCAGGTAATACGATACACCAGACCTTATCACCCATACTGCATATCCTGATCATGTTGAACATCAGTGCTTGTCACCGTCCATTAAACCATGTGGTTAATACTCATGCAGTTGGTCTATGAACATGTGGACACTGTTTCAACAGTGGGGTAAACCTTGTTTGTTTTCAGCAACCTGATACATTCTGTGTCTAGTTCCACATTGACAAGAATCTCTGGAGGGTGGGAGTTGTCATACCAATTACTGGATAACGCTTTTACTGCTGCTGAGAGATCCTAAAAGACAGGGACTTTTCTAACATTTGGCCTAGGACTAAGAAGAGGAAGTTGATTTTAGAGTATTATAACAAGGACATCAGATCAGCTAAAGTGATTTCAAGTAGAACAGGCATCCCTTTGTCCACTGTTTATCGTGTTTTGAAAAATATTGCAAATGGATATGGCATTGAGCACCAGAAAAACGTAATTTTCTGACTAAAATAGATATTTTAGACTTATCCTGACTCATGCTAAATGCTTGTCTCCTTCTCTTTTTGCGAATGATAGTGGAACACTTGAAATCCCTTGAAGTTCCCTTCTAAAAAGCGGACGTATAATCACTCACGTGTAGTCTCCCTTGCCTCCTTTGGCACCTATTTTGGTCACATGACCAGCCATGTTTGTCACTCTCTCCAAATGCCCGACACCCGGATTTACAGGGAAATCCAGAGTGCCATAAGAGGGGAGGTTGGGAGGGCTGACATCATGAGTCAGGATAAGTATAAAATATCAATTTTAGTCAGAAAATTACATATTTTTCCTTATCCTGACTAATGCTAAATGCTTGTAGAATGCGTCGGAATCGGTGGTGGGTCAGGCCACTTCCTGGATTCTCTGGCTGTTGAATTACGTCCTGTATTACCCCCCCATGGGAACTTATGACGTCACTGCTGATGATTCTGTTCTTTCAACTTCCTCTGATGAGTCTGGGGGGGAACCACAACTTGTCAGATTTCTTCCGAAACTTCTCCTGACATTTTTGTGCGGATTTTTAGATATATTAATGTTCCATTAGTTATCTATTGCAACTCCATCTCTTGATGCGTGCATCAAGTGGAGATGCGACCCTTCTTCATGTATGAGTAAGTCCTATACAAGTACAGGGTCTATCACTCATGCTAGTCTGTCCTAGACGTGTGCATGGACTTTAACCATTTGCTCTCCAGAGCGTTGGTTTTCACAAGTCACGTGATAAAAGGGTGAGATTTTTCTCAGCGCCTTTGTGGAACCGTTAGTTGTTGTGCTACAACAAGTGGCCCAAACTGGTGAATGCCTGAGACGTCTTCGGTGGCAATGTCTCTGAGGTAGTGGTTGGCAAACACTGTGTCCGATTTCCAAAAGCAGCCCTCCATTATTGTTGTAATCGAGCAGTTTCCATGCAGAGCAAGTGTAGACGCCAGGGCTCTGACTTTGTCGGGATTTGGGGATTTGAGGCTCGTGGAGGCTCAAGTCCTGCTGCTTTGTAGGCCCTTAGTATAACGGCTCTCATCCATATCGATATCTTTGTCTGTGAGACTTCCGTGGGCGTCTCAGTGGAAAAGGGGATGAATAGGCGCTTGAATTTTCGTCTCTTTGTTTTTGTCCTTTGTAGGTAGACTTTTAGTGCTCTGACAGGGCATAAGGATAGATCCTGTGTATCCTGTGGCCCAAGGACTGTAGAGAGTGCTAGGATGTGGAGCTGTCTGTCAGGCTGGCCGGGCAGTTGGTTCTTGGCAATAAAGTTCCATCTCAGTCCTAGATGAAGGATGTCACGACGTCTTGATTCAAATCCTGTTAGTTCAAAGTCCAGAGCATGTATTTCTGACATCCGTGCTGCTGTTGCTAGGGCGATCAGAAACAGCGTTTTCTGTGTCAGTAGTTCAAAGGATGTCCGTTCTAGAGGCTCGTAGGCATCACTGGTGAGATGTTGTAGAACTACGTTGAGATCCCAGGCAGGAGCCTTGAATTTCTTTTGTTGGTCTTCCAACTTGAACGAGCGTAGTAGTGCCAGTATCTCTGGTACTTTGGTCAGTTTGACACCCGTCTTCATGGTGATAACTGTGCTGAGAGCAGCCAGGTACGTTTGAGAGTGTTGAACCTTTTAAGTGTCTCGTCTGTCGCAAATGACACAGGTATTCCGCCACTTGAGGATGGGTTGCTTTCACCACTGTAAAGCCTTTCCTCATTGCATACTGTTCAAATCTCTGCCACTTGTCGTCGTACAAGTTGCGAGTTGATCTGCGTAGAGCTAGTGTCACTGCTTTCGCTGCTCTGGCGGAGTACCCTCTAGTCTTCAGGCAAGCTTTGATACGCTCCACGCGTGTAGCTGGAACAATGTCGGATTCCCGTGAGCTTGCTTGGTGTGTGGATGGACGAGCAGGTTCGACCACTCTGGTAGTTTCAGGGTTGGACTTCCAAGTTCTTGTATGAGGACGGGAAACCATACCCTCGCTGGCCAATAGGGCAGGACCCAAATCAGTTGCAACATTGTCGTCTGCTTGATTTTCTGTATTACTTGTGGTAATAGTGCTGGAGGTGGAAACGCGTAAGCGTTTAGTCCTTCCCATGAGATGCTTAAAGCATCTGTTGCCCATGCCTGAGGATCCGGAATCGGTGAGACGAATGTTGGTAGTTGTTTGTTGAACTTTGTTGCAAACAGGTCTATCAGTGGAGATCCTACTGTCTGTATGACGAACCGGAACACTTCTGGATGTAACATCCATTCCGTCAGGGATGGTTGTAGTGGACGAGATAGGGCATCTGCTATGACATTCTTTGCTCCTGGAATGTGGCATGCCTTCATGTAGATGTTCAGGTCGTCGACGATGCTGAACAGGAGAAAGCTGAGTTTTAGCAGACTTGTTGACCTTGTTGATCCTTGTTTGTTGATGTAGAACGCTACTGTGGAGTTGTCCGTGTGGACCGTGAGCCTTGCGTTCCTTAGTACGCTGGACCAGTGTTGTAAAGCGTTGATCACTGCTTCCATCTCCAACAGGTTGATGTGCAGAATTTGATCCTGACTCGACCACTTTCCTGCTGCCACTTCGTTGTCGAGGTGAGCACCCCATCCTTGTAGTGATGCATCCACGTAGAGATGAGTGTTGCAAGCCGGCTCTGACAAAAAGGTTCCTCCGCAAACATTCGACTTCTGAGTCCACCATAGGAGTTATGGTTTCAGGCTGTCCGGTAGTATCAGTGGATCCAAACTGTCGAGATGGGCGTTCACAAATATTGTAGTGGGCGCAGCTGTAATCTCCCTCTGCGAGTCATGTCTTGAGCTGAGGTGAGTAGACCAAGCATGCTTTGCCAAGCACGTAGTGTCAACGGAGAGAGCATTGCTTGAGATATCATATGTTGTATCTTGACCCAACGATCCTCTGGGACGACCGTGTGATTCTGTGGTGTGATGAGCCATATTCCCAGAAATTGAAGATCCTGTTTTGGTTCCAACTCCGATTAGGAGATTACTAGCCATCTACTGCAATCATGTCCTACGATGTAGGTACGTGGATCTAGGAGCCCTTGCCATGTCCGTCATGGAAGCGGAGAGATGATCGATTCTGGAATCATGGCTTGAAGCTTGTCTCATCAATCTTCCGGTAATATGTAATGAAGATGTTGTCACCAGAATCCGAACAATGTGCAGCGATGATGCATAATACGTCGTCTCTAGATCAGCAAAAATCTATGATGTACTGGGACTGCCATCGATGTGAAGTCTATTTATAGTCGACTGGCTGATCGCGAAGCAGAAACCGTCTAACGCTTGTCGCTGCAAGTCCCCAGATAACCAATATTCAATCTGCTGACAGGGGAAGTCCTCTATGACCCGTGAAGATAGTCAAACCACGCTGTACCCTGCTAACTGGACTGTAAATGGAGCCTTTCCCACGTTGAAAGAGTTGTTTACAACTGTAGACGACTTCCTGGCATGTGACTATGACCAAGACTTCCAGGGCGTTGTCTCTCGTGACTGATTACAGGACGTCACCAGTGTTGCAGGTAAATGATCCTCGTAGAATCTTGTGCAGTCGTTGATTTCTTCGTCAACACTCGGCCTTGTCCGTAACCTCTCTGTTCGGCTTGTGCCGGAGTTACACGAGTGAACACGTGTCTAGATGGCTGAGTGGAAGCGCGCGAAAACTTCGCCGCGTAGTACCGATGTAAGCAGACTGTTCCCTGTCTGTTGTGACTGTATTCTTCAACTTTATAATCTTTACTGCAGTCGTCATCTTATACAGATGTTCTGTAAAGTTGACCGTAACCGATGTCTCGCTGAGGAACTGCGACAATGCTGTTAACTGTCCCCTTGATATCTTGTAAGCCCATGTGATGAAAATTCATCTTCAGTGTTTCATCGGATGTTATCTGACATCGTTACTTCAGGTGTGTGTCTCTTCCTTCAGCCACGATGTTGATCCAACATAGCCAACATCTAGTTGTAGTGTCCAGTTGCGTTTTCTTCTTATCTTCCATCTTGAAGATCTATTACGGGATTCACTGATGATCTTGTAATCTCAAACCCTGATGTATCATGAAGGGCTCCGTATGATGAAGGGGAAATCTGCTATCGTTGAACGGCGGGACATGCTGACTCTGATTATAATCCTCCCCGTGAGTGCCTGCGCGCAGGTTGATGAAGGTCCAAGTTGGAAGATCTGTATCTGCGCAGTCTGTAGAATCCTGGAGAACGACTGGATCTACTTCTGTGTTAGAATCCTTCCTGCTGAGACGCTGAAACTGCGTGGAGGCTCCATCGTGGACTGCTAACGCTAAGCTGGCGTTCGTTGAATCCTCCAGGCTTCTAACTGCTGATACTTCTGACAGTAAAGATCTTCGTGAACGTAACCGTTCGTGCAGGCCTTCATCTGAGAGAGCTTGTATAGCTAATATTCCTTCGCGCAGGGTGACTGTCATCGGAGGGGTCTGCTATGCTGAGCTGACGTTAGTAGAGTTCTCCAGACTTCTAACTTCAGACGGTGAAGTTGGACATTTCCCTATCTGAAGATCCATAGTGACGTGAGTCTCTGTATGTAGATCTGCGTTGTCCAGACTTCTAGCTTCAGTCGTTGAAGATCGTCAAGTGCGTGGGCCTTCACTCAGGCTTTCCTCTTCATCCAGGTGTGTTGGAGAGGCTGCTGAATCTTGACGCAGGCTTGTAGTCGTCGTAGTGGTCTTCGTAGCAGCTTCCTCCTGCGCGAAGCGACGCTCCATCATCGACATCATCTGATCTGTAAACTGTTGCATAAACAGCCCCGGGTTGAAGTTCTGCGACGTATGTTGAGACTGCTGCAGGGTTGATGATGCTTCTGAGAACGATGAGGGGTCTTCTAAGGTACGCTGCACTTGTGAAGAGTTGACGCTGCTGCTATCTCTGGTACCCGATGTCTGCGTTGATAGAAGGTCTTCTGTCAATGTCTGCACTGATATAGTTGCCGATGTAGCTGTTGAAGCAGGCTTCGTCTTCTGGCTGACGACTGTGACTTCAGGTAAGATGATGGGGGGATCATCATACACGTCTGCTTCTTCCAGAGGAACAATATCGGCAGTGAAGGATCTCGTCTTCTGTGTAGAGCTGTGAAGAAACTTTGACGAAGTCTTAGGAGCTGTAGACTTCTTCTTCTGCACTGAAGAAGATCTCGTCTTCTTCGTCTGCGATGAGGACAGCTCCGTTGACGACGATCTCTACTTTTTCGAGACGGAGTTCATCACTGGAACAGCGACCTGCTCTTGTAAAATGCTCAGCAATTCACTGGAATATGAACATCGGCAGCAGTAGTTAACACACGGTTATCAGCACAATCACTCAATTTACCAGACATGACTTGTGAATACCTTCTTACCCAGTCCTTTGCACGTCTATGAATGGAAAAAAGGTAATTATTAAATTCAAAAATAGTTACTTGTGACAATGTTTACAGTGAGAGCTGGAAGAACATGAAGTACTGCAATCAGGACATAATAAATGCGGGTCAGCCGCAGACAGCCGGTACCTACAACGAATACAAGTTTTCATCAATTGTAAACCAGATGAAAAACATGTCAAACAACGTATAAATTAGACATAATATCAAAACATTTCATAATATACAATCCAAAAACTGTATATAGCTGCCATTTAGATGTAAAAGGTCCAAAATAGAAAAGGATATATGCCGTATAGGGACCCAGGTGCTCTCACAACCGTCCTCAAGGGCGAAGAAGGAGAGAGTGACAAACATGGCTGGTCATGTGACCAAAAAGGGCACCAAAGGAGGCAAGGGAGACTACTCATGGGTGAGTGATTATACATCCGCTTTTTAGAAGGGAACTTCAAGGGATTTCAAGTGTTCCACTATCATTCACAAGAAGGAGACAAGCATTTAGCATGAGTCAGGATAAGGAAAAATTTGACTGTGACAGGAGGCGGCTTGGTATTTTTGTTTCTAAAAACAAACGAAGGAGTTTAGAAAACTTAAGGCTGGATATGATTGATAGAGGAACTGTGGTTGTCTGTAAGGAGACAATTAGAACTGAGCTGCATGCAATGGGTTGACAGAAAAGTCGAGGAATTCCATCACCGATCATGAAACGTGAACAAAAGGAGCGAAGGTTGAACTGGTGCTTAGAGCATAGAAATTTTAACTGGGACAATATGGTTTTCTCAGATGAAAGTTCTGTGTGGCTGTTTCCTAATACACTGAAATTCTGGACCAAACAAACTGAAAAACTTTTGTATCAGTACAGTCCGAAATTTAACATGTGGGGTGGCATATCTGTGTTAGGGGCAACGGCCCTCTGTGTATTTGAAGGGAATATGAACAGTGGAGCGGTACACAGGTATTATCGAGGGACATTTACTTCCATCTGCTCACGTGTTCTATGGAAAGTTTTGGATGTTCCAGCACGACAACGACCCAAAACATCGTTCAAAGCATTCACAGGCCTGGTTTCGGACCCAAAATATGACATTATTAGACTGGCCAAGCTATAGCCCTGACCTAAATCCAATAGAAAATGTGTGGGGACTTATGAAGGAAAGTGTCAATAAGAAACATCGGACAAATATTGCTGAAATGAAAGAAGAGGTGGTCCGATATTGGGACAGCATGGACTACGACTTTCTAACTTCTTTGATCAGTAGTGAGCCCCGCCGCATTGAAGCCTGCATTGCTGCCCATGGTGACTTAACAAAATACTAACTGTTCACCTATCTTTGAATCTGGAGTTATGTTCTGCTAATATTCACATTTAATACGTGAGTAATGAGTGAAATTTCTTTTTTAAAATGACAATCTTTAAATTCTCAATAATTTCTGGTTGTACTGTAGTAAAGTGGATGGAGAGTTTTTAAGTTCTGCTTCAAAAAGGAGCACTACCACATAATTCAGTCAAAGTCAAACTTGTTGCCATGGAAATGCAAAAACTATTTTATTAAGAATGGTGCAGAAATAGTAAACGTTCTGCTCTGGAAAAGAAGAATGTGCACGGGAACGACGGACGCACGGACAGAGTCCATTTTAATAACCCCCTGCAACACGTTGCAGGGGATAAAAACAGAGCCACACTTATTTGCAGCTCACCTGCTGAATTAATAATTTGATGACATTAAGATGGGGACATGTATAGTCAGCCTGAGAAACAATTATGGCACCCAATCATAACATAGGAAAATTGCTCTGTGACACAAAACCTGGCAACATTCATGCAAGATTTCAGTTTCATAGGGCTTTCGCCTTTCAAAGAGATGTTAAACTGTGTTAACACAAGTAAAACAGGAATACTTGAACATTTTGAAAGTCAAAAAATGGTTGCTGATTCAAAATATACAAGAAGACAAAGTCATCAATATCCCCCGCAATGGCAAAATACTATTCATGAATATGTCTACGAGTTATGATTATGTCAAATGTTTTGGTGTGTATATAGAAAGGTGGAAGGAGAGTATTGAAAGGTTTTTTAAAGTTCTGCTCCAGAAAGGAGCACTACCACCAATTTCAGTCTAAGTCAAAGTTGTTGCCATGGAAACACCAAAAATATTTTATTCAGAATTCCCAAACTACCAATTCCACGGCACCAGTACACCACCACATCTATCCATGTGCCAAGTTTGGTGAAGAAATAGTGAACGGTTTTAAAGTTCTGCTACGGAAAAGACAAATGTGCACGGATGCACGGACGCACAGACAGAGTCCATTTTAATACCCCCCGCAAAACGCGTTGCAGGGGGATAAAAATGCCATAAAATGTGTTATATTAAAAAACATATCCTGGAAACACAAACAGAATAGTCCAGAATATTTAACAGATCAACTGACAATAACATAGAGAGATACACTGGGTTCAGAGATATCTAAATGGTAAACATTTAAGATTGACAACCAACCTAACTAGAGTCATCAGAAGATGACAAATCCCCCAGGCAACACAAATTTAAATGAACAAATCATCTAACAGTTACTCAGAGGTACAGATAAGCTGTGTATCTGCGTAAATTATGTAAGTATTTATGTGAAAACTCAATTCCTATTAAGTCTATTGCGTACAGGTATGCTTGAATTTTTGTAAATACTCAATAAATTTGATCTTACATGCATACACACAAAAATGACAAATCTTAGCTTGCGTACTGTAACATTCAGCAAACCTACTAGAATTTGAAGTAAGCAGACCCATGCACTACAGATGGAGGTAGACTGACAATTAGTCTCTGAAATGAACATATTTTACAGAAAAAAAAGTTCAGAAAAAAATATATTTAATGAAAAGGAATCCTGAGACTTTCTTCATTTACTGAAACTACAGAAATCTAGACTTGACACATATTCTAGACTTGCATGGGCTTTCTTGGATATATTTATTTCAGGGTCTGTATGACAAACTACAGATGAAGGTTACTGAGGTTAAACCACTAGGGAAAGTTACGTCCATTGTTCTTGGAAGTGTTTTATTTTATTTCTATTTAAAAACAATAAAATTGTACTCATTTTGATTATCTTAATTAAGAAATACAGTTCGCTCTACCCCCATGTATAGTGTAATAAAACACACTTTTGCCCTGAACTATTATAGTTAAAGCACGAGGGCGCTTTAGCGTCCGAAAGTGCTTTAACGTCATAATAGTTCAGGGAGAAAGTGTGTTTTATTACACTATACATGGGGTAGAGCTTAACTGTATTTCTTTCTAAGATGCCAAATTTAATACTTTCTAAGGATAATTCGATTAATTTATGGCAGAAAACAAACGACGGTGTCGGTGACCTAAATTAAGAATCCTTGCACAGGGATAGCTGGCACGCTGTTCTATTGATGTGTCAGACCCCTACGTTAAGACGAACGTTACCAGAAAAAAAAAATGATAAACAGTTTCATGACGGTTTACGTTCGGATTAAATATCTTCTCTAAAGTATTTTAATTACATCTGTGATTAACGTAAACCACGTGAACGTCGCATTTCTACTACCAACGTATGTTGAGATCAGTACATCCAGACGAAGCTGAGTAGTCTAGCAACATTCCACGATTGCATTGTGGGAATGTAAACATTGCAAACGTTACCGTGTCGCTGAAAACTTGCGAGTCGAATTGAGACATTTAAAACGTCAGAAAACATAAACGTAATGTTTCCACCAGTGATGTTAGGTGAGTGAAGCAACTGCAAACCAAGAAACGGGGTGCAACGCAGTAGTTTACTGTAGGAGGCTGTACGAGGCGAAGACAACTGACATGCATCGTGACGTCGCTTACACTGTGACGTAATGTAAAATGGTTCGATTACGAGGGGGCACACTAGAATGGCGCACAGGATAACGTCATTCAATTGTTACGTCATCAAAAAACTATACCTTTATTGTCTGATAATGTATTTTTTTTTCGATTGTTCTAAGCGCTAAGCATCTTAGAATCATGCCTAATACATTACATGCGTATTAAATAAGTATGCCCTCATGTTTTAAGCCGTTTAATCACCCTTACAAGGTAGTTATTTAAATAAACTCTGCGAGGGCTTTAGATAGAACAAGTGTTTGCTACTGATATGGCAATGTCCCCCGACGCTAAAAAATGGAATATTTATAACATATTTACTACTTTTTATTTTTTCATCACATACAAGATGCCTGAAATGACTGGTGTCTGCATTATCACACAATGTAGGCTGTCAACAAATTTGAAGACATTGGGTACAACAGTCCATGAGATATCGCGTTAACAAGAGTTAAAAGTGAGCCAAGTGTCGTGGTGACCTTGAAGATAAGGTCAAGATCACCCAAATCGACTGGTGTCTGTGTAATCCCCCAATGTAGGCTGTCACCAAATTTGAAGACATTGGGTACAACAGTCCATGAGATATCGCGTTAACAAGAGTTAAAAGTGAGCCAAGTGTCGTGGTGACCTTGAAGATAAGGTCAAGATCACCCAAATCGACTGGTGTCTGTGTAATCCCCCAATGTAGGCTGTCACCAAATTTGAAGACACTGGGTACAACAGTCCATGAGATATCGCGTTAACAAGAGTTTGAAAAGTGGTCAAAGTGACGTGGTGACCTTGAAAATAAGGTCACGGTCACCCCAATCGACTGGTGTCTGTGTAATCCCCCAATGTAGGCTGTCACCAAATTTGAAGACATTGGGTACAACAGTCCATGAGATATCGCGCTAACAAGAGTTAAAAGTGAGCCAAGTGTCGTGGTGACCTTGAAAATAAGGTCAAGGTCACCCAAATCCACTGGTGTCTGCGTAATCCCCCAATGTAGGCTGTCAACAAATTTGACGACATTGGGTATAACAGTTCATGAGATATCGCGTTAATAAGAATCAGGACGTACATACGTACGGACACCACTGAATACATAGTCCCCCGTTCCGCGTTGCGGCAGGGGACAACCATTCTTATTCTTGAAAAAATACAACCAGTGGATCCGTAAAACAAGAAATAAAATTGGTCTGGCCTTAACTCCCATTCTCTAACATTGCACTGAGGTTACCCTAGTGACTTATGATCACCTTTGTGCTTTGTGAAAGGAGGCCCTGGTTACTAAGTCCAACTTGGTGAGAGAATTCTGTCTAAACTGTTCGTCCACATACAGGAGTAGTTTTGGAGCTATCAAAACAATAATATGGAATTGGGATTTGTAACTTTGTATTGCTATGTCAGGTACACACCAATATCAAATTCAAAGGAAAATACAAATTGTAAACCGACTTGTAGCAAAAGGCAGCAGTTGACAACCAGATTTTCGTTTGTGCACAGTTTCATGAAAGAATACCTATTAGCTTTAAAGGTATGTCCAGACACCACTATGAACAGAGTCAAACTCAAACCTGTTGCCATGAAAACAGAAACAAAGTCATTTTTTTAAAAGTCCTAAACAGCAAAAGGCCCTTGGTTAATACATGTACTGTCACTATTCATATAAACACAAATATGTTGACACCTTACCGATTGTGTAATTCACTGTGACCATAATGCTTACTTACTTGTAGTTCATATGTGGCCATTTTGTGAATGTTTCTCGCCGAGCAGCTTCACTATACATGAGGGCTCTCTCCACATGTCCACTTCCAATATCAGGCAGTGTGCTGGGAAGCAGGTAACACAGGCGGTCACTGATGGCTGATGCAATCGACAGCTCGGGGCTGTGCACATTACTTCGTTTTAGCTCATTTACAAGGCCAGAACACACAGACTTCAGTACCATGTGTGGCAGTTTGATACACACTGATGCCCACTGAAAAATACAAACATAATACCATTAAGAAAACAAGTCAAAATCTGCAAGCAAAGGCTCACAACCACAACTCCTAACTTCAGCCAAAAGTAGAAAATGTGTATCAAACTTTGCAGTGCATCTTTCCTATGAACAAAGAAGCTATTACCCAAATCTGAAAATATTCCATTACATAATTATTGGATGAACAGATTTTATGAGGGACTTTTCCCGATTTTAAGAAATGTATTTTATAATAATTCTCACTTAAAATATCAACAATATAACTTTGCACTACACCTCTCCAATAGATATGGACGGTCATGCCAAAATTTGAAAATAATCCATTTAAATGTGTTCCAGTCATTAGTTGAACAAAAATTCCCTTGATTTGTTTTTAAGTTCAAAATATGTAAGTTGACACAACTCTTTCAAAAATTAGAAATCAAAACCAATCTCTGCACTGCACCTTTCCTTCAGACAAAGAAGCTGTTTTCCAAATTTGAAAACATTTTGACCAAAACCTTTCAAATTACTGGTTAAACTAATAATTTTGATTCTTTGAAGAAAGTCCTCCTTGGGGTACTTATAAGCATTTTTATGTCCATTAAAAATTCTACGACAGTTGTAGCAATATTGTGGAAAAAAATATTTACGAAAAAAAACACTTCTGTCTGTCTCATTCCACCACCCCTGCAGGGCCCCTCATGGGCCCCACAGCCAAGAGAAGGTAACTCTAACCTGGAACCTTGCAACTCACTTTCCATGCTGATCATGATCAGACAGAATGTTGGGGAGGTGGGTGGCCATACCCCAAGGAGGACTCTTTTCAAAGAATCAGCAACCTCTACAGGTTTGTTTGATTCTTGTTCAGAAGAGTTCCTCCTTGGGGTTATACTCCTAAGGAAAGAGAGTGGCAGTCTGTCTGACAACACAAAACCCTATAACAAGTGTAACGCCTCCATCTGTATAAGATTAAGATCGCACTTACCTGGTCACATGAATTCATGTGCCAATCAGGCAAGGGCACGACCCAGGGTCAGGGATCGAGTTCATAAGCATCACATATCACATTTAGCCCTTTCATGATATTTAGCCCTTTCAGCAACAATCCTGTGTAAGCCAGGGCTTTTTTATACAATGGTAGCAACTCACACACGTGTGGGTAAAAACACATAAACAAGAGTCATCAGAAGATGACATATTTGAAAGAACAAATCATCTGACAGTTACTTAAACTCCAGCTTTGATTTTTCTTTAGGCTAAGTCCAAATCGTTTCCATGGAAATCATGAAAACTATAAATGACAAAAATCTGTAAATAGCAAAAGGCACCACTTCAAGATCTGCCTCATATATGTTCCAAGTTCTGTTGAAAGATATTGAACAGTTTTCGGTTGTGCTCTGGAAACAAAGCCCACCCCTCACTTTTGAGACTAAGTCCAAATCGTTTCCATGGAAACCGGGGAAAATACAAATGACAAAAGTGGGGGCTAAACTTAAATTTACCACCCATGCGATAAGAAAGTAAGTAACATACATACAGGATTAGAGCCAGAACCACTCTACTTAGGAATTCGCTTGAATCAAGTAATGGAACACACGCACGTCTTCACAGAAGAAGGACAGCATGGAAAGTGAGGTACAAGGAGAGCGCGCCTAGAGTTACCTGTTCTTGGCAGACAGGTCCATTATGGGCTCGATGTTGGTGGTCCAACAAGACGAAAACGTAATTTTTGTTTTGTAAATATTTTATTCAAAATATAGTTACAACTGTCGTAGGAATTTTGAATGGACATTTAAATGCTTTTAAGTACCCCAAGTAGGATCTCTTATGAAAAAGAATTGAAAGAACAAATCACCTGACAGTTACTTTAAGTTCAACTTGATATTTTCAGACTAAGTCCAAATCATTTCCATGGAAATCATGAAAAATATAACTTACATCAGTACTTACAATGAACAGATTCTATTTATTTACATACTGTCACTTTATGACACTTGTGTAAATTGAAAGATATATTTCCTTAGATATATTCTACAGTATTATAAACATGTTTTAAGCTAGTCCAGATATAATAGCTTCCAACCTCCAACTGTAACAGGGAGGCATAATACACTGTACTGTAATAGACTCTGTTTATATTGCTATACCAGTAGTTGAAGATGAATACCATTTAAACTGTCAGTGTTTAAAAAATGCATAAGATAGAATGTTTTCCACCTTACCTATATATTGGTAACCTGTGTAAGATAGTCTTGTTAGACTTGTGTCATCTAAGGATGATGTTTTGATAAGTGTTGCTACTTTTTTCTTTAGAAGGGTATATTATGCCTGTACATTGTGCTAAAATGTTTCATAGCTTTCAGAGGCAAAATTAGAAATGCATAAATATCAGTCAATATTCTACACATTAAGATCTATATGTTATTTCTTAGATATGTTATGCCTATACACTATGCAAATATGTCTGACACTTTATAAAGCAAATTACAACATACTGTCACTTTGACACTTGTGTAAATTGAATGATATATTCTACAGTATTATAAACATGTTTTAAGCTAGTCCAGATATAATAGCTTCCAACCTCCAACTGTAACAGGGAGGCATAATACACTGTACTGTAATAGACTCTGTTTATATTGCTATACCAGTAGTTGAAGATGAATACCATTTAAATTGTCAATGTTTAAAAATGCATCAGATAGAATGTTTTCCCCTTACCTATATATTGGTAACCCGTGTAAAGATAGTCTCGTTAGACTTGTGTCATCTAAGGATGATGTTTTGATAAGTGTTGCTACTTTTTCCTTAGTAGGGTATATTATGCCTGTACATTGTACACAAATGTTTTCACAGCTTTCAGAGGCAATAATGTATGACCTTTACTGGTTTTACCAGCATCAAAACAAAATGTAAAAATATTCTGTAATGTGGGCCATGGCCTTGTATACTGAAAATAAATCTGTCTGTCTGTCTGTCTGTCTGTCTGATTCTATTTAAGGGTCACTCCTGTGTTGTCTTGCTATGTAAAACACACAAAAAGGCACCAAGCACTGGAATTCTTCACAAGCATGCATCGTGCAGGGAGGCAATGAAAGATTAAACTGGTTTGTTTTTTTCAAATATAGGGAATGTGTATGCACTGATCATGTGCTTTGTTCAGGATCACTTTATAGACGGAATACAAAAATTAGCATTGATTTTGAAACGATTTACAGGGTGGAGGTCGATCACAATGGCAATCTTAAAACATCAACATTTCCATTTCATTTTCTTTTATCCCCATTTATTTTGGGATGTTTAACTGTACCAACCTTTGATGTTTTATGGTTTCCTTTCGTGGCCTCGTGGGTAGATTCTATTCCTCTCTCTAACTCTTTTAGAACTTCCTCCACACTGTCCACTCCTGGCAGGTCAGCATTCATCAATGCTTTCAACAACTGTCCAGCCTGGAAAACCAAATATTGAATCAGTTAAGTCAATAGGTCTTATAACAAGGATAATCGTACAAACACTCTTAAAAAATTAGAACCACGTTGCAAATACTTGCAAAAACAGAAGTACCATCATTTCCATTTCTAAGCCAGAGATCAAATAATAATACAAATACAAGCGTATAATCACACATCTCCCCTCTGAAAGGTATGCCGACTACAACCTGATACTTGCCTGATAATGACAGTACCTTGCCTCCTGCTTATGAGAAAACTAACCATCCTACAATTATTGCACCACGCTTCTGATTGAATTAATTTGCCCAATTGTTAATGTCATGTGACACGTAATATCTCGATAAAGTATTGTCATTGTCATAAACTAAGTTGTATTTGTATTGCATTAGGCAGAGACCATATAATAGAGGGACGGCCCTCCCCAACAGTTTATCACTAACCATCAGCGCCACGGCCTGCATGTAACTGATACACATCGACAACCTGCTGTTAACTTCCCTCTACCGGTACACATGCACAACAGATGTGCAGACATTCGCAAATGAACACTGGTAACCACGTAAACAATATTGCGTAATATCGGCGCTGAGAGTTAATTCCCTTAGCGGGATTTCACCGGCTGCGTTTGACAGTTAAATATGGACAGCTCCAATAAACTGATTAAAATAATATTAATTTTTATCTTATCTCTCATTTGCACATGTCAACTGACAACATCCCAGAACATGTGTATCATTCGCGAAATGTGTGTTGTCATAAGCCTGGTATATTTGTCTTAACGAACATTCGTTATTGCCATGGACGGCTTAATTCATTCACTGGGGGATTCCGACTTGGACCTCGAAACTTTACTTGGATAATTTACAGACTACGACCAGGACACGAAATATAAAACAAACAAAAATACAAAATTCAAACTAACCCAGTCAGGTAAGGCAGTTTTAACAATACAGTTGCCAATATCCCCGATGTTCGCTACATGTATGTATCATCACATGGCTAATCTTAAGATTTACCGGTACTTTCAAGTATTTGTTGGCACTGGCTGGTGTTTCACTAAATGATGCTATTAGTCTCTGATTCTAATTTCATATTAATTCGCATAATTTTATGAAGTTGACAGTCGATTGAAACACGATTTCACATTATCCAAGAGCATTATTGAATGTTTTTATAATGCCAGTTTGGGGCTAGCAGTGGTTATGCTTTGAGCCGTACGGAGACATTTGGGTTTTTTCCAAAGGGAAGCTACTCTGAAATACTAAAGCCACGTGGACAAATGTAACAATTTTCACAAACGTCACTTTCCTCCGAGCTCATGAAATATTCGTATTTTGGGCTATACAACATTACCCAATCAATTTTAAAATTTCAGCAAAGTGTCAACTTTACTTGGCAGGAAACTGCAACCAATAACATTAAAACACAACATCACACGTTCTTATATGTACAATGTATTTATTGTAGAATAGGACCATAGATCTATATGTATTACTAAATTCAACCATTTAGATATTCTTTCATTAGAAACACAGTAAATATGAATGTAAACTGTTGTAAATAAACTAAACTGAATTTGAAATTGAGACTAAGACTAAAGAATATACTAATTCATTAAAATAGTAAAACATGATAACTTATAAACTTGGTGCAACACAAACTGCATAGTTATGTTGTCCATTTAGGATTTAGATTGTGAATGAAAAACATAAAATCATACAAATCTGTACACAATCTTAAAATAACTTCATAAACTGATATTCTAAATATCCATGAAGTGAATTATATATTGGATTTTAATTTCCATAATTTCTTCTCATGTAATTTATTACATGTTAATGTTGATCATTTGCAACCCTATGATGGATGCATATCAGTCAGGTTCAACAGTTGGTTAAGATCTGATCTAAATTGCAAAATCCCTCAGTGGAGATTCTGATGTCATAAATGATTTAATAGTTATTGTCACAGAAAAGTTCACCATGTGTTCAAGGGGTTTGGCCATGGGAGCTCATTATCAAATGACCGATAGGTAATTTGGAGCAGGTATCATCAGATGTGCATACAGGAATATTGTATTTCAAGCATGCACACGTATAGAAGAAGTCAGCAGCCATCACATCAGACTTATTCACATCTTCACCCAGTGTTTGCTATACCGCATCATTCAAACGCTCTTTCACTTTCTTTCAGAATCAATGAAGACAGCTGATGAGAAGCAAGTAAACCATATCAGTGAAAATGACCAAGCTGTGCTATTTTACATTTCTAGATATATTGTCCATGGTTTGCTAAAAAGAAGACAGTAAGTGGCCAAAACATCTAGGATTTAATCGATAGCCTCCATACAAGAACAGAGTCCAAAGAAAGCTACATTCGGACATTTTCCAAATGGACATTTGTGGCTTCTTCCGGGCATAGGGTATCTGTGGGCTCATCTCTAGAACTGAAAAAAGGAGATACACAATATTAATATTAAAGAAAAAAATAATATGAAGTGTTCTAAATACTTGTTAAAATTATGCAATAGTTGGTTGCCAATGCTCTTTCAAACAAGGTGTATTTACTTACTCAAGATGGAAATATTGAACTTAATAGTAGGCTCCTTGAGAAGCCCTTCCCACAACTGCCGATGAAAACTTTCTGTTTCCTGGGCATCTACAAAACAAATGATAATTTTATGATATAAATATAATGCTGAATTATGACTTCATTTTTCACTTTTATTGTTGCATAAGACAGGCTGTTGGTACTGTCTAAGCCCAGGTAAACTCATAATCAAACTTCATTAGGAGGAATAATGATACCAGAAAAATATATTAATTGTAGTCATGATAAATAATGTAATTTTCTGAATAAAATTGATATTTTATACTTATCCTGACTCATGCTTATTGCTTGTCTCCCTTTTCTTCCGAATGCTAGTGGAACACTTGAATCCCCTTTTGAAGCTCCCTTAAAAAAAGCGGACGTAAAATCACTCACCAGGAGTCATCTCCCTTCCCCAGGTTTTGGCGTGAAAACGGCGCCACCTGTCACCATGCTCCTCACTCTCTCCGTATTTTACAGCCCGACACACTGATTTACTGGGAAATCCAGAGTGCCTTGAGGGGAGGTTGGGAGGGCTCACCTCATGAGTCAGGGTAAGTATAAAATATCAATTTTATTCAGAAAATTACATATTTTCCTTATCCTGACTCATGCTTATTGCTTGTAGAATCCGATGGAATTGGTGGTGGGTCAAGCCACTTCTGGATTCCTTAGTGATTAATTTAAGTCCTATTTACCCCCCATGGCACTGCTGCTGCTGCTGATCCTTACTTCCATCTTTTTCTGATGAGTTTGGGGGGACCACAACTTGTCAGATCTGCTGAAACATTTCTTCTGCTGATATTATGTGTGGATTTATGCAACTCCATCTCTTGATGCTAGCATCAAGTGGAGAAGCAATCCTTCTTCGTTGTACGAGTAATTCTTTTACAAGTACAGGGTTTATCACTCATGCTGGTCTGTCCTAGACGTGCGCATGGACTCTAAAGCTCTCCAGAACGTTGGCTTTGCAAGTCACGTGATAAAGGGGTGAGATCCTTCTCAGCGCCTTTGTGGAACTGTTAGTTGTGTTACCACAAGAGGTCCAATTGGTGAATTCGGGAGACGTCTTCGGAAACGATGTCTCTGAAGTAGTGGTTGGCAAACACCGTCTTCGACTTCCAAAAGTAGCCTTCCATTATCGTAGATATTGAGCAGTTTCCATGTAAGGCGAGCGTAGATGCTAATGCTCTGACTTCAAGATGATTGTAGGCTCGTGGAGGCTAAAGTCCTGCTGCCTTGTAGGCTCTAAGGATGATTGCTCTCATCCAGAATGATATCGTAGTGCGTGAGATCTCTGTGGGTGTCTCCGTGTGGAACCCACATTGTCGCTGGCCAGTAAGGTGCAATCAAATCAGTTGCAGCTTCTTCGTTTGCTTGATTTTCTGCAACACCTGTGGTATTAGAGTTGGAGGAGGAAACGCCTAAGCGTTTAGTCCTACCCCGGAGATGCTTGGAGCATCTGTTGCCCATGCTTGTGGATCGAGAATCGAAGAGACGAATGTTGGTAGCTGTTTGTTTAATTTTGTTGCAAACAGGTCTATTAGCGGAAATCTATCGTCTGTATGATGTATCTAAAGGCTTCTGGATGTAACATCCATTCCGTCGGGGATGGTTGTGTTAGACGAGATAAGGCGTCTGCTATCACAATCTTGGCTCCAAGAATGTGGCATGCTCTTATGTAGATGTTCAAGTCATCTATTATGCTGAACAGATGAAAGCTGAGGTCTAGTAGATATCTTGACCTTGTTGATCCTTGTTTGTTGATGTAGAACGCCACTGTGTCCGTGTGGATCATCAGTTGTGCATTCCTTAGTATGTTGGACCAGTGTAGTAAGGCCTTTACTACTGCTTTCATCTCAAGCATGTTGATATGCAGATTGCTGCTGACTCAACCATTTCCCTGCTGCCACTTCGTTATCGAGGTGAGCTTCCCAGCCTTGAAGTGATGCATCTACGTAGAGATGAGTGTTGCACTCCACTCTGATAAGTAGATTCCTCCGCAAATATTCGACTTCCGAGTCCACAATAGAAAATATGGTTTCAATCCGTCCGGTAGTCCGAAGGAGTCCAGACTATTAAAACAGGCGTTTACCAACACCTGTAGTGGGCGCAATTGTAGTCTTCCTCTGTGAGTCATGTCTTGTGCTGACGTTAGAAGACTGAGTAGGCTCTGTCAACTTCGTAGTGGTAACGGAGAGAGTAGTGCTTGAGATACCATGACTTGTATCTAGACCCAACGATCCTCTGAGACGACCTTGTCATTCTGTGGTGAGATGAAACATCTTCCCAGAATCTGATCATGTTCTATGTTGTCTTTCAGTGGCATTTAAAAGTTGTACATTGATGTCCAAGATATTTTTATGGATTAAACTTCTTTTTAATTTCTCTCACGACGTTTCAAGACCATTCCAGGTCCCTTCATCAGGTGAACTGGCAGTTAGGACTATGGACGTTTAGGCGTTTCCTCCTCCAACTCTAATACCTCATAGTCCTAACTGCCAGTTCACCTGATGAAGGGACCTGGAATGGTCTCGAAACGTCGTGAGAGAAATTAAAAAGAAGTTTAATCCATAAAAATATCTTGGACATGTCCTATGTTGTAAGTAAGTAGACAGTGGAACCCTTGCCATGTCCGTAAAAGAAGCGAAGCAACGTCCGGATCTGGGACTGCCATCGTTGTGAAGTCTATATATAGTAGACTGGCTGCCGCAAACAAAATTCATCAAACATATGTTGTTGCAATTCACCGGATAAACAGTCTTCAATCTGCTGACAGGGAAGGTCTCTAAATCCCGTAAGACAGTCAAATCACGCTGTACCCTGCTAACTGTAAATGAAGTCGTCCTCCCACGTTGAAATGTTGTTTACAATCTGTAGACAACTTCCTGACACGTGAGCGATGTCCGACTTCTGCGCAGGGCATTGTCTCTCATGGACCAATCAAAATGCAGCATTTTGAATCCTTTCAGATTCCCGCGATGTGACGTCATCGGTGTTGCAGGAAAAAGATCCTTGTAAAATCTTGTGCAGTCATTGATTTCTTCATCAGCACTCGGCCTTGTCCGTAACCTCCCGAGGTTACACGAGTGACCACGTGTATAGAGGGCTGAATGGTAAACGCGCGAAAGATTCCGCCGCGTGATACAGATGTAGGTAGACTGTCTCCCTGGCTGCTGTGACTGTTCCTTCATTCCTGAAGATAATGCAGTCGTCATCTTATACAGATGATCAGTTGAAATTCCATACTTGCTTAACGCTGTTACTTGTAGACTGTATTCATCGATCTTAATGAAGTGTCGTAAAAATAAAACCTTTGTGTTGAATACACAAAGGTTTTTGTAGAGTTGATACTTATAACTTCAGTGTAAGTTCTACCCCGGTAGTCGTTGATGATCTTGTAGTTCACATCAATCTCTGAAGGGTTCCATGTGGAGTAGTGGGAATTCCCTGGCTAGGATGTCGGGGATATGTTAACTGTGGAACTTCATAACCTTACCAAGGTTGCGCAGAAATTCTCTGGTATTATATATCAAGTCGTTATCTCTGATCCGCGACGACGTGAGTGCCTGAAGATCTGCACGCAGGTGAATGATCTGTATATGGACATGAGTCCCTCCTGGATTCTTAAGAAACATCTTTAACCTTCATGAATGTGTAGGTTCTTAGCGTCGAGGAGTGTTTTTCTGCAGTTAATCCCGCTACCCTCTTCTGATGTAGATATATCTTTTTGAAGATCCTGAATCCTTTCTGGAGATCAGTCTGAAGATCTGCCTGAAGACCTGCCTGAAGATCTGCATGATCGAGATGAGGGTCTCGTTGATAGCTCTTGACCTGGCTAGGCCGAAGAAGGTTCGTCTGGTTACTGTGTTTAACTGTGAGACAGGGTCGATAGGTGGAATCGTGAGTGTGTCTATATCATCATTCAACATCAAGTACGAGAGTGGTTCATTGGCCTCCTTAGAGGGTGATGCGAGTTCCAAACCGTTGGCCATCCATGACTTGATTTCAGAGTCGGAAAAAAAATAATTCCGCCGTCATCTTCCGATTTAGCAGTATTATGCTCTGAGGATTGATGTCTCCTAGTGTCTGGAGATCTGTAAAGCGATCTGTATGAAGATCTATGTGGTGATCTGCGTGGTGATCTGTATGGAGACCTGCATGGTGAGCTTCGTGGTGAACCATACGTTCGCGTGAACCTGTGTGTAGGTGAACAGCTCTGTCGAGGGTTGGAGTCTTGTGACGAATCTCTGTGCCTCGCCACGGGTGTAGATTCTCTTCTCCTTGGTAACGAACCCTTGCGTGTAGGTTCAAGACGAATGTCCGCATCTGAGGGAGATGACAATCTGCTTGGGTCGGACTGCCAGACGTCTTGTCCTAGAGGGTCGCGCCGGCGTCACTGGTTTAGGCTCTACGTTGGTAGGACTGCCAGACCTCTCGACTGCCAGCGGACGTTGTAGTCATGCTTGCGTGCTTCGTGGCAGAATGCGCATCTGAGGTAGATAGCGATCTAATGTCAGCACCTGAGGTCAGGTTTGACGCGGTAGGACTCTACGTTGGGTTCGCGTGCAGCGCCTTAGCACCCTTGAGGGTTCTTATCCCGAACGTAGTTTTTGTAGGTTCTACATTGGTATGACTGCCAGATCTTCGATGCGGGGACGCAGGTTGTTGGTTCCCCAACGGATGTGGTGTGCATCTCAGTTGTCCTTCACTCGGGTTCAGTAGCAGACGCCTTCGTCGCAGCTCTCTTCGCGCGTAACGGTTGTTCCATCAGATCCAACATCTGTTGGGTAAATTGCTGCATAAAGGCGCCCGGGTTGAAGGTCTGCATTGTCTGCTGCAGTGACGACGCATCTGAGATGGATGAGGCTTCTCCGAAGGGTGTTGAACCTCTCTGGAGCCGAACGTCTGCGCTGATAGGTTGTCCTGCGTGGTCACGGTAGAAGATGCCTTTGTCTTCTTCTTAGTCGTGATCTCAGGGATGAGGATGGGTGGCTCATCGTAGACATCTAATTCCTCCAGAGGGACGATCTCAGCTGAAAAAGACCTCGTTTTCTGCGTTGCCCCATGTAGAGACTTCGACGAAGTCTTAGCTGCAGCTGACTTCTTCCTCTGGAAAGATGATGCCTTAGTCTTCTTGGACTGCGATGTGGAATTATCAGATGACCTCTTCCTCGAGCCAGAGTTGTCTACGACAGCAACATCCTCCGTTGACGACCCCGGTAGACCACTGGGATGGTGAATCTGCGCAGACACCAACTGCCGGTCCTCTGCAAGCTTAGCAGGTTTAGACATGTCGTGTAAATCTCGTCTGGACCTGTCCTTTGCACGTCTAGACAGATAAAATGAATATTTATAAAATGCAATATCAGACCCGTAAAAACACAACTGACAACGAAGGCCAGATGAACATGTGGGCTTGCAATTAGGACATAGGTTATGTGGATCAACAGCAGACAATCTGTACCTACAACCTGAACAAGATTTCATCAATTGTAAACAATCTGAACAATCACGTAAAAACGTGATAAAACAGAGAAAATTGAGAAATAATTTCAAACAATATTGTAGGTAAATGTTAACTAAAGCCTTATACAGCTAATTTAGAAGAAAGTCCTAAATAATAAAAGGATATAATGCCGTATAGGGGACCAGGCGCTCTTACAACCGCCCACTCGGGCGAATCAGGAGAGAGTGAGGAGCATGGTGACAGGTGGCGCCGTTTTCACGCCAAAACCTGGGGAAGGGAGATGACTCCTGGTGAGTGATTTTACGTCCGCTTTTTTTAAGGGAGCTTCAAAAGGGGATCAAGTGTTCCACTAGCATTCGGAAGAAAAGGGAGACAAGCAACAAGCATGAGTCAGGATAAGGAAAAATAGAACCTTTTCTACAAACGTCATCATCACAATGAACAATAATGGAAATATGTACATTTATTTTCAACCGATTAGGTGAATGAGACTTCTGTAGAATGATTTAAAATATATATTCGGGTCATGTTAAGAAACAAAATGAATGTTATG